>NW_006921652.1:7594177-7629142 GCF_000298275.1 Orycteropus afer afer
GTTGTCAAAGAATTCACGTTGCTTGGTTGTACAATTGATGCCAATGGAAGCAGCAGTCAGGACATTAGACGACATGTAGCATTGGGAAAGTCAACTGCGAAGGAACTGTATCAAGTGCTGAGGAGCAAGGACATCTCCTTGAGGACTAAGGTGCTTCTGACACAAGCCATGATATTTCCAGTCACCTCGTATGCATGTGAGAGCTGGACAAGTGAATAAGGAAGACCAAAGAAGAGTTGATGCTTTTGAGTTGTGGTGCTGGCGAAGAATACTGAAAGTACCATGGACTGTTAAAAGAACTAACAGATCTGTCCTGGAGGACGTGCACCCGAAATGCTCCTTGGAAGCGAGAATGGCCAGACTTCATCTCACCTATTTTGGTCATGTCAGAAGGGACCACTCCTTGGAGAAGGATGTCATGCTTGGTAGGATGGAGGGTCGATGAAAGAGGTAGAGGCCTTCAACGAGATGGATTGACACAGTGGCTGCAATGATGGGCTCAAGTATAGCAGGGATTGTGGAGCTGATGTGGGATCAGGCATTGTTTAGTTCTGCTGTGCATGGGGTCACTATGAGTCAGAAATGACTCGAGAGCACCTAACAACAACAGAACAGGAAAACCTGAAATTAATTTAAATACATATTTTGTTTTTACAAACGGAAGTTTTGCTTTTTTTCTGACTTGCCAGTTAGTTCCAGGAATTTGTCTCTAATACTGACATGGAGGATGATCTCTCTGGCTTATCCCCCAAAGACTTCAGACGAGACAGTCAGCCAGTTCTACTGTAGGGTCTGCCCTCCAGATCCTCCCATGCTTGGGAGTCTCTTTGACTTTAGTATTTTACTAATCACCCTCATGAATTACACTCCTCTGTAGATGTAAACTATCTTGTTGACAGGTACTTTCATCCTTTCAGTTTTTGCAAAATATAGTACTATGCCTATAAGCAGTAGAGACGTGGTGATAGTTGCTTGAGTGAGTGAATGTGAGAGGAGATAAATAAATGCCCTTGTTTGGGTTGATACAGGGGCATAAGATATGTTATAGTTCAATAAAATTTAAAATTAATTCCAAGGCTAATTTGAAACTGCTTCCTTGCTCTTGATGCCATATTTCAGTCAAGTTCTTTTCATAGATAGTTTCCATTGGAACCCACAGTGAATTGGGAGTTGAGAGCCCACTTGGGTCAAACTGACCATCTGATCATCTAAAAAATGGATATCAGAGAAGCAGAAATGTTAAATAAAAAAAATTAAAAACTTGTCAACTGAGTCTGGGAGGGTCACTGTGATTTACAACTCCAAGAGGCACTATTCAAATCAGTCTGTGGAGTTGTGTGGTATACAGTCCACACAGAAGAGTAAGGTTGCCCCAGCACCTGAGGACTCTTCACCTCTTATACTCATCAGTTTCCTCAATAACTAACTAATGGCTAAATATTTGTTGAATTAATGAAGGTTAATACAAGGATCTGTAAGAACACAAAAGTTGTTTTGGTTGTCAGGTGCCATCAAGTCGGCTTCAACTCATGGTGACTCTCTAAATACAACAGAACAAAACATCATCTGGTCCTGTGCCATCTTTACAGTCATCCATATGTTGGAATCCATATCACATCTATTTTGATTTTGAGTGCCTTCCAACCTAGGGGGCTCATCTTCTGGCACTATATTAGACAATATTCTGATGTAATCCGTAGTGTTTTCATTGGCTAATTTTCAGATAATCACTGGGCCTTTCTTTCTAGTCTGTCTTAGTCTGAAAGCTCTGCTGAAACCTATCCACCATAGGTAACCAAACCCTGCCAGTATTTAAAATACTGACGGCATAGCTTCTAGCAATCACAGCAACATGCA
Organism: Orycteropus afer afer; assembly: GCF_000298275.1. Taxonomy (NCBI): domain Eukaryota; kingdom Metazoa; phylum Chordata; class Mammalia; order Tubulidentata; family Orycteropodidae; genus Orycteropus; species Orycteropus afer. The sequence continues at coordinate 7,596,035 of NW_006921652.1, forward strand.
ACCCACCACAGTGCCACAAACTGACAGATAAGTGGAAACACAAGAGGGGAGCATTGAATTCTCTGTGAAATCAAGGAGCTCTTCCCAGAATAGGTTCCATTTGCCCTAAATCTGAAAGAATGGAAAGAAGAAGTGTTATCCAGGCATATGGAGCCATGAATACTGAAGCATGATTGGGAAAGATGGGAAAGTTCAGTGTCTGAGGACTAATTCAACTATGGGCTAACCAATTGTGCCCCTCAGACTTCTTAGTCTACAGATGTTTCTTCTTACAGCCAGGCTGTGATGGAGGAAACACCCAGGTCTGCCTGATGACAAGCAGATCAGAATGGGCCTCTTCCGGCTGGTATTCACCAAACATCAGGCAGCTGGGTGCCTGGGGCCACCACATCCTTTAAACACAATTGTCTTGAACCCCATCATGGGAAACCAGCAACCTTTCCCAATCTGCAGTTCCTCTCAGGCTCCACTGGCTAGACATCACCCTGATGATACGCTCCTCCAAGGTACCTCTGCCACAGGCCTTCTGTGTAGTGGTTTCACTGAAGGCTTGAAAGGATGGGGGTGAGTTACAATGCAGTGCAGCCAAAGAGTAACTTGATAGAACATTGGACACCTCTTCTTTCCCCCACTAGAAATCACTGGCCATCCTTGCACATGGGCCCTGGCTGTTTGCTGGTAGCTTCCACTCCTTTCTGCTCATCTTCTGTTGACTGCTCACAAACCCCAAATTCCAGTACTTTTCTCATGCAAACCTTAATTAGCCTATCCAGTGTCCTCTAGTAACCAGAGAAGACAATGAGCCTTTTCCCTAAAAGAAAGAACAATACAAGGATATCTGTGGCCAGATTTTAAAAAGGAGATTTCCCCTTCCTTCCTGCTACCTCCTTTAAGGACAGAGGGGGTGAGGGGAGCAGAGATGCCAAGATTCACCCATTAAAAAAAAAAAAAAAAACCACTGCCATCAAGTAGATTCCAACTCATAGAGGCCCACATAGGGTTTCCAAGGGTGTAAATCTTGACGGAAGTAGATTGCCTCATTTTCCTCCCACGAAGCAGCTGGTGGGTTTGAACCACTGACCTTGGTTAGCGGCCAAATGCCTCACCCACCATGCCACCAGATTCACCCACAGGTGCTGCCAGTTTTCTTAGTGGAATTGCAAAGGACTGTGATTTTACTTCATCAGTGTTTGGCCAAATGTAAATATACATCAGAGATCCTGGTCTCTTCCTGGAGATTGCAAAACCCTCCTGTCTCTAGAATATGTAAACAAAGCCATGCTAACTGCAGGGAAATTCTGACTCTCCTGTTGGTCAAACTCTGGGCTTTGTGTTGTCTTTTGCTGTTTTTGTTTGAGTTTGGCAGGCATCTGGTCAGGGGACTGAAACACAGGCTTGGCGGTTTTAGAGAGCACAGAGCAGATTTCTTAAGTTGAGGCATTATCTTTTGTGAGAACCCTGGCCCCTGTATATATGCTGGGAGCTGGAACTCCCTCCTTACCCAGGCACAGCAGATAAATAGAGCCCCTCAAGCAGGTCCCCAGGCATAGAGAAAAGGGATGAAAGGAGAGGGCAGCTCACATGTATAAGCGGTCCCAGAAAAGTTGTAAAGCAGTTTTCTGTTTCATGAGGAGCCCTGGAGGTGCAATAGTTAAGTGTTTGGCTGCCTAAATTTCAGCAGTTCAAACCCACCCAGTGGCTCTGTGGGAAAAAGACCTGTGATCACCCCCATAAAGATTTCAGCCTAAAAAACACTGTGGGGCAGTTCTGCTCTGTCCTACAGGTTCACTATGAGTCAAAACCAACTCAACAGCACACAACAACATTATATCATAAGTACATGGAGAATTCATGAATTAAAGAAAGCCAATTGTAAATCCTTCTTTATGTTGATATCATAAAGTACACAAAATGGGGGTGGGGGAGAATTATCCCCAGAAGAGGCATCGGAAAACCAGATCAGAACTTCACTGTCATTGATCACTTCATTTTTCTGGATCTGACTGTTCACCACTATGCAGTGAAGACATTCAATTAGTCTCTAATGCTTTTACTTCTGTGATTGAAAAATTGAGGAGACTCAGAGTTTCCTAAATGTTTGGTGCTATATTCAGTTTTATTTTAGGTGATATGATTTTTTGTTATCTCCTTTGGAAAACTGCTCTAAGCTAGGGAGTCCCAGGCTTTTTGAAGCTGTATTTCATTTACCTGTGTCCACAGACACACACACCATCTTAAGTGTAAAGTTTAACCATATATTTAAGATACGTAAGGTTCCTGATTTTATACCAGGAAGTGAAAGAAGCCTAAAATTATACAGGATAAATTTCTAACTATGAACTGTGGTATTTTATTATTTTTTCATGTTTTAGGATCAAAAAATCATCAAAATTAGCAGGCACAAGTGGTGACAAGTAGAAAATTAAGATTTATTTGATACCATCAAATGACTGGAAAACAAAACACAAAGGACAAAACCCAGAGCCTGCCTATAGGAAGAAACATTAAAATGAGAGTGAGGCTGCCCGGGTCCAGACCCAGGTCTGCCCCAAACAAGCTGGGTACTCTAAGTCACTTAACCTCTCTATTTATCATTTCTAAAATGGGAGCAATAACACCTCTGACCTCACTGAATCCTTTACTCCCCAAATGCCATCAATACAAGATTGTAGGAAGCCAACTTATTCTGAACAATTTCATTCTCTAGGCTCATTTCCCTTCTTTGCAAACCAAACCAAACCAAATTCACTGCCATTGAGTCAATTCTGACTCACAGAGACCCCTTTTGGTTTTCCAAGGCAGTGAATCTTTACAGAAGAAGATTGCCCAGTCTTCCTTCCGAGGAGTGGCTAGTGGATTTGAACCACCAACCTTCTGGTTAGCAGTCAAATGCCTTAGGCACTACACCACCAGAGCTCCTTTCTCTTCTTTGCAGACCCTTTTTTTTATATTTATCTCTCTACCTAAGAGGGAAATCATGCCACTGACCTATAATTTATCATAGCTGTACATGATGATATTTTATATACAAAGATGACGAGTAATTTTGCTAATTGTCCTTCCGATTTCCATCCATAAACTTGCAAGTTCCTCTTTTTTCTCCTTTCATCTTAAAAAATGTAAGAGCTAACTAACTTCCTGACACTAAGTTAAATCGCAGACACTGAAGTAACTGTTTATTTGAATCATCTCATTTAATTTCTATGTCAGTCCAAGAGATAATAATTGTGTACCTACCATGTACTAGATGCTCTTCTAGAACCTGGGAAAACAGTGGTGAAAACAACAAACAATAAACAAAAGCTTCCATGAAACTCACATTCCAGTGTGGTAGGAAAAAAAGAAAGAAAAAAGAAAACATTGCCCTCAAGTCAATTCCAACTCACAGTGAGCCTATACCACAGAGTAGTATAGTACTGTCCCACAGGGTTTCCAACGCCATAATCTTTACACACGCAGACTGCGGTTTCAACCGCTGCCCTTTTGGCTAGCTGCCAGCACTTAACACTGCACCACCATGGCTCCCTGGTGTGGTAGGGCAAATAGTAAATAAACAGCAAGCCTTAATAATCTCCACAATTAAAATAATGTTGGTTGATGTGATGGAGAGACTGAGGCTACTTTAAAAAGAATGTCAGGGGTGGCCTCTGCAAGGAGTGATAAGAAACCAGGGATGAGATCAGGAAGGTATCCCTGAAGGAGGGGATGCTTGTACATAGGCCTTGAGACAGGAATATGCTCAACATATCTAAGTAACAGAGAGGCCAAGTAACCTGGCATGAAGGAAGTGAAGGAGGAGTGGCAAGGTGAAGGTTGAGAGGGGAGCAAAGGCTGAAGCACACGGGGCAGAGGCAGGTATGGAATGGCTTGTAGGAGAGTAAACATGGCAGCAGGAAGACCAGTTAGGGTCTGCCAGGAGGGAACTGTTGGGGCTTTAAGCCAGGTGATGGTAGAGATAAAGAAGTCAGCAGAATTGGGAGTTTTCAGAAGTTGAGTCAACAGAACTTGCTGACAAATTGGGGCAGGGTTAGGGAGGGTAGTGAGGGAGACTGCAGTTCCTAGGTGGTGGGGAATACTGGAGAGGAGTAGGTTTGGGTTGAGGAAAATCATGACATAGTATTGTTGAGATGGCTATTAATTTTCCAAGAGTAAATGTCAATGGCAAGTTGGCAACTGGAGTTCAGGGAAGTCAAGGTTGAAGATAGAAATTTAGGAGTCATCAGCATGTAGATGGGATTAGACGAGATCCCCTACAAAGGACTGTTGTTGTTTTTAGTTGCCGCTGAGTCAATTCTAACTCATGTTGACCCCATGTGTGCAGAGTTGAACTGCTCATGTTGACTCCATGTGTGCAGAAATGAATTGCTCACATTGACCCCATGTGTGGAGGGTTGAACTGCTCCATAGGATTTGCTAAACCTTCACATCAAAAGAAAAAAGAGGACAAGCACAAATATTTAGCAAATACTAAAACAATAGCAACAAAGGAAGTGATAACATGATTCATAAACAAAACGAGCTCAGGACACAAAATTATGTGGAACAAGGAAATCAGTCACACCATGAAAAAACACATAAAAAAATGACAGCAACCAAGGCTTGTGACCTTTCAGAAGTAGTTCTCCAAACCTTACTTCTGAGGGACTTCTGGGCGGGTTTGAACCTTCAATCTTTTAATTAATAATAGTTCAGTGTTTAACCATTTGCACCTCCAAGAACTCCTTTCCAAAGGAGTAGAAATACAGAAGAGAACAGGTCCGAGGATTGTGCCACAACCTCACCAGGTGGTACTACTTTCATCTCCACTTTATAGATAAGGAAAATAAGCTTAGTGACTTACCCAGAGTCCAAGAAGCAGTATGGTATGTCACCCAAGCAGTCTGACTCCACAAGCTCCATCCCATCCACTTTGCCATAGTGAACGGAACTTTGTATTCATAGTGTTTTCCCTCTTCATGCATCACCAGAAAATTCATGTGGTACAATATCTTTGCAGGAAGAAGATGATGATGGTCTGCCCAAGAAAAAGTGGCCCACAGTAGATGCCTCTTATTACGGTGGTCGTGGTGTTGGAGGTATTAAAAGGATGGAGGTAAGAGCACAGCTTAATGTACACATATCTATGTGCAGACTTCTCATGATGGAGACAGAAGCAATCTGGTGAAAACTCATACTTGAGGTCTGGTGGGGAGACAATTTACAAGGTGGAAAGATGAGGAGATGGAAGATACAGCCTTTTAACTATACAGACCCATATCTCTCACCTGCCACGAGTCAGAGAAGGCAAGCTGTCTGCTCAAACCTCCCAGTGGTTTCTTCTCTTTGCATGTGTTATGGCCTTGGCATGGACAACTTTCCCCAAATGCCCATCCACACAACTTGCTCCCACTGACCCTTTAGCAAACCCCGTTCCCTTTCTATGCCTCTCCCATTGCCTGCTCCTCAAAACCCAATAGAACTGAGGATTGGGTAGCACATATCATACTTGTGATTGCTCCTCTCTAAAAAAAAAGAAAAAGAAAAAATAGTTGCCATCAAGTCATTTCTGACTCATGGCAACCCCATGTGCCTCAGCGTAGACCTGTGTTCTATAGGGTTTTCAATGGCTGTGCTTTCAGAAGTAAATCACCAAACCTTTCTTCCAAGGAGCCTCTGAGTGGACTCGAACTCCCAAGCTTTAGGTTAACAGCTGAGTGTTTCGACCATTTGCATTAGCCAGGGACTCCTACCATTCTCTACGGTTATTGTTGTTGTTAGGTGCCATCGAGTCAATTTCAACTTATAATGACCTCATGTAAGAGAGTAGAACTGCCCATAGGGTTCTCTAGGCTATAGTCTTTTAGGGAGCAGATCCCCAGGTGTTTCACCCGCAGAGAAGCTGGGTCGGTTCAATTGCCAACCTTCCATTTCGCCTCTGAGAGCTTAACTGTTGTACCACCAGGGCTAGGGAGAGCATATTTTATTTTGTCATTTTGTTTTATTATATTTTATTTATTTTAGGTTCGTTGGGGAGAAAAGGGCTCCACAGAAGAAGGTGCTAAGTTGGAAAAGGCCAAGAATGCAAGAGTCAAGATGCCCGAACAGGAGTATGAATTCCCTGAACCTCGAAATCTCAACAACAATATGCGCAGGCCCTCCTCTCCCCGGAAGTGGTACTCTCCGATCAAGGTGAGTCTCTCTATTCAAAAACCCATCATCATTCCTAATCAAATGCTTTCATAGTAAGAACTAGATCTTCTGACATGATAACATGTCAAACCAAAATCCAGCTGATCTCAAGGCAAAAGAATAAAAAATTATGGACTTGGAAATACAAGCTATTGCTTTCTCATTTTCCATATTATCAAAGTTGAGAACCAGGCATTTAAAATCACTGTAACAGTGTAGTAGAAGGAGTGTGGACTGTGAATCATGTGACTCAAATCTAACCTCAGGGTGTCATTATGTATTTTCACAACATGTCCTAACTTCATTTAGTAGGGAATTCCACTACCTCACAAAAGTGACAGGGTTCTCCTTGATACCTTTATTCCTTTTACCATAACAGAAACCCCAGTCCCCTTCACCTGAGCCTCCTGTCTATTAGGACACAGTAGAAATTGAGGTGGCCTTGAATCTAGGCTCACACTTCCTGGTTGTAAACAAATCCTCATTTTTCACCATCAGTGTAGTGCCTAAGGTATTTGACTGCTAATCAGAAGGCTGGCAGTTCAAACCCACCAGCCACTCCCCAGAAGGAAGGTTGGGCAGTCTACTTCCATAGTGATACCACCTCAAAAACCCAAGGAAGGGTCACTATGAGTCAGAGCCGACTCAACAGCAGTGCGTTTGGTTTTGGTTTTTTGGTCTCTCTTTCCTCCACACCTCCATAGCTTGAAACTTTCTTTGCTTATTACAAAGTTTACACCACAAAAGGAAGTTAACACTTCCTGAAGGTCTTGGGTACAAATGTCTTTAACTTCATGTGATTCATCTAATGCCTTTGCTCTCTGGCCTTTCCCATTAACACTATGCCAATTGTCAGAGAGTACTAGAAAAGACTCCAGACAGAATCTGTCCCCGCTGCCTCATTTCATAGGAGAGGAAACTGAGGTGGAGAAAGTCCTTGCTCTGCCTCTCTCTGGAATCCAAGGCCCCAACTCAGATCTTCAGCCTCCAGTTACATGCTGCAAGCAGAATTGGACCAACTTCAAAGACTCAATATAAGAGCAAGTTCTCACCACCACCCCCCACAGAAAAACACACACACACATACCGTAAGCCTTACCCGTCTTCCAATTCCAACAAAAATAATATTCATAATTTCTCTGAGTTATATGCTAATTTTAGAAACAATACTTCTGCTATGAAATCAAAAGAAATACTATTTCAAATCAGTGCAGTGAAAGCTTATCGGTAGTTGTCTTCTGTCAGCCGACTAGTCTGTGCTCACAGACTGCAATGCATTTCCATTTTGGTGTGCCGTGTTTAAAGCACCGGGATTCTTTTTTAAGATAAGCTGCCCCTGGGGCGATGGACTGAACTCTGGAAAGATGTGGGCGAAATGCAGCTTGCCTGACTAGCATTAGCTGTTTGCTTCTAATTGTTTTCTAATGTGGAACATGCAGTGGCGTGCATGCATGCACAGACAAGAAGGCGCCAAATAGAATCTCAGAGATGAAGAAGAAAGGGGATTTTCTATTCTTTTTTTTCCGGAATCTGTACCTTGTGACTAATACAGCATCTTTGGTTACAACCACGTTTTCATTTCTATAATCTTGGACTTTAAAAGAACGTTAATTCTATTTGTAGAATCCAGTTTCTACTGGAGAGCACGTTATTCCTCTATTAACAAGTAGTGTAAGACTGAGTTTTATGAAATAAATAGGGATGTGGCCAAACACATTTACAAACTTAACAGTCTCAGCTGCCACGTAGAATTAGTATCAATTCAATGAATATTTATTAAGCATCTACTATGTACCAAAGGGAGCTCTTGTACCATAGTGGCTAAGGCACTTGACTACTAACCAGAAGGCTGGCCGTTCAAACCCACCAGCCACTCCTCGGAAGGACGGTTGGGCAATCTACTTCCTTAGTGATACTGCCTCGGAAGCCCAAGGAGGAGTTCCTATGAGTCGGGGCCAACTCGACGGCACATAACAACAACAACAACATGTACCAGGCACTGCTAAATACTAAGTATACAGAGGCTCCTAAACCTGGCTGAGTATCAGGATTACCTGGGAGAGCTTAAAAAATACAGATTCCGGTCACCACCTCAAACTTAATGACTCAGAGTGAGGCCACCAAAAGCATGCTGGCCCTCACAATTTGCCTGCTTTTTCTCATCAAGTCAAACTCCTTTTATCCTAAATGCTTCCCTTTTCGAGTTTCATATCCAAATTTTCTAAGCAAGAGTTCTACTCCTCTGCTGCCCCAGTTACCACTCCTTCCACAGCCCCTGCTCTTGACCTCCCTCCTCAAGTCTGTGTTAACCACCGGTCCAGGTTAGGCAACATCAGCTTCACCAGGGAACTAGTGAGAATTGCAGATTCTCAGGCCCCATATCAGGCCTCCTGAGTCAGAAGTGCTGGGGTGGGGTCCAGCGATTTGGATTTTAACAAGCCCACCAGATGAGACTGATGCTCTCACTCAGATTTGAGAACCACTGAATTAAACTGTTTCCTGAAGTTTCCCATGATGCTTTTTCCATCTCCAGCCTCTAGGCTATGCTTGGTCTTTTTCCCCTTCATATTTTGGCCAGCTGGGTCACCGTTCGACATTCTCTTTCCTTAGCTTCTGAACTCTCTTCTGTCTTCCTTTGAGGAGGGTTCCTGACATGCCTGCTTTCAAATAGAAGTAAGTTGTCACTGAAGGGTCCAGCAGCATTACACAGGAGGCTCCCCAGTGGCGGGAACTGTGCTGCTTATGTTATGCAGAGAGGCAGAAGGGCCATGGCCATACTCAGTGATTTGTCAGGAGTCTCAGCAAAGAGACCCACATTAGGTCCATTTTCACCATAAACACAACTGCCAGATTAGTGTTCGGTGTTTGGGATCTCAAGGAATCACCAAAAGGCCAGGTTGAGGCTGACAGATTTCCTAAGCATCTCCACAGGGTTCCCTTGTTGCTTTTGCCTGGTAGAGCAGCCATTGCCAGCATTTACTTAGCTAGGTGGCAGATGCATAAAGAGCCCATTGGTGTGATATTCATATTCATAAACATGAATAAGTCTTCTCTGGACCATATTTGACCCCCTGGGTGCACCAACTATGTTCAATTCATCTTTGAATACCCAATTCATAGCATTGTAGGAATAGGAATTCTACCATCTCTTATTAAAGAGCTGAGTCATGCAGTGTAATTATGACACCATCCCAGAGCACCATGCTGGCTAGACTCTCCCCTGGGACCTTCATGATCATTTTGGTACCCTCTGTTCAAGGAAAGTGGCATTCTTTTTGTCATCTCTTTGAAAACAGAGGACAGAAAAAGAGGTAATCTTAGGTGTATCTGAGCTGAGTAGGTGAGGGAAAGATAGGGGATTTGAGAATAGAAGCACAAACAAGAATTCAAAGGAAGTAAGGTATACTTTTTCTTCTGAAGAAGGTCAGACTTACCACTAGAATTACAGCATTCATAGTGTTTAATATGACATGTACTCCATGATGAGCCCACAATGCCTCTGATGTTTGCTGGGCCCTGGACAAAATGTTTAGCCTCATGTGATAACCATAAAGTCTGCTCCCCTTTCTTGGCCCATCTCCCTGAATTAGTCAGGGTCCTGGAAGGAAACAGAAGGCACACTCAAAAGATATTGAACTGGCAGGGTTGAATGAAGTAACTGTTTACAGAGGTGTGGTTAGGGTTAAGGGAGCCCACAGGGATGGTCAGGCACCAGAGCCTAACAACAGCAAGAACTGTTACCACCCTAGGCCTACAGGGCAAGGAGAAATATGGTGTGAATGGAGCCACTGAGCTGGAACCCTAGAGAAGTGGTCTCCCAATAGGAGCTCCAGGCATTGCCCTACTACCTCTTTTTGCATGGCCCACAAACTAAGAATGGTTTTTATGCTATTACATTTCAAGTGGTTATGTAAGGACCAACATAACAGTCTCACTTTTACCTCTTTGCATTTGAAGCCTATAAAGAGTAAAATGTTTACTCTCTGGCCCTTTACAGAAAGTGGGTTGGCTGCCTTCCCCTTCCAGAGGCATGCAGTTGCTGCCAGAGTGCAGTGAGGCAGGGAGGGAGCAGAGGAACAAATATCCCAGCCTCTCCCTCATCTTGTCCTCTCATCTCTTGCTTATCCCACTCACTGGTCAAGTGCAGCAGGAAGCTGGATGAAGCCATGTATAGGGATTAGCCTTTCAAGGCATAGAGCAAGGCAGAGGATGGGCAGGGGCAGGGATCTTATGGAGAATAAAGCATCTACTCTATGCCCCCTTATCTTCTCTATAAAATGGAAGCCATCTACCTCCGAAAAATCAGCCATTGAAAAGCCTGTGGAGCAATTCTACTCTGACTCACATAGGATTATCATGAGTCAAAATCAGTTTGACAGCAGCTGGTACTGTACTGGCACTGGTACTATAAAATGGGAGAACCCATCCCCCTAGTACAAAACTTTCAGGAGGTACTGGACAATTCCTAGTTCCCCAGTGAAATTAGCCAGAATCAAGGGTGTATTGAAGCATGTTACCTTGGCTCACTTTTTCATGCATTCATAAAGTGGCTTTGAAAAGAGAAGCAGAACATTTTCTGGGTAGCCTTGTGGGAGCTCATCGAGAGGAGGGGTCCTCGGCGAGACTGTGCTTGTTGGTTCTCCAGACTAATTTAAGGCACTGACCACACTGACCACACTTCATCCCTTCCTCATTCCAGGCTCATGAATTTTCTTTTACTCAGTTTCTGCCTCCTAGATTTATACCACTGCAAACCCTGTGGGGCAGTTCTACTCTGTCCTGTAGGGTTGCTATAAGTCAAAATCAACTTGACGGCAGTGGGTTGGTTTTGGGTTTTGGTGCTTCTCATTAAATCAGAGCTGACCATTTCAGATAAGTTAAGTAACGCCCAGATAGATGGTCACCAGATATGAAAAACAGAATTGGTTTCAGATTTGTGGGATGGCTTGCAACCTTTAGAGAAACCAGTTTCCTCCTTCTCCAGTAGCTCTTCCATGTGACTGAAAATGACAAGAAATTATAGCAGAAGGACAAAAGCCAGACACAGGCTTAGCCTGCACTGTTTGCAGGGCCCGGGAGACTAATGGTCTTTTCACCTCTCTGCCAGGCCAAGCTGCTGTCCTTGGCCTTAAACACCTTGACGAGCAACTTTCGGTCAGGGATGAGGCTGGATGCAGCCCATTAAGACATACTGGAGTGTTGAGTGTTGTCAGATATGTTGCTGATGTTAAGCAGACTCTGTCCCTCTCCAGTTACTTTTTAGAATGGTTCCAAACTTTTTTTTAAGACCAAAAGGAAAAAAAAAAAAAGCAAAACAAAAAATTACCTTATTTGCATGTGGGAGGAAGGCATTTGCAACTTTATGTATTAAAGTAGTTCATTTGAAGGGTAACACTGGTCAGACTGTTTACCATATTTTTCAAGGTGTAAAAACTCAGATGTCAGTCTATAGTTGCCTTATAAGTTGAACTACCCTCAAAATTCTCGACTTATGACTAACTTCCCACTAGCTAAGGCAGACACAGAGGAAAAGAAGACACAGCTGCTGCCTTGCGAAACAAAAGGAGAAGGAAACAGCCACAAGCACCCATGTAGCAGGCTGCTTTAAATGGAGGCTGCATAAACATTCCTATCACAGTCTCATTGTTTATAAAGAAACAAAAGCTAGAGTTTACATAAATCTTACAGTTTGTCTGCCTTTGCGTATTGGAAGTTTGTCTGAGGCTGAGATACGTTTTGGGAGCCTGGAATTGGTTTAACATGATTTCTCATGTTAAACTCAAATGTGTCAAGTTCACTTGAGAGAAAGCTATTTTTTAATATGTAGGGTTTCTGGGTTTGCAGAGAAGTTTTTGTATTAGCTTCACAGATGCAGTTCAGAGCTTAGCCTGGGAATGAGGACCAGAAATGCATCCTGTGGCTTTTGTATGATGGACCCCGTTGCATCACTAGGGGGTGCGGAGGGTCTGGAAGGTGACACCAAAATGACCCCAGGATCCACTGTGGCAGCCAGCGCTGCAGGGGAAGGGGCTACCAAGGCAATGATGTAACTCAGGTTGGTGTCTCACACACACACATACACACACCAGAATAATTCTTCACTGGGTTAATTATACACTTCTTCAACAACCAGCTTGTCTTCTTCCAGCCCCATCTTCCTTCTCATTCGTCATGGAGTTGAGTGATTAGCATGCAGAATGCTGAGTGGGCTGATTTGCATAATCAAATACAGGCAATAAGTCCCTAGGTTACAAATGTCCAATTTATGGACAATTCATACTTGCCATTTAATAGTAAGCAAATTTACCCTCACTTTGAAATTAACCAACCCCTAAAAAGAAACAAACACACTACCACAGAGTGGATTAGGACTTATAACCACCCCCATTGGGTTTCCAAGGAAGTAAATCTTTATGGACGTAGATTGCCTGCTCTTCCTTCCACGAAGTGGCTGATGGGTTTGAATCTCCAGCCTTCTGATTAGCAGTCAAATGCCTTAGGTACTATGCCACCAGAGCTCCTTGAACCAACAAATTCTTCATCACAATCACCTTCACTTGCTTCATGTGCAGCTTTTCAATCACTTTAAAGGCTTTGAGCCTTTCCTTGCACTATAATAAGGTTAAATAAAACTGTACACACCTGTCCCAGCTGACCTACAAATTTGACTTAAAGACACCTTTAGGAAAAAATGTCATTTGTAACCCTGGAACTGCCTGTACAGGCCTTCTCAGAAAAGAGGGGCAGGGAAGCATTTATCCAGGAAATCCACCTGGTTATATCCTGAGATACAAATGCGTATCCCAAAGAACTTTAAAAGAAAACATTTAACTGATGATTGAAACAGTTTAATGCAGACAACTGTGCTAAACACAGCAGCCATTCTATCCAGCATTCTAAAGTCATTTCAAAATATTTTTAGAAGTGTTCATAAATGCCTTGCCAAAAGAGATGAGAAGAAACACTACACTTAGCAAGACAAAACTTAGCCCACAAGAACTCAGACAACATTAGATAAATGTTCAAGAACACACTGTTTATCTATATATAATCCACCAGAAAAATAATGGTTTCAGATCAGAGTCTTAGAGAAGATTTTCTTAAATTAATACTTACATACACAGAGAGAGAGGGAGCTTTGGGACAAAAACTTGAGCTCTCTGGACCTCACCCAGCTTTCTAGCACTATCATTCAGAAACACTGTTATGGACTGAATTGTGTCCCCAGAAAATACTTGTAAATCTTAAACTCTACGCCTGTGATTATAATCCTATTTGAGAATGGGTTTCTTTGTTATGTTAATGAGGCAGGATTTGTGTCTGGTGTTAAATCTTGATTAAACAAACAAGCAGAAGAGAGATGGGGTAACATAGATGCCAAGACATAGGGAGATCACCAAGGAAACAGGAGTTAGCAGCTGAAGAGATGAGAACATTCCTCCAGAGCCCACAGAGAATGAGAGCCTTCCTCTTGAGCTGGTGCTCTGGATTTCGACTCTAGCCTCCTAAACTGTTAAAGCCACCCACTTGTGAAATTTCTCTTATAGCAGCACTAGATAACTATAGCAGACAACTTCCAGAGCAATATTTTCAAACATTCTTGACTGAGACTGTAGTAGGAAATACATTTTGCATTTTGAACCAGTATATACCCAAGCTCCTGCCCACACTTGTTCACATTCCCTTGCAATCACTCACACTCTCTCGCTGGCACTCTCCCTCTCTCGCTCCCTCCGCCTCTCTTCTTTCTCTTTCTCTCTCTCTCTCCCTCTCTCTCTTTCTCACACACACACATACATACACACACATACACACATGTGCACAGACACATATTAACTGAAAAAAATGTCTCATAAAACTACATTCATCCTTATCATGTGTAATTAACTCTAATATTTTCTTTTTTTATCCTATGCCATTTCCTAAAATTTCTGGTCCTAACGCACTAAATTTATTGCATAATGGTTTCAAGGGTTGCAACACAGAGTTTGGAAACCCTGTTCTAAAGGATCTAAATAAAAGTGCTCCGGCCAAGAGCTCTGCAGAGGAAGAATCTACAGTACCTGTGTAATAGGAAGTATATGAATTTTGGAATTAGACAGACTTGAGTTCCAATCACATGCTCCAATTTATAAACTGTGTGACTTTGGGATATTACTTGACCTCTCTGACTATTTCCTGTCCATAACTTTTCACACATGTAAAAGCACGCTGCCCAGCACATAGTAGCACTGAATGTTTTCATTCAACGAATGTTTATTGAACACCAGATGCTATTGCCCTAAGGTCTGGGCATACATCAGTGAACAAAACCAAAGATGCTTCTGCTTTCATGGAGCTGGCATTCCATGGTGGAGGCAGACATCAAGCAAATAAACATAAAAAATGTCAGGGAGTGATAAGGGCTGTATTGTTTCCTATTGCTGCTGTAACAAATTAACATTGAATTAGTGAGTTAAACCAACACAAATTTCTTATCTTACAGTTCTGGAGTAAAGAAGCCCAAAATGAGTGTCACTGGTTTAAATTCAAAGCATCAGCCTATGGCATCCTTCTGGAAACTCGACAAGAGAATCTGGTTCCTTGGCTTGTTCCAGACTCTAAAGGATGCCCTCATTTCTTGACTCATGGTCTTATTCCATTTCCAAAGCCAGCAACAGTGGGTTGAGTCCTCTTTACATTGCAAGATCCTTGATGTAATCACAAGTCTCTTTTGCCATGCAAGGCAACATATTCTCAGGTTCTGTGGATTAGGATATGGGTGTCTTTGAAAAAAAGACCCACTGTCAAGTCAGTTCTAACTCATAGCAATCCTGTAGGACAGAGTAGAACTGCCCTGTAGTGTTTCCAAGGCTAGAAACTTGATCTTTCTCCCACAGAGCTGTTGTTGGGTTTGAACTACCAACCTTTTGGTTAGCAGCAGAATGTGTTAACCACTGAACCCCCAGAGCTCCTTTGGGCATCTTTGGGGGCCATCATTCTGCCAACCACAAGGCTATAAGGAAAAGTAAGGCAAGGTAAAGGTGACTTCTACCCTGTTGACCGAGTCACCTCCCACAGTTAATACTAAGAGATAATCTAAATAGATACCATTTTTCTTTTATTAATATTTTCTGCAGTAGCAGAAACTACTCTCCATTCAGCATGTCTTGGGGGCTAGAATGGTCAGAAACGTTGTTGTTGTTGTTGTGTGCCATTGAGTCAGCCCCGACTCATAGCGACCCCTCCTTGGGTTTCCGAGGCAGTATCACTACGGAAGTAGGATTGCCCAACCTTCCTTCTGAGGAGTGGCTGGTGGGTTTGAACCGCCAGCCTTCTGGTTAGCAGTCAAGTGCTTTAGCCACTATGCTACCAGAGCTATCACATTCTGTAGAGTCCCTAGGTGGCACAAAGGGTTAAGAGCGCAACTAGGAGCTCTGGTAGCGTAGTGCCTAAGGCACTGCTAATCAGAAGGCTGGCAGTTCAAACCCACCAGCCACTCCTCGGAAGGAAGGTTGGGCAATCTACTTCCATAGTGATACTGTCTCGGAAACCCAAGGAGGGGTCGCTATGAGTCAGGTCCGACTCAATGGCACAAAACAACAACAACAACTAACCGAAAGGTTGGTGGTTTAGATCCACCCAGAGCTATCTTGGAAAAAAAGGCCTGGGATCTGCTTTTGAAAACTCAACCATTGAAAACCTTATGGAGCACAGTTCTACTCTGACACACGTGGAGTCACCATGAATCTAAATCGATCCAATGGCAACTGGGTTGCGTATTTTTGTTTAATCACATCTGTAAAATCCTTGACACTCACAAATTCACTCTTTTTGGTTTCAGTCAACCATCTACAACCCTGGAGATCTTTGATTTGAGTAATTGTCCCTTTGTTGAGTCACAGTATGTGTGTGGAGAGGTTGTGGTTTCTGACCTTGTAGCTGGTGAATGAACCTAGCAGATGGCCAGCCAGGAACCTACATTCCAGAGGCCTTTACTTGGTCTTGCTGTTTACTTTAGTTACTTTCCTGAAGTTGTCATCATTGTTGCCATCGGTGAACTCTGGGCACCAAGTGGAAAAAAATTGAAAAGATTAACTTGTAGTGTGAGTATATGCTCAGATACATGATAAGGGAAAAAGCCAAGATCCTGAACGAGCTTCTTCATGTTGCCATATTTGGGGGTGTGCTAGCTCTTGGGGCAGACTCTTTTGAATATCAAGTGTTCTCTGTTATGTGTCTCTTCTCTCTTGCTGCTTTCATGAAGCCCACATTATGAACTTCATTAACAGAGGGTCACTTCTTCTGTCACACCACATGGCTGGTGTGGAGTTGTTCACATGAATGGAGAGGCACAGAAGGTTCTCCATGCCTATGCTGGCCACTAGCTTGTTATCATATGTAATCTTGATGCATTTGTTTTATTACAGGGAAAACTTGATGCCTTGTGGGTCCTACTAAGGAAAGGATATGATCGTGTGTCCGTGATGCGTCCACAGCCAGGAGACACGGTAGGATTCATGAATGGTGTCATGCACACACACATATTCTTTTTCTCCTTCTGGCTTTGTTCAGCAGAGCTAGAATAATTCCAGATACACACACTCACATATTATCTCATGTTGTGAGAAATCAGGTAATTTTCAAAAATTCAGAGTTTTACAAGACCTTGAGTTTTCATTTACTTTTCTGCAAAGAATTTTAACAGAAATATGTCGGGTTTAACTTCCTAGAACTTGACCTTCTTAATTTATAAGTAAAGTGAATAAACAGAATGAGTCTTACTCTTCCTTAGGACAGTCTCAGGGGGGCAATCTGCGGGTCTTCAGCACACTGGCCAGTGGTGAGAAGCAGAGCACCAGCCGCATAAGTATGGGATGAGGGAATAAGGGACCTTTCAGCAGGTGTTGGGCTCAACTGGCCCAGCTCCATTGGGAGATCATCTGCCTAGTGAGCATCCACCTGGCAGGATCAAAGCTGGATTGTCCTCAAGCTTGGAAGACTTAGAGAAGATGGAACCAACACAGGCCTTAGAAACCTGGTAGCCCATACATTCATTTTGTAAATGAGGAAACAGAGGATAAGAGAAGTTGAATAATCTTTTTCTGCTACAGAGAGTAAGTGACAAAGGTGAGAACAACTTCAGTTCTGCTGAAATCAAAATTATTTCTCTTTCTTATTATAAGAACTAGCCTCTTCCTTTTTTCCACAAGTTTTTATAGAGCAAAGTTTGGGACAAAATTCTCCCTCAACTGCCAGCAATGTGCATCTTCCATCTGCTTCTCTGAGAATCAGGCACGTTAACCCAGAATAGGCTAAAAACGTCTCATTTAAGCCATTTTCAAATGAGGCAGGTATAGGTTTGAATCTCACACCTCACCATCATTTCCTTCCTGGCTGGAAAACTTAAAGTACATCATCTACCTCTCTCAACCTCATCCATTGAAAGCAGATGACATAACTGCTTCATAGCAATATTTGACACATAGTAACTTGCAGTCAATGACAAATATTACTATGGTTATTTAGTGCTTTTTTTACTGTCTGTAGACAGCTTATGAAAAAATTCAAATCATGTTGCAATTGGTGCTCACGGGATATACCCACATCTATAACCTGCCCATGCTGGCTTCAGCATGGTGCAGCTAATAAAACACTAGGGTGGAGGCTGGTGGGCAGGTCCTTGCCACCTCATTTCCTTGACAATGGGTGGTTTGTGGCTGAGGGGACTTTGGCCTAAAGTTTTATAATCATGCAAGTTACTGCCCAGTTAGCGGTTCCTGCTCCAAATTGTGGCAGAGACAACAGACAAGTATGACAAGAAACCAGATCCCATAAATGCTAGGTCAAGTGAGTCCTTACAGCATATGGAATGTATGTCTTTGTGAAAGGCAATAAGCACACATTTTTATAACAAATTTTTAAGTAAAAACTCTTCAGTTAACAGAAATGAGCAGTATAGGCCATCAAGTTTGAACTCAGGGTGGTTCAAAATTTTGCCTTGTAAGTTGTACATCTGGTTTCTGTGGGAATATTAAGAAATTTTTTGTTAACATGCATGACATTCATCTAATAGATTAGTAAAGAACAATAAGGTACCCAAACTAGGATTCAGCAGTACTATTTTTTGTGGCAGAACATGCTGGTACAGTGTGCAAGCTCCTCCCACTTTTTTGCAAAGCACTTAAAACATCTCCATTAAAATATATTAACATTCCATTCTCTGCTGACCAATGTGGCAGAAACAAGTTCATAAACTGGGTCAATCTGAGGAGAGGGAGAGGTGTTGGAAAGGGGAAGGGTAGAAAGAAATTCTGTAATTTATAAGATATAAGAACCAACACTGGATGCAAGAAAAAGGCTAATTGTATAAATCCAAGAACAATGGAATGAAAAACGATAGAATTTCCTCTAACAAATAATACCTAAATTGAACCTCTTATTTACCAATTCTGAATGAAAGTTTGTATTAACATCTTGAAGACATTCCTTGTGGTTTTGAGAAACACAATGCCACCTTGAACTTATATTCTCCAATATCACAAAATCATCGGTTTGAGGTGCAGGAAGTCCAGTCCCTGGGTGGTACACACAGTTAACATAATCGGCTGCTGGTCAAAAAGTTGGAGGTTCAAGTCCACCCAGAGGCGCCTTGGAGAAAGGTGTGACAACCTACTTCTTGAAAAGTCAAACACTGAAAACCCTATGGAGCACAGTTTTACTCTTCCACATACATGGAACCACCACAAGTTGGAATCTGCTTGATAGCAACTGGTTTGTGTTATTTTACAGGAGGTCTAAGAATTAGGGTGCATTGGAACATACTCTCAGTGCTGTCATGAATTATGATTGCCTAGTCTATTTTTAGGGCGCTCTGGTGGCACAGTGCCTAAGGCATTTGACTGCTAACCAGAAGGTTGGCAGTTCAAATCCACCAGCCACTCCTCGGAAGGATAATTGAGCAATCTACTTCTGTAGAGATACTGCCTCAGAAACCCATGGAGGGGTCACTATGAGTGGGAGTCAACTCGATGGCAGTGAGTTTGGTTTGATTTGGGTTTAGTCTATTTTTAAATGGATACAGAAATCTTAATAGAATTTTAAGATACATGGGAGAAATTGATGCAAAGCATGATATCCTCATAGTCACGGTGACATCCACAGACACCTTGGTGAACTCAGGAGCTATGCAAGAAAGATCAGAGATTAGGTGGGAATGGGATTTAAAGTTGCCTTATGGCTACTCAAGACATAATTCCTGAGGACAGTGGGACTATGTTGTAGCTTTGTCTACGTGTTGATTCTGTTTCTTTTGCATAACCCTAGGAGACTTACTGTGGACCTGCATTGTCTGCATGGTGATGACTCTAAAGAATCCTCAGCCCTGATTTATGAGGCTGACCACATTTTCCATAAACTCAAAATTACTACATCCAGGCATGTGCTTGTGAACAAGAGTCACAGGTTCTGAATTTTTTCCTTTAAAATGAAAACAAAAAACAAAAATTACCTAATGACATTTTCAGTTACATTCTCAATTACATCAAACACATGTTGACCTCACAGAAACCTGGAAGCTCAGATCCTATCTGCTACAGCCTCCCCTCCGAGTGAACCCCCCTCAGCCCTTCAGACAGACAAAGGCATCAAGTCCACCAACAGCACTTAGGAGGCTGCTGAAAGGGCTGAGGCCCTCTGCTGCAGAGCAGTGGGCTTGGAGAGGCTGTGCCCAGAGTCACCGCCCTTCTCTGGGACTGTTGCCCATCTCCTCAGAGCTGTCCAAGGCCAAAGTCAGGGAAAACATGAATGGGATGACAGCAGGAGACACGACAGCCTTCTTATTGCCTAGGCTGGGTTCAGAGTCCCATTGTTCTTTGGAGCCACCAACAAATCCTCTTTTATGTCATTAAAAGAGAAGGTGCCAGAGGAGATTATTTAAATAGCAAACCAGCAATACATCTGATCTTAAAATTTTAAAAGTGTACCAAGCATATATTCTTCGCCTAAACCTCCCCCTACTTCCAGGAGACAACTGCTTCAGGGCCCTTTCTAAAACACAGATCAGCCTAAAATGTGCAGAGTAGAAAAAGTTTGAAGGCCTACTTTTCCACTGGGAGCTCTGGTGGCATAGTGCCTAAGGCATTTGACTGCTAACCAGAAGGCTGGAGGTTCAAACCCACTACCCACTCCTGGGAAGGAAGATTGAGCAGTCTACATCTATAGTAATACAGCCTCGGGAACCCAAGGAAGGGTCACTATGAGTCAGGTCTGGCTCGACAGCAGTGAGTGAGACATTTCCACTAAGAAGACTTGGTAGAGCAGTGGTTAAAGTAGTTGGCTTCTAGCCAAAAAGTGGGCAGTTCAAACTCACCAGCCACTCTATGGGAGATTCTTGCATAAAGATTACAGCCTTGGAAACCCTATGGGGCAATTCTACTCTGTCCTGTAGGGTTGCTATGAGTCTGAATCAACAAAACAGCTCCCAGATGCTCATCAACATTATTAAACATAGCTATTTGATAAATCATAATTTAATATGATTTTTTTTTATTATTCGTGAGGTTGAACAATATTTCAAATGTTTATTTTCTTTTTTGTCAATTGACTGTACACATCCTTGGCCTATTTTTCTATTGAATGTTTTAGTGTTGATTTTTATATGGTCATTTTCTTAACTCATCTTTATTCATACATTAATCAAAAGTTTTGAGGGTCTACTATGTTTCAGACCCCATACATTAACTATACAGTGCTTACTTCATGAAGCTTAAAGTCTGATCTCTATAATATCTATGTGTATACATATCTTCAAAGTTTTTCCTACTTTGTCATTTACCTTTTAAATTTTTAAAAGCATATTGGAGTTATATTTGATACTCTATTAATTTGTAGTCAAATCCATAAATTTTTATAATTTCTGCCTTTGGTGTCAGACTTAGAACAATCTGTCCTGCTCAGAGAAGACATAAATATTCACCTAAATGTCCTTCGCTCCTACTCATTCAGTCTTAGTTTTTGGTAACATTATAAATTGTCACCTTTTCTGTATCTTCCTGGGTATTTTAGTGTAAACTGGAGAAAGGCTGCCTCAGAAACTCTCAGCCATATGTTATATTAAACCAAAACTCCTCAAATGCTATCTTAAATTCTTTTAAATGTAGATGGTGATTTGGATTTATTCTGTGTTATCTCATAAGGCAAAAGTAGAACCATACTGTAGACCTAAAAAAACCAAACCCATTGCCATTGAGTTGATTCTGACTCAGTGACCCTAAAGGACAGAGTAGAAATGCCCCATAGGGTTGTCAAGGTTATAAAATCTTTAAGAAAGAAGATTCCTTCATCTTTCTCCTGTAGATCAGCTAATGGGTTTGAACCACTGACGTTTTGGTTAGCAGTCAAGCATGTAACGACTGTGCCACCAAAGCTCCTCACAAAGTAGAAGTTACTATGAAATAGATTTCATCGTAGGAATTGAAGGAAGAGACTGTCAATAACAGAAGGGTCTGCTCTTAAAAAAAAAAAAAAGAAGAAGAAAAGAAAAACCAAATTCACTGCCATCGAGTCAATTCCGACTCATAGCAACCCCCTTTGGGTTTCTGGGATGGTAAATCTTTATGAAAGTGGATTCTCAGTCTTCTTTCCAAGGAGATTGAACCACCAACCTTCTGATTAGCAGGCAAATGCCTTAGGCACTACACCACCAGAGGTCCCGCTCTAGAGGCAAGCTAATGAACTCCCTGCTAACAAACAGGGATGAGAACCTGGTACAGTAGAGGATTCCTGTGTCAGATCAGTGGTTCTCAAACTTGAGCATCAGAGTCACCTAAAGAGCTGTTAATACACTGATGGCTGGGCCCTTCCACCAGAGTTTTTGATTCAGTAGGTCTAGAGTGAAACCTGGGAATTAGCGTCTCTAAAAAGCTCCTAAGTGATGCTAATGCTGTTGGTCTAGAGACCACACTTTGGAAACCAGTGAGATAAATGGAATAAGACAATCTTCAAGGTCCCACTAATGCTGAGAGTTTGGGATTCTAAGTCAACATTTATTTTACTCATTTGACCACCAAACCACTACTTTCCCATTTTCTCCATAGAACACCTATTGACACAATTGGGAATTAGTCTACCTTAAGTCTAAATATGAAGCCCCAGTCAGTTGCAGAGAAATCCTTTCAGCCACAGACAGTGCTGTCCCTCAAGAAATAATTATAAACAGAAATGTAAGGGAACTTCAGAGGTCAGAGTTCACCTAATCCAATGATTGCACATTTTGTCATCCCCGGGGAAGCTTAAGGGAGCTCTGGTGGCATAGGGCCTAAGGCATTTGACTGCTAGCCAGAAAGCTTGCAGTTCAAACCCACCAGCCACTCCTTGGAAGGAAGGTTGGGCAATCTACTTTTGTAGTGATACTGCCTCAGAAACCCTAGGAGGGGTCGCTGTGAGTCGAGTCTGACTCAATGGCGGTGAGTTTGTTTTTTCTTTGCGGGGGAGCCTAAAGCACTGATGCCTGGCCCCACCATTAATGTTCTGATTGATTTAGCCTGGGATGAGGGTTGAACCAAACTAAATCCTGTTGCCAGCAAGTTGGTTCTGACTCATGACAACACTACATGTTACGGTAGAACTGCTCCATATGGTAATCTTTATGGAAACAAATCACCAAGTCTTTCTTCCACAGAGACACTGGGTGAGATCGAATCTCCAACCTTTAGGTTAGTTGTTGAGCATAAACCATTTGCTCCACCCAGAGACCTATGAAGTCTGGACACTGGGTTTGCAAAAGCTCCCCCAGGTGATTCTAATGGGCAGCCAGGGTTGAGAAGCAGTGATCTGATCCAGTTCCCTGTGATTTATCCAGGACAGCATCTCTCTTTCATTCTCAGAACTATTCTTCATAAAACCATAGAGGTTTCATAAGCATAAGGGAAATGGGTGATTACAGTCTTCAGGTGCTTTCTACATGCCCTTTCCAACTAGGCAGGTGGTTAACCTAGATTCTGGCTGGCATATTGTCATAACTGCTTGGATAAAGATGATGGCAAAAGAGAAACTACAACTCTACCTCATATGTCTTTTCTAGATGAGCCTTAATTTATCTCCAGCCTCATCAGCCCTCCTCAGTCATTTATACCCCAATTGGAACCCCCTCTTTATGTGCTCCTGGAGGAACCCACTGGGCTTGGTTGTTGTCTTTGTTTTCCTGGCTGTGCTTTCTCTCTGATCTGGCATCGGGATGCTGGTACATTCCTTTACTATCAGCAAGAGCAAAATACTGAGGCACACTCTGAGCTTGTTTGGCAAGGCCAGGCCTCCTTGCAATCTGAAGAGACTGGAAAAGCACACGCACAAATGCACATAAACAACATTGAAGCTCCTCGGAAGCACAGTCCCAAAGGTTGTGCAATCCTCTCCTGGAGCTCAAGCCCCAGGGCTGCAGTGCTGCACAGCTGTTTCCAATAAAGGAACGGAGCCAGTCACTGTGTCTCCGTACTGTCATGGAGGCTAGGGTGATCTGGGGCAGTTTGCCTCAGAGAGGAGAGAGCATGGCATGGGGGATGCATCCTCAGCCAGGTCCTTTGAAAGCAGAGAGTCTCCTGTCCCATAGCATATGTCAGAGAAAACAGATCTCTCTCCCCCTCTTTTCTCTCTCCTTCATACTCCCTCTTTCTTCTAGCTCCTTTCCCCCCATCCCCTTCATTGCCAATTTCTAAGGCCTGCCATGGCTGCCCTCCTTTAAACTACTTTCATCAAACATCTATTGAGTATTGATCTAAGTATTGATCACTGGGCCAGACACTAGGGATCCCAATTTGAATAAGATTCAATTCTGGCTTCCTGGAGTTCAGTGAATGTTTTGGAAGAGAAGAGTTGGCCAAGCATTGTACTAGTTGCAAATGGTTACAAAAGCACAAACCTATTTACAACAACTTTGTTGTGGGGTAACTATGAGCCCCATTTTACAAAACAGAAACTGACATTCAGGCAAGGTTAGAAACTTTACCAAGAACACACAGCTGGTAAGGGGCAGAGCTGGGGCTTGAATCCAGAACCATCACACTTGAAAGATCCCATTAAGGATTGCTTGATTCCTCCATGCAGTCAACAGACATTTGCTGAGCACCTTCCAAGATTAAGCCCAATGATGAATAAGCCCTGCCCTTGAGAGTCCCCAGCCACCATCTTGTGTGAAAGGATTGATAGTAGAGCTGAGTGCCTGAGGCATAGGAGCCACACCCAGGAAGCATCTCACCAGCCTGGGAGTCAAAATGGCTTCCCAGAGGAAATGACATGTAAGGTGAGACGTGGATGAAGGTGGCACAATCTGAAACTGTTTGCAGCATGGTGTGGTGAAAGAGCAATAGCTTTAGCATGGCCATACCCACATTCAAATCCTTGTGGCCTTAGTTAAATTCCCCAGCCTCACTGAGCTTCAATTTCCTCATGGCCTAGTAATCACTGTTGTCAAGATTAAATACAGTGAAGCCCGTGGAAACCAGAACTCAAAGGGACTGCCTTGTTTTCCCAGGTCTTGCAAGTTTCCCACCTTCTTTTTACCAGAAAATATTTGAGTTTTCCTTCTCTGACAGGTTTCTGCCTTGCACATGTTTTACTGTAAAATGACCTATAGAAATAATTCAATGTGAGTTCATTTTCCTCCCTTCCTACCCCCTGAAAGTTGCAGTTAATTTCAGGGAATTTTCATTACAGCTCAATGTGTATGAACGACTTTATCTCAGAATGATTCCCTAATGCTTATATCATCACCAACTAAAAGAATCGAATTATCTACAAATTGAAATGTCAAACTTCCTTTGCACAATAGACAATAAACTATATTGGTGTTTAACAATGAGTCAACAGAGGTCTTCAGGATTTCTCTCAGTTGTTGAACACCAAGCTGTTAGTCCATAACAGATCTGGAGAGAAAGCCCAGTTTGCTGATCTCTGATTCCTGGCCTTTTATGAACTTTTGCAAGAAGTGGATCATTTACGAGGGAAAAAAAAGGCAAATTATAGGAAATGTTCCTAGAGGGTGTAATTTATTTTGGCGCACCTTCCTTGGATGTTTGAATTCTCAGTGGTATTCATTCAGTTCTAACCCTTGGAAACCTTTCCTTCACTGTCTCATTGGCGGGGGACATAAGTACTTAGAATTCTTGGCTTACTTTCCTGAAATTCAAAATTAATACATAATTGAAAAGGGGATAGAGCTTGGGAAAAGTATAGGAATGGTAATGATTGAACAACATGGTGAACATACTTAATGAACTATCACTGAACTGTACATATGAAGATTGTTGCAAACATGTGGCAAATGTTTTGGTACCTATGTATGTACCACAATTAAAAAAAAAAAAAGTTTTCAGAGATCAAAATCTTAAAAGAAAAAATCAGGACATGCACAGCAAAAACCAAATTATCTTCAGAACCTCCGTGTCAACTTTGCAGCCCAAAGTTGATACTACAAAATATATCATCTTCAGATTTTTTTTTTTACCAACTTCCTTCCCTCCCAGTAAGAGGTCTCGCTGAGTAAATAAATGTGAAGGTATTTGATGTGGTTGAGGGCTCTACTAGCTCACACTCCCTCCCTCCCTTCCTCTCTCTCTCTGTGTGTGTGTGTGTGTTCCAATCCCCCACAATTGAACACCCCTTTGTCTCCATGCACACACGCTATCACACATATCATCATCATCATCATCATCATTTTGTACCTTCTCTTACAAATTTCAACTTCAAATTACCTCATCTCCCAAACAGCTGCAGCAATGAGAGGTCATGTCCTGGTATCAAGTTGCAAAGAGCAAATGAGAGAGAAGTAAATCCTAGAGACTGAATAAGACAGGGCTAGGTAATAAAGACACCCATGTTCAATCTTTCTGACCTCATTTTTTCCTTCTAAACACAGTGAGAATTGAGAAAGGTGGGGCTTATCTGTAAGGTCAAAATTTTACCCAAATGTGTAACATTTTAGGAACTATGCTAGTTTGTTCAAAAGTGGTTGTTTATGTGTAGCCCTTGGCTTTTGTGAACCCATTTCTCCATCTAAGGGCACCAGAAATGATCATTTCCAGGAACGTTCTATGAGTCTATGATGTATCTTCACTGAGATTGATTATAGGCTGGGTGGGCAGGAAGTTCTGCTCTGGCCTGAAAGTGCTGGGTTCAATCATAGATGACAAAATCTGACCAAGAAGATATCCAAGCCATTTGCTTCAATCTTCCCTGAGAAAGAACCATCTCCATGACCACCCCGGCCTCATCCTGACCCTCAGTCTCATGAATGGATTAGGGATTTTCTTCATTATGAAAGGAAATTGAGGCCCAGAGAGGTGGTAGAAAGACCTCCAAGTGCATTATTTTATTTGCTACCCTTTACTCCCTTATAGGAGCTCTGGTAGCATAGTGCCTAAGGCTCTTGACTGCTAACCAGAAGGCTGGAGGTTCAAACCCACCAGCCACTCCTCAGAAGGAAGGTTGGGCAATCTACTTCCATAGTCACACCACCTCAGAAACCCAAGGGGAGGTTGCTATGAGTTGAATCCAACTTGACAGCAGTTTGTTTACTCCCTTACTTTGCCTCCTTTTGCATATTGGGAAACTAGGACTTAGAGAAGGTCCGTGCTCTGTTCAAGATTGCAAAGATAGTGAGTAGAAGTGGCAACACTAGAGCCTGCTAGCCCTTCGCTGCCTTGCTCTCCTTGAGTCCTCAGCCCAGGCCAGGAGAAGAAGCTGGGTATCATGATCAGGCTTGATTTCTTGAGGAGAAGGTAGGATCAAATCCAAACCAGCATGCTTTGGAAGACAGAGCTAGTCCTTGCCACTCAGCCACCTCCTTTTCTGTCCTCCTACCTTACTCTACCTCATAATATCTTTCCATTTTTATACCTGCCCAAGATAGCCTCACTTCTGATGCCCTCCCACACATGCCTGCTCTCCCTGATTCCTTGTCTTTGCTTTCCCCCGATTCCACCTCTCCCCACCTCCCTCTTTACTCCTTGGGCAGAGTACACACATTCATTCAACAAATGGGTCTTGAGCACCTACTCTACAGCAGGCACCAAGCTGGGCAGTGGAGATTTAGCATGAACAAGGCAAGGTCCCTGCCCTTGTGGGGTGTTCATTGGAATAGTACAAAAAGATTACTAGATTACAACTTGATGAGTATATGGGGTGAGAGGAGTTTGCAGTCTGGAGGAAGAATGGAACAAGATTGAACCAGACTGGGGGTTCAGGGAAAACTTCCAAAAGGAGGAGAAAATTTGTCTGAGACTTGATGGATGAGTGCCCTATTGAAGTGAAAAGAAGGCTTTCTGGTTAGAGGGAACAGCATGAAAGCCCAGATGGGAGTGTGGCTAGCTTGTTAGAGGAGCTGAAAGAGGAAGAAGCCAGGATGACTGCGTAGAGGGGGAAGAAAAGAGGCCACACCCAGTTCCTGGCTCTACTTTCTCCACCCTTTGTCTACCCAAATCCTTCCCTTTCTCAATACTCAGCTGCATCCCACTTCCTCCAAACCTCTCCCACAGCCTCTGCTCATTGTCCAACCCCTCTTTCCTCTTCAAACTGGTGTCACAGAGTTTAATATATCATTGTTCTATACTGATTTTGTCAGTACTGACTTTTCACTCCTTGAATAACCATTTGCGATTTGAGAGAAGGTGCCATATTTCATATTTTTACTTTCTCTCCCAGCACTGAGGATGCAGCTCAATCTGTTCCTTGTCCCAGGGACTAAGACTCTTTCTGCGACCCCCACGTGGTCACAGCTGTTTGTAAACTTTTATAATGATCCTTTCAAAGGCAGCTGCATTCTAATAGTGGGCAAAGGAGTTTCACAATAAGCCCTCTGCCTTTAGTAGAGAATGTACGCAAGCTCTTCCAGGGACATCTTCAGATAAAATATGGCTGACTAAGAGTTATTAAAGAACTAAACTTTAATTACAATATATACTTTTTATCATTGACATTTCTTAATAACTGTTTGACTTTTTTAAAATTTTTATTTGAAAATAGAAAGATTAATAAAAACAGTTCTCTAAGGTTAGTTGGGAGCCTCACTTTACAAATTCTTTTTTATGACATTTGTTTAATGTTTAGTGTTTTTCCATTTTTTTCTTTTTGGCTAATACACATCAGCAGTAAAATCATGTTCAAAATCCACAAGAATGATAAAATTGGCTTTGGGGACGCTAACTCCTCTAGCCTCCAGCATGTCTGTCCCTTTCTGTCTTTCCCCACAAAGTATCAAATGGGTTGCGCTGCTGAATGGCATAGCACTCATAGGTGAGACCCAGCTGTTGGTCTTACTCAATTACTGGCATGCCTAGTTTTCAAGGACTCCATGCCTCTGACTTGCACATGATTATTAAGTGGGAATAAATCTTATGTAACCTCTTCCAAATACCCTCCTGCTTCCATTTGTAATGGGAAACTCTAAATGTCACAGTATCTGGAAAATGAGACATAATAGCAGACAAACATTCCCCTTAGTAGTATGACTAGTGAAAGCAGCTCAATGGAAAGTCCACTGTGAAATCACCCCTGTTGCTGTATAAGACAAAAACAGTTCTCCCAATCAGATCTTGTTCTGATCAAACAAGATTAGGTTTATTGGGCTTGGTGGTAGGGAGAAATAGAAGGGAAGGTGAGTGTTTTTCCTTTTAGTGGTGGGAGCAAACCTCACCATCTCCATAGTAACCTTCGAGAGATGCCCAACTTGGTGAGATTCCACATGGAAACATTTTTTAAACAGGTGTTTGTGAGAAGAATGGGAATTCTAGAATACTTAATTGTACTCATGAAGAACCTGTACATAGACCAGGAGGCTGTTGTTCGAACAGAAAAAGGGAACACTACATGGTTTAAAATCAAGAAGGGAGTGCATCAAGATTGTATCCTTTTGCCATACTTATTCAATCTGTATGCTGAGTAAATAATCCGAGAAGATGGACTATATGAAGAAGAACATGGCATCAGGAATGGAGGAAGAATCATTAACAACCTGCAATACGCTGACGACACAACTTTGCTTTCTGAAAGTGAGGATGACTTGAAGTACTTACTGATGAAGATTGAAAAATACTGTCTGCAGTATGGATTACCTCTCAATATAAAGAAAACAAAAATTCTCCCAACTGGTCCTATAAGCAACATTAAGATAAATGACAAAAAGATTGAAATTGTCAAAGACTTCATATTGCTTCATGCTACAATTGATGCCAATGGAAGCAGCATTCATATAGCACTGGGCAAATTGGCTGCAAAGGACTTCTTTCAAGTGCTGAAGAGCAAAGATGTCTCCTTGAAGACTAAGGTGCGCCTGACACAAGCCATGGTATTTTCAATCACCTCATATGCATGTGAGAGCTGGACAATGAATAAGGAAGACTGAAGAAGAATTAATGCTTTTGAGCTGTGGTATTGGCAAGGAATGCTGAAAATACCATGGACTGCTAAAAGAACTAACAGGTCTGTCCTGGAGGAAGTGCAGCCAGAATGCTCCTTGGAGGCGAGAATGGCCAGACTTCATCTGACATACTTTGGTCATGTTGTCAGAAGGGATCATTCCCTGGAGAAGGATGTCATACTTGGTAAGGTGGAGGGTCGACGAAAGAAGGGAAGGCCCTCAACAAGATGGATTGACACGGTTGCATCAGTGATGGGCTCACGTACAGCAAGAAACATGGAGCTGGCTCAGGACCAGGCAGTGTTTCGTTCTGCTGTACATAGAGTTGCTATGAGTCAGAGATGACTCAATGGCACCTAGCAACAATAACAACATTTGTGACCTTCTCTTCTTGTGCCCACAAAGAGCAAAAGATGTTTTTAGATTCTAATCATCTCAAAAGTAAAATGTAGAATTACACTGTCCTATAAGGCACCCCCACTATTTGTCTGTCACTTTGTTGTACTGTGGTGGCTTGCATGTTACTGTGGTGCTGAAAGCTATGCCACCAGTATTTCAAATACCAGCAGGGTTACCTGTGGTGGACAGGTTTCAGCAGAGCTTCTAGACCAAGACAGACTTCTAGGAAGGAGAATCTGGTGATCTACTTCTGAAAAACTTGACCAATGAAAACCTTATGAATAGTCGTGGAATGTTGTCTGATATATTGCTGGAGGATGAAGCCCTCAGGTTCCAAGTAGAGTCAACCTTAATTATGTGGATGGAGTAAAGCTTTTGGAACTTTCATTTGCTGATGTCGCACAACTCACAATGAGGAGAAACAACTGCAAGCATCCATTAATAATAGGAATGTGGAATATACAAAGTATGAATCTAGGAAAATTAGAAATCATCAAAAATTAAATGAAGCACTTAAAGATCAATATACTAAGAAGTACTGAGCTGAAATTGACTGGTATTGGCCATTTTGAATCAGAAAATCTCATGGTTTACTATTCTGGAAATGACATATTGAAGAGGAATGGCATTATCTTGGTAAAAAGAACATTTCAAGATCTATCCTGAAGTACAGTGATGTCAGTGATAGGATAATATCCATAAGCCTACAAGGAAGACCAGTTACTAGGACTATTATTAAAATTTGTGCACCAACCACCAACACCAAAGATGAAGAAATTGCAGATTTTTTCCAACTTCTACAGTCTGAAATTGATCAAACATGCAATCAAGATGTGTTGATAATTATGGTGATTAGAATATGAAAGTCGGAAACAAAAAAAAAAAAATATGGCCTTGATGATAAAAATGACACCAAAGATCACATGATAGAATCTTGGAAAACTTATGACTTATTCATTGCACATTCCTTTTTCAATAACATAAATGGTGACTATACACATGAAACTCACCAGACGAAATAGACAGGAATCAAATGGTCTATATCTGTGGGAATAGATGATACAGAAGCTCAGTATCATCAGTCAGAACAAGGTCAGGGGCCAACTGCAGAATAGACCATCAGTTGCTCCTATGCAAGTTCAAGTTCATGATAATGAAAATAAAACATATCCAGGAGAAGCAAAGTGTGACTGTGAGTATACCCCACCTGGTTTTAGAGATCATCTCAAGAATAAATGTGACACACTGAACACTAATGACCAAGGACAAGAAAAGTTGTAGAATGACTTCAAGGATATCATACATGAAAAAAGCAAAAAGTTATTAAAAGACAAGAAAGAAAGAAAAGACCAATATATATGTCAGAAGTGACTGTGAAACTTGTTCTTGAATATAAAGTACCTGAAGTAAATTTAAAAAAAAAAAAAAATGATGAAATAAAAGAACAGAACAGATTTCAAAGGGCAGCTCAAAAAGACTGTGTTATACCTGGAGTTCCAAAAGGAAAGAACGTTCTTGGCATTTCTCAAGCTGAAAGAACTAAAGAAAAATTTAAGCCTTGAATTGCAATATTGAAAGTTTCTATGGACAAAATATTGAATGGCACAGGAAGCATCAAAAGAAGATGGAAGGAATACAGAGTCATTGTACCAAAAATAATTGGGCAATATTCAACTATTATGAGAGGTAGTATAAGATCAAGAGCCAGTGGTACTGAAGAAAGAAGTCCAAGGTGCACTGAAGGCAGCAGCAAAAAACAAAGCTCCGGAATTGACAGAATACCAATTGAGATGTTTCGACAAATGGATGCAATTCTGGAAATATTCATTTGTCTATGCCAAGAAATGTGGAAGACAGTTACCTGGTCAGTTGACTGAAAAACGTCCATATTTGTGCCCATTCAAAAGAAAGGTGATCCAACAGAATGCAGATTTATCAAACAATATCATTAATATCACATACAAGTAAAATTTTGCTGAAGATAATTCAAAATTACTTGCAGCAGTATATCAACAGGGAACTGCCAGGAATTGAAGCCAGATTCAGAAGAGGATGTACAATGAGAGATATCATTGCTGATGTCAGATGGATCTTGGCTGAAAGCAGAGAATACCAGAATAATGTTTACCTGTGTTTTATTGATTATGTAAAAGCACTCAACTGTGTGGATTATAACAAATTATGGATAACATTGTGAAAAATGGGGAATTTGAGAAAACGTAGTTGTGCTCATGCAGGACCTGTACGTAGACCAAGAGGCAGTAATTCGAACTGAACAAGAGGATACTGTGTGGTTTAAAATCAGGAAAGGTGTGCATTGGTATTATATCCCTTCACCATACCTATTAAATCTGTATGCTGAGCAAATAATCCAAGAATGCTGCATCAGGATTGGAGGAAGACTCATAAACATCCTGCAATATGCAGATGACACAACCTTGCTTGCTGAAAGTGAAGATGACTTGAAGCACTTCCTGATGAAGATCAAAGACTACAGCCTTCAGTATAGATTGCACCTCAACATAAAGAAAACAAAATCCTCACAACTGGACCAATAAGCAACATCAATATTGAAGTTGTGGAAGATTTCATTTTACTTGGATCCACAATCAATGCCCATGGAAGCAGCAGTCAAGAAATCAAATGACATATTGAAATGGGCAAATCTACAACAAGAGACCTTTTTAAAGTATTTTTTTTTTTAAAAAGTGAAGGTACCACTCAGAAGACTAAGGTATGCCTGTCCCAAGTCATGATATTTTCAGTACCCTCACATGCATGTGAAAGCTGGGCAATGAATAAGGAAGGCCAAAGAAGAATTAATGCCTTTGAATTATGGTAGTGGTGAAGAATATTAAATATACCATGGACTGACAGAAGAACTAACAAATCTGTCTTGGAAGAAGTATGGCCTGAGTGCTCCTTAGAAGCAAGGATAGCGAGAAACTTCTGGTAAGATGGAGGAATAGGCAGACAAGCGACACAGACCCTCTTCAACGAGGAAAAGAAAAAACAATTGACAGAGATACAGAAGATAATCCTGGAACCCTGAGCTTTGAAAAGAACTATACAGAAGTGGATTAGGCACCAACTAGTGTAGCATAGTGCCTAAGGCACTTGACTGCTAACCAGAAGGCTGGCGGTTCAAACCC
>NW_006921652.1:7630447-7649440 GCF_000298275.1 Orycteropus afer afer
GACCATTAACACACATGATGATATAACCCAGAAACCAACCCAGCTATGGAAGTATCCAAAGTAAATAAGGCTACAAGATCATAAACAGGGAACCAGAGAAACCAACCGACAAATGAGGACAACTACAAACCAAAAAAGGGGAAAAAAATTTGTGTCATTACAGAACTTCTAGATGGCAGAGAAGTCAAGACAACTACAAGATAGAACAGACTATTCTAAACTTGGGAAGAAAACTATAAATCACAGGGTAACCTCAAAGAAATATGATAAACCTTCACATCAAAATAAAAAAGAGGACCAGCATAAATATTCAGCAAATACTAAACAATGGCAATGAAGGAAGTGATAACACGATTCATAAACAAAATGAGTTCAGCATAGAAAATCATATGGAACAAAGAAATAGACACAATGAAGAAATCAACACAATGAAAAAGCACATGACAAAAATGACAGCAACAAATTCATATTTGCTGATAATTACGTATCTGTCAAGGGACTTATCTCTAAGATTGATGGAAAACTCCAATGCCTCAACACCAAAGGAATTAACAATCCAATGGAAAAATGGGCAGAAGACATGAATAGACACTTCACCAAGGAGAATATTCAGGTGGTCAGCTAATACATGAAAAGATGCTCACGATCATTGGCCATCAGAGAGAAGCAAATCAAAACAACAATGAGATATACCATCTCACCCCAACACTGATGGCAAGGTTCAATGAGACAGAAAATAACAAATGCTGGTGGGGATGTGGAGAGATTGGGACTCTCATACACTGCTTGTGAGACTGTGAAGTGACACAACCACTGTGGAAAGCAATATGGCGATTCCTTAGAAAATTGGAATTGGAGATACCATTTGACCCAGCAATCCCATTACTAGGTATATATCCTAGAGAAGTGAGAGCCAGGATAGGAACAGATACATGCACGCTCATGTTCATCACAGCACTATATTAGCAAAAAGATGGAAACAACCTACATGCCCATCAGCAGAAGAGTGGATGACCGTAATGTGGATGAACTTGGAGGATATTATGCTGAGTGACATAAGTCAATCAGAGGACAAATATAGTATTAGTTCATTGTTGTGGAGGATCAAGGAAAGGTTTATATATGGAGGGAAACTTTCTTTGTTGGTTGCCAGGGGTGGGAGGGGAGGGGAGGGAACACTGCAAAAAAAAAAAAAATGCATTGACCCATGTCACTTTAGTTTTGTGTATTTCACAGTCCATAAATTATATTTCAATAAAATGCATTTAAAAAAAAAACAGTGGCTATCAAGTCAATTCTGAAAAAAAAAAAAAGAAGCAGCAGCAAAGATGGCAAGACTTCATCTCATGCTCTTTGGATACGTTATCAGGAGGGATCAGTCCCTGGAGAAGGACATGATGCTTGGTAAAGCAGAGGTTTAGCAAAAAAAAGAGGAAGACCCTCAATGAGATGGATTGGCACCGTGGCCATTGTTACGTATTGAAATGATAACATTCTGGTTCACAGCAGCATGCAAGCCACTACAGTACAACATATCAACAGATGGGTGGTGGAAGAAACAGATGGGTGTCTGAAAGTGCTTATTGTGTGCTGCTGACAGTAAGATGACGAAGAGAGAGATCATGGGTAGAAGGGGCAAACTGGATGCCAGAGATGGCCCAAAGAGATGACAGAAACAAGGTTTGACGTAAGCTTTCCTTTCAAGGATGCTCAGACTCTGGCTAAACAAGGAAAAGCAGGGAGGACACGAGATCAAAAATGGGTTGCCAGTCAACAAAAGTTTATGTGTGCATGCATACGTACGGGCAACTGCTTCTCTATCCAGCAAAAACATTTTCTTGGCATGTGCATTGAGCCTTCATTAACACCCAAGGGCAGTCAATGCTCTCAGTGCTAAGGAATGAGAACTCACCCTTCTTCACCTACCAACACACCCAGTCTCTTCCCAGGAAAGCAGGGAAGGCGGGGATCAACTGCAGAAGCAGGTGTTTGGCATTTCTGCATATGCTCCCCACCCTCCTCTTTCTGATGTGAGGGAATTCTTATTCCTTCTCAGCAATGGACTGCACTCCCCCTGAAACCTTCACTGGCTCCCCACGGCCTGCCCACACAAAGTGTGATCTGCAGAACAGTTATTCCACCGTTGCTCATAGGTGTCAGATAAGTTTGGAAAGTATGGCACTTAACAATGTAAAACAGATTTGTTTTTTGTTTTCGTTCATGTTTTTCTCTGCAACACTTCAAAGAAGCTTTAAGAAGCCAATACGCATTGTGAATTTCCAGAGGGGAGGAGTGGATATATGATGCAGCCTTCCCCAAAATTGTAAATTACTCATCTGGTTTTATAGAGTACCTCTTTGGACTAGTGTTCCATGGAAAGCACTTTGGGTAATGCTGGCCTAAGCAGCTCACCTACCCCCAACTCTCACCCTCCACAGTCAGTCAACAAAGCAGACTGCCCTCTGAGGTGTGGTGTCAGCTGATATACCTTACATATTTCCATCCAGGACCTCTGTTCATGCCATCACTCAGCCCAAATGTCCCTGCCCCTTCTCATCTCACTTTATCACTCAGTGCAAATCCTCTCTTCTCAAGGAAGCCTTCCTGCTCCATTCTAGGACTTGGAGATATTTCTGCTTCTGAACCATCATAGCATAGCTTTATGTGACACACATTTATCATTTAATAGGTAAATATACCCCTTTAAAGGAATCTACCACTTTAAAGTCCCTGGATGGTTCAGACAGTTAATGTGCTTGGCAGCTAACCAAAAGGTTAGAGGTTCTAGTTCATCCAAAAGCACCATTCCACTCTGACACACATGGGGTCACCTGGAGTTGGAGTCAACCTGATGGCATCTGGTTCTACCCCTTTATATCTCTAATACCATACACATGTGGGTTTCAATAAATTCTCTGTTAAAGAAGAGAAGAAGCTGGAAGGAGGTAAAAGAAGCATGAAGAGGTAGGAAAGGAGTAGAGCAGGAACACTGAGGTAGAGGAAGAGGAGAAGAAACTCATGAACTGATGTTGAAAGAGAATTCCACACAATCTTAGACATGGTAACTTTGTTGAGAGTAAGTAGAAAAAAAAGAAAGAAAAAAGCACCTTTGACTCCTTTGTGGAAGAGAAGTTCCATGAGGTTCTCCTTATATGAGCAGGCCAAGGCAGCTCCCAGGAGGTGGGCCTGACTCCATGCCACACTTTGCTGAAGGGCAGTGCCCATTTCTAATGCCCTATTAATCGTAACTGGTAGGTGCAATATCTGAGAATGGGCACAGACTGTGGCCTTTTAATTTAACTTGTGCTTTATAGTTGCAAAATATATATAATTGCACTCTGAAGAAGACAGCACATGTATCCATTTCTTTGGTTGGGTTTCCCCACCACCCAAACATAGTAGTAGATGTTAAACAAAATAACCTACAAAGTCCAAATTAAATAACTCAGAGAATCACTGAAGCTACTTACTGTTCTAAGAGGCTTACCCCTAAAGCCAGTCTTGCCTTTGACACAGGAGAAGCCTGAAGCCCACAGAGGACAAATGGCTTGAGCAAGGGTTAGACCTCTATGTGTAACCCGGGCACTCACTGCAAGGACTGTCTTAAGCTCTGCTTCTCATGGCAGGGCAGGCTGTGATCTCATACTCTGCCAAATGGCCAGCTGCCTTTCTGAGAGGGAGACACAAGAAACCATGCCATGTCTGCTTCATGCTTGTAACTCACTCACCCTGACACAAAAATGGCCACCCCATTTAACAAAATTGTTTTCCTTAAGAGACCTAATCTTCATTTTCTTTTCCTAAACATTCAAAACTGACAAACAAAATGGTACACGTTGTCAACAAGGTTAAATAGACATCTTCTGAATGAGCCTGTTCTGCATAAGATGTCGTGTATTGCTGGTGACTCTGTTACCTTATGCAGAGGCCGGCAGTCGTGCCAGAGTTCCACCCTGGAAAAGCTCATCCTATGGAAGCCCAGCTTGGCGAGCCCACCAACTCTCGTCTCTGACACTGTGTTAAATACCCAGATGTATTTCTTTCATGCTTATGTATAAATTCCATTTCAGAGTGTCAAGGCAACACCTAACTCAATCTCCAAATGTGGTTAGTGGAAAGAGCCGGGCCTGGACATCAGAAGGCCTGGGGTCCAGTCAATATTTCCTTTGACTTTTACAAGTTGTGGGCAGATGCCTATGCCCCAAGTGCCAACAGCTGCAGAGCAGGGGTGGGGCACCAAATACAGGCATGATGGAGCCCATGAGGGGGATTGGAAGAGCAGCACCCAGCTCCTTGGGCTCCTCTGCCAGCCCCCAGAGCCACCCATGGTCAGCTAGGGTAGAAGTGAGGCCAGAGCAACACCATACTCTCTTGCTGAGTCACAACCAACCCCACAGAAGAAAAGGAACAGAATGCGTGCAAGAAAATAAGTGTAAGAGCCAGATCCGGGAGAGCGTTTCTAGGGCCCTGTGAAGAGGAAGAAGAGACAATGATGCTGGAGCCACCACAGTTCAGGGATACCCAGCCATCCCCTGCCCCAGAAGCTACATCAGGTCCTTTGTTACCAACTCTTCCATAACGGTGTTGCTCTTCAGAATGAGAGTAAAACAAATGGCTCATGACCTGACCAAAATGACACTTGGGTGTGTGTTTCCCTCAGCCCCTTTTAAACTTTATTCATCAGAAGAAATTTTTCTCCCACCACCAAATAAATTTGATAGACCCCATACATTTCTGCCCACTCTTAGGTAATAGGCAGGTCCACCATCAGAAACACATGCTGAATTCAGTTGTTAGAAAATCCAATCCAAGAGATGAATCAAAACCTCAAACTTGATCCAGCGATAAATCTTCTCTCCTCCCCCAGCTGAGCTGGAGGAGGGGCATGCATAAGGAGAGATAAGAAAAGCAGGGATGTGGATATTAGCCAATTGCTTACTCCTCTTAGACAGAGACAGGAAGGAGAGGTAGGAGGTAGAGCAGATCTTCCACTGGTACAGTTACAAGCAGGCTTTGCACACTAGAGGCCCAGCACGTGTTGATACTGGCTCTTTTTCTCTAGGATACTCTTGGGAGCTTTTGCTGGAGCATCTCTCCTGCAGCTTCTCTGACATGGGCAGAAGTTTCTTTATTCCCAATGTTTTTTTATGGATCCTTCAACAGTCTCTAGGAATCTGGCAGTTCCCTCCAGCTTCTTGCTGCTGAAGATCCTTTGTCCTACTAGTTGACCCTATTGAACAGGCTCTTCCTTCTATGTGGTCCACGTCTGGTCCACAGGAGACATTTGCACAACACTTGGCCAGGCCACGCCCAGTGCAGCTACCTCTATCCTGCTGCCATTGGCTGTTTCAGCTTTATCAGACATGAGAATGCTGTGGTCACCATGTTCAGGGAACCCATTTCCAGGCTCCCAATGCAGCCCCGTAGGGGACCACTCATTAGGCCTGGGGTGAAGCCCATAGAACACTTCCACTTTCTCCCTGGTGGGAGGGCCACGGAGGACTCACAGCACAGCTATGGTTTTCTGCAAGAAATACCTTGGCACTTTTTTCTGTCCTTCAGCTGTATGAGGTGTCCCAGTATCATGGAATCAGTTACAGAGGATTCCTTGGAAATTTGTGATTAGGCATCTCATTAGAATCTCCTGTGTCTTGGAGCCTTGCCAAAACTTCAGTTTTAACGTTCATTACATACTTAATCTCAGATTTTAATTATCTACTCATTTAAATATAAGCCTCATGAGGACGTGGACTTCATCTGGTTTATGCACTACTATACCCTAGCAGTCAGGTGCCTTAGACATTATGCTACCAGAGCTCCAGAAGGCTGGCGGTTCAAACCCACCAGCCACTCCTCGGAAGAAAGATGGGGCAATCTACTTCTGTAGTGATACCGCCTCGGAAACCCAAGGAGGGGTCGCTATGAGTTGGGTCCGACTTGACGGCACATAACAACAACAACAAATACCCTAGCAAGGCGCTCTGGTGGCATAGCGGTTAAAGCATTCAGCTGCTAACCAAAAGGTCAGCAGTTCAAACCCACAAGCCACTCTGTGGAAGAAAGATGAAGCAATCTTCTTCCATAAAGATTTACAGCCTTGGAAAACCCTCCAGAGCAGTTCTACTCTGTCTTAAATGTTCTCTCTGAGTTGGAATTGACTTGATGACAGTGGGTTTTATATTCCAGCATATAATAGGCACTCTATGAATAATTGTTGAATTAATGAATTCATGTTTAAGCAATGACTGTAACCTTTATAAGAATAGGGACTGAGATTATGATTATTTTACTCAATATTTTCTTCCAGTGCCTAGGCCCTTAGGCACTTTAAAACTCATTTTGAATGAATTAATGAACCTGGGCAAAAGGCCACATTTCTCTGGACAGGATTCTGGAGACTCCTCAGACCAGAAGCATCTCTCTCCCCTTATCCCAAATTTTTCACTTGGCCACACTGCTTAAAACTATCAATCAGAGAGTCATCTCTTTAATAATGCAAATATCCCCCATGGGCCAATGGAAGCCATCTGCCATTTACACTTAAGAGGGCAACTTGATTCACAGAACTTACAACAAGACAGGCTGTGGGGGAGGGATGCTAAGAGTGTGTTAGGGGGAGCTTGAGGCATGTAAAAGAAAGGATATGGTAGGCCTAGAGGTTTTAGGGGAGACCTGCCAAGGAGACCAAGCAGTAAGAAGTGAAGGTATCAGGAGGAAAAAGGGAAGCAGAAGGGAAATAAGGCAATATTTTTTAGAACTTGCCTTTAGCACTCCATTCTCCCACACAATCTTTAAGAACCACTTTATTTTTAGAGATGGAAGGAACATTAGATGTCATCAGATTCTGTGGTTTTCAAACATTTCTTAGCCAAATAGAGAAATCTTTCTTTAAATGAAATCTTACCAGAAGCCCAATATGAAAGACAGATAATAAGTGGACATGATAAGGTTCAAGATGGGATGGCAGGCCAGACACCACACACACACACACACACACACACACACCTTTCTCACAGCAGTCTCTAAACCTCTCCCTCAAAACCCCTAAGTGATCATGATGCGTGGTGAAAAGCTACTAATCTAGTCCAAACACAATGAAAACATCATGTAGTCTTCCTCAACTATCAATATGTCTCAAAGAGGCTCTGCATCAGAGACCAATGGCAAACGGATAATACTAACCCTACTTCTCCTCCCTAGATTACACAGCAGACCTTGTCCCTTCCGTTTCCCTAACTCCTTATTAATTCCATAAATATTTGTTAAATGAAAGAAAGAGTCCTTTTATGGAGGCACTGAAAACTTCCCATGAGTTCAGTATTGCCAGTATATATCACTGAGTGCTTACTATAGCCTGGACCCTGTGTTTGGCACTCAGAACAGATGACCTCATTAATTTCCACATTAATCAGTGCTCTTTGGGCACTGTTTGTTCAAGCTTCTCTGAGCCATCTAGATTATAATTAAACACTCAACTTACATCTTTCCATCTTTCCTCTAAAGGTATTGTGAGGCGCTATATGAAATTATTTGCTGCAATGTAGATAAACAACATCTCTGTCTGCCTCCATCTGAATCTAGAAGGGCTTGTAAAAAAAAAAAAAAAAAAAAAGAGGTTTGGCATGATTTGCTCTCTGAAAACCTTTGCTCTCAAGGATGACCACTATTTCCTGTCTTTGGAGATTATAAACCATCTGTTTAACAATCTGTCCTAACTGCCTGCCAAGGATTGACGTTGATCTCAACAGTCAGCAGTTCCTACCAAAAGTGCTTAGGGCCTCAGCCTCAGGTCTTCCCATCTCTGCTGCTGGCCATTGTCCAGGTCACCAAAATGGCTCCCTCATCTCTAATCACTCTTAAGCTGTATAGGAGAAGACGGACAGCCTACTTCTTGCAAGAGCACAATGCAAAGCCATGAGTTCAGTTTAGTGTACTTATTTCATGATTGGCAACAGCAATTCACAGCTCAGGACTGATAGTCCATTGCATAAGAAACAGGAACTTTAGAGTGAGGTAGAGCTAGGTTTGAAATCAGCTCCACCACTTACTATAAAATGAGAAGAGTAACACTTAGCTCATGGGAGGTTTGCAAGAATTAAGCACAGTATTCTGCATGAATGCATAGCACAGTGGCTGGCACCAATCATTGTTAGTATAAGACCGTGACCATATTAACTACTACCAGTCTGGGTCTGAGAATGGGGCAAAGAGAAGACCCAGAGGGAGGGCCTGTGAGCAAGGGAAATATTCATATGTCCACAGTTCAATTATTTCTCTAGGCAGTCTAAGGTATACAGAAAAGACCCTCTTCTCTATAAACCTTGTTGTTGTTGGATGCCGTGGGTCAGCTCTGACTCATGGCAACCCCAGGTGTAGGAGAACAACGAAACGCTGCCCAGTCCTGTGCCATCTTCTTGATCATCAGTATGATCAAGTGCATCACTACAGCTAACGTGCTTTTTGAGTGCCTTCCAACCTAGGGTCTCATTTTCCAGCACTATGTTGAGCAATCTTCGGTTGTGATCCATAGTGTTTTCATTGGCTGATTTTCACAAGTAATCACCAGGCCTTTCTTCCTGGTCTGTCTTAGTCTGGAAACTCTGCTGAAACCTGTCTACCATGGGTAACCCTGCTGGTATTTGAAATACTGGTAGCATAACTTTCAGCATCATAGAAACACAAAAGCCACCACAGTGTGGCAAACTGAGATGAGTGGTAATCTAAAAGTAATCAATTCAAAATGGCAGCATGCAAATGGCTTAGAAACTTTAAGAGAATTTAGCCTCCTCAGGGTGTATGTGGGTTAATTTCGCCCTTCTCAGGATGATATAGGTTAAGTTTAGAAGGCTGCTGGGAAGATCAACCGACAGGGCAGGAGTGCCTGCCAGATTGCTTTTTCAAAAGCATCTACTCCCCTCTGTTTGGTGATCCTGAGGCTCTACCAGAGGGTAGTACTTCCTGCTTTCACATTGAGTAACTTTCAGCAGGCATCAGAAATCACCTTGGGGACAAAACCACAACCACTAGGAACCAAGCAGGAGAATGTTAAACCCAGCCCAGAGCATCTGCCCTAGGGCATAATAAAAAGCTCACAGAAAACCAAAGATCTATTAAATATCCCTGCCCCACCTAGACTCACCACTTAATTGGGGTGGGGGCCCTCAAGGCAGAAGAAATATAAAAGGTTCCAAAAGCTGGAGAGACTTTAGTCTGAAAGGCACAGGTCCAATTAAAACAAGGCAAGAGCTTAATAGCGGCCCTATTTTGACATCAGAAAATCCATTCATTTTTCTGTTAATGGCTAGGATGTAGAATTTTTGGTCTTTTGTTTTGTTTTGTTTTAATTTTGTGGACTTAATTAATGTTCAAAAGAACTTAGACAGTATGACTCAAGATCACAGCTTTGCCCAGAGCCAGTCTCTGAGTGGGAAGAAGTCCCAGATTCTTTACCAGGGTTCTAGTGGTCCTACTGTTAGATGTGGGGTTCAGTCAGAACATGCACAAGCAAAATGGGCCGCAGACTTTGGCTGTGATTAGAAAGACTTCTCTGTGCAAAGCTCTCTCCCCAACCCAGCTGCCAGAAATTCCCCCAGGGAGAAAGTTCACTCCATTTGTGTTAAGGACCTTGAGCCTCATTAATACTCCACTGCTCTCCAGAAAGAGAGACTCATACATACATCAACCAAGGAAAATTAGGGTATCATCAGTTAGTCTCCCTTAACCAGTTAGCCAAGAATAGATTTTGTTCATTTATTCCCTCATGATGCATTTAATTCCTAATCACTGATCTTTTACTGTGAGCCAGGCAATGTACTATGTGCTTAACAAATCATTATCTTCATATCTTACAAATCTTTCTGATAAGAATGACTTCCTGTATGTTTTACAATTAGAGGTTCTCTTGGTAATTCTGATTCAGTGGGTCTCAGAT
Organism: Orycteropus afer afer; assembly: GCF_000298275.1. Taxonomy (NCBI): domain Eukaryota; kingdom Metazoa; phylum Chordata; class Mammalia; order Tubulidentata; family Orycteropodidae; genus Orycteropus; species Orycteropus afer. The sequence goes on from NW_006921652.1 coordinate 7,640,379, forward strand.
GGGGCTTTGCCACTGGGTTTTTAACAATTAGCCTAATTGATGCTTATGATCAGGTCACTGTCCTGAGAGGCTTCCCAGTGTATCCAAACCTCTCTATGCCCCAGAAGGTGTGACATCACCAACACAGCAGAATGCAGCAGGCCTGAGGTCACCTGAGGGAGGGGCTCTGACTTCAATGCAACCTGAGGTCTCATTTGCATGCTTTGGGCAGTCATGTCAGACAGCTGCCTTGTATGGATTTTTGTTGTTGTTTTGTGCCATCGAGTCGGACCCGACTCATAGCGACCCCTCCTTGGGTTTCCGAGGCAGTGTCACTAAGGAAGTAGATTGCCCCATCTTCCTTCCGAGGAGTGGTTGGTGGGTTTGAACTGCCAGCCTTCTGGTTAGCAGTCAAGTGCCTTAGTCACTAAGCTACCAGAGCTAGACAGTCCGAAACACTCTCTTCACTTAGGCTATAACTGAGTGTGGGCTCCTGTCTTGGATTAGGTGTGCTTCTTCTATTGATTTTTTTTTTTTTTTCCTGAGTGATAGGCCTGATTTTTATTCCTATTTAGTACCATCTTGGTTCAGTAGCCTGTTGTTCCATCTTGTTTAGCTCTCTTTAGCATTCTAACTCCATTCCTAACGGATCAGGGATGCCTGCAGCCAGAGTCATCAGTGCATGTGGTGAGGGAAGCCCTTGTTCACTGTAGTTCGTTCTGAGGTAGGAGCTGCCCCAGACCAGCTGCCTTGTGAGCTTAGCCTCAGCCTCCTCTTCCATAAGGAAGTTCCCCTTTCCTGTTTTGCTGAGCCCTTTCAGAAGCACCACTAGCTTTCCTGTGTATTTTGTGAACCAGCCTTTAGCTGTTGAAAATCTAGGTAGCATACTGTAAGGAAATTTTTTTGGAGGGGAATCGTATGGCAAACAGTATCTTTTTGCATTTTGTTAAATTTGTGGAGTTAGAACCATGACATAAACAGATGGAAAGCCAACTAACTCAAAGTCTATTTTGGTTAACTTTGATGTTGTTGATGGTTCCAACTATTGAGAAGACCAAAATATTTAAAATAATGCTCATATGGAGACCCAACCTTGGAGCTGAGCGCCACCTTTCCTCTCTGTGGCTCAGTTTATTCAGCCATATAAGAGATCATTGTTCCTGCAGCCTCCTTTTCATACAGAGCTACTGATGGGGCCCTTAAGACAATGCTGTGCTGGGCTTTGAGTTTCATGGACAAAATGAAACAGTTGCACTTGTAGTAGTATTCTTTGACTATAGGTCTGCTCATCCACCAAATGTGGCCTCTAGGGCCTAGAGTATTGAGAACACTTAAATGTATGTAAGTAGGCAAACACTTACCAAGAGTTTTCCCATGGGGCAATGATGAGGTTATAAGTCATTGCTTTTTGAAATCTCTAGGTCTGTGGCACTAGAGAAATTACAGCTTGTATATTATATCACTGGAGAAAAGATTGGAGTTTTCAAGGACTTCGTATTACTTAGTTCTACAATCAACACCAATGCAAGCAGCAGTGAAGACATCAGACAACGCATTTGGGCAAATGTGCTGTAAAAGAACTCTTTCAAGTGCTGAAGAGCAAAGATATCTCCTTGAGGACTAAGGTGCACCTGACACAAGCCATGGTATTTTCAATCGCCTCATATGCATGTGAGAGCTGGACAATGAATAAGGAAGACCAAAGAAGAGTCGATGGTTTTGAGTTGTGGTGTTGGTGAAGAATGCTGAAAGTACCAGGGACTGCTGAAAGAACTAACAAATCTGTCCTGGAGGAAGTGCAGCTGGAATGCTCCTTGGAAGCAAGAATGGCCAGACTTCGTCTTACCTACTTTGGCCATGTTGTAAGACGGGACCATTCCCTGGAGAAAGATATCATGCTTGGTAAAGTGGAGGGTCAACAAAAAAGGGGAAGGCCCTCAACAAGATGGCTTGATATAGTGGCTACAATGATGGGCTCAGGGCGGGCTGGCACAAGACTGGGCAGTGTTTCATTCTGCTGTGCATAGGGTTGCTGTGAGTCGGAGACAACTCAACAACACCTAACAACAACAACAACATATATCACATAAAAGACCTCTTTTTGCTATATAATAATTATAGATTATAATAATTACTTTTAAAGCAAGTATTTGTATCTTGTTCTTTATTTCTTTAAAACAAATTTTCAAAGTATGAATTACCACGCTTTTACTCAAGTTGAATGTATGTCCCAAAATGAAATTATGTAGCAAGTAATTGAATCTCCTCTGGTGGATTTCAAAGACAAGGTTGATTGTCTTCTCTCTGAGCAGAACTTTTTGAGGCCCAATCCTAGCTAACTAGAAAACTAAAGGATGGAGCAGTTGAGTCACAGAAGTCCCTGGGCTCCAACGATTCCTCTCCCATCTATTAAATTCCTACTGAGAGATAGTCATTACCTCAAATATAAAGGTGATTTTATTTGATATGTGCTGGGAATACAACTCATATGAACTTTAACAAAATGAAGGTCTATTAGATAAATAACCCTAGTGGCACAGTGGTTAATAACTCAGCTGTGAACTAACGGGTTAGCAGGTTTAAGCCCACCAGCTGCTCTGTGGGAGAAAGATGAGGCCATCTGCTTCCATAAAGATTATAGGAGCTCTGGTAGCATAGTGCCTAAGGCATTTGACTGCTAGCCAGAAGTCTGGCAGTTCAAACCTACCAGCCCCTCTTCAGAAGGAAGATTGGGCGATCTACTTCCATAGAAATACCACCTTGGAAACCCAAGGAGGGGTCGCTATGGGTCAGAACTGACTCAACAGCCTTATAAATCCTATGGGGTAGTTGTACTCTGTCCCAGAGGGTCACTATGAGTTGGAATCAACTCGACTGCAATGAGTATCAAATAAAACATCATTTAAGGAATAGAGGAGATGGATGAATAGAGGAGAAAAGATTCAAGCAGTTTTCATTTACATATTGAGAAGTGGAAGCATATAGGAAGGTATTTTTTATAGCACTGTAGGACTCTTAGATAACAATACATGTGTATAACAGCTGAACATGGACCAGAAACTATAAAAGGACCCTCCAGTATAGAAGACAAGAACTCAGTGGACACAGCTCCTCAAAATTTTATTTGCCTAAAATAAAGTGAAAACTCATGTAAGGCAATATCAAACTTTGAGGTTCTTTTTAGCCCATATACCAATGTGAAAGACTATTTCTTTTAAATTCTCCAGATAAACCCCATCTTGTTCCATTATCCTAATTCAACTCTTATTGTGAGTGAGAGGATAAAGGGGATCCAAGGAAAAGTAAAATGGGTTTAGTGGATTCTCAGTTCTAATCACAAGACAATTCATCGGAGAGAAACTATCAGTGAGTTAATTAAATTTCTCCTGGGCTCAGTTTTCCCCTCTACCAGAAAAAAAAAAAAAAAAAACTTGGTTTCTGTTCCATCACCCCAAAATAAGGGATCCATTGAAATGTAAAAATAAACAGTGAATGTATTGGGAGGAATAGATGGATTACCTGTCTCTCTCTCTCTCTCTCTCTCTCTCTCTGTCACATACACACATACACACACACAGTTTTTAATGCCCTTAATCACCTGTATAATGAAAGGAATGGTAATTTAAGGTAAAAGAGAGAATGAAGCAGATGTGAGGTTTAGGGGATGGCAGTAGAACCAGATCTGTCGTGTCTGAACTAGACTCCCTGGCAGGTGGAAAAACGTTCCAGCCTGTTACATAAAAGCCTGCGTGAGAAGGTGTGAGTAGCCTGTCGCATTGAACATAGTGGTTCTCTACTTGGGTACCTCTGCTTACATTACACAGAGTCATCCAACATCTTCACTCCAGTGGCCCAGATCTCCCAGAACACTCATCTGAAAGCTTTGTTTAAAAAAAAAAAAAAAAAATCAATCTCTGGTCTTCTTGTCATTCTTTTGGTATAATGATCCCCCAAGGTTTTTGGATCAGCACTTTGGTATGAAATTCAATTGTCATTTAAGTGACAGATTATCATGAGGTAATGTTTTCTGGCAGGCAGGCCCAAGATACAAAACTTAAAAAATGAAAAATATTCAAAGCTTAATTAGCCAGTGTCCAATATTCTTCCAGTGGTCTTGGGTGGGCAGGGGTATTTCCCAGGTGTAAATTCCAGAAACCTTTATTGTCCCCATCTCTGCACCCTGCCCCATCCCACCAAGAAGTTATAATTAGTCATTACCTGTAAGAGTAGTAATGAACTCTTTAGCTATAAACAAACCCAAAAAAGTAGTCTCCTCTCCTCTCCATCTCCCCTCCTCCCAGCATTCTAATATCATTTGGTTTTGGGGTTTTTTTGTGTGTGTGATTTTTCAGATCATCTTTTTTTTCCTTTTTAATTTTTATTTTAAGAGTTTGTTTTACAAGCTCTTTTGTAAAAATGTTGAACTCTTTTGTTCAACATTACGTGTACATTTAGTTTCACTCCCCATTTACCACATCCAACCCTAACCCCGTCTCTTCCCCTCCCTGCCCAGTAACCCTGCCCCCCCCCGCCACCCCACCCTCCCCATGCACCTTATAGTTATGCACTCCTATGTGTCCTGCATTTCCTCCAAGTGAATATTGCCCCTCTGGTGCCCCGTGGTGAATTGCTCCAAGGGATGCATTTCCATAGAGTATGTGGGTGTGTCACCCTGGGTTGAGTGGTCTGCGTGTACACCTTGTTAACTGTTGGGCTGAGACCCAGCCTCTGGGAGTGAGTTTTATTCCAGGCGCCGAATGTATTTCAGGGCCATAGTATTAGGGATCTAACCATACTCCATCTGACCAGTAATTCTGATCATTACTGAGTTTTTGGATTTTGTTCCACATTTTTCCTCCCACTCTATCCAGGAGATGTGATCTTTTCCTGAGTGGTTGGCATGGGTAGCCAGGCACCATCTAGTTCTTCTGGTCTTGAGGGCTATTGTGTCCTAGGGCTGATTGCTTCCAAAAGCCCTTGTTTTTTGCACTCTTCTTTGCTTCCAATGATAGGAGACCATTAGCTGCATCTTAAATGGCCGCTTGAATCCAATATTATTTGAATAATTGAGGGCCAGAAAGGAGTGGAAAAAGACCTCTGGAGTCACTGATAGTGAAGAAGGGGGTGAAGAGTGAAAGGTGCTGAAGAAAGAGACATCTTAATCTAGGTTTCCTAAGACTCCAGCAGAATATGACAAGGTGATCCAGCCCCAGAATATCAAGATGATAAACTTTTCAAAGGAGTCTCCTCATTCACAAGGAAGGGATGTGTTCAGGAGCGGTGGAATTCTGACGTGTGGTCTGTAAGCCACTTAGCATGGCAGGGACAACTAACCTTCTCCAGCTACCATTGTTCCAAAACCTTCTATGAAGTTTTACTTTTGCATGAATTACAGTTACTTTTTTATTGTGGTGACAAATATATATATTTTAAAAATTTGCCATTTTCACCCATTTTAAGTGACACTAATGGCATTCACCATGTTGTACAACCATCATCACTATCTATTTCTAAAACTCTTTTACCACCCCAAACAAAAATGCATTCTTTATTAAGCATCTATTAATCAATCCCCATCTTCCCTCCCCAGTAACCTTCTTTCAACCTTATCCCAACCTTATACTTTGGTCTGTATATATTTGCCTGTTCTAGATATTTCATGTAAGTGGGCTCATACAATATCTGTCCTTTCGTATAACAACTTTTTTAAACTACTGTTTCTGGTATTCTTTAATGTCCATGCAGATGTGAAGGTAAATGTCACATGTTTTTTCCTTATTTAGAGAATGCATGCTTTTGTGATTTGCCTTCAGAAAGAGCCCCTTTACTCTTGTCTTGTTCCACACTTTGGGAGCCTGGTAGGTTCCCATGTGGAGAAGCAAGGAAAGGTCTCTCTTTCAGCCCAGTGCAGGTCTGAGCTGACTCCAGGTCACTTCTATAGACTGAGAAGGTCTCTGGCAGCCTGTGCAAGTTGGAGGATGGCCCAGGGCTTGAGAAGTCTTCATGGTGGACCAGCCAAGAGCCAGCTGCATGGATAGGGAGGAAAGTTGTCCAGGATAATGAGACTCATGGGACCAATATTTGGACATTCACAGAACAGAGGAAGGTCCAGGCCTTACTCAGAGCCAGCTCCTCTCATGTATGATATAAGCAGCCTCTTAGGTTACCCCTGACCCAAATATTGACTGCAATTCATCAACTGGGCTACTAACTGATTTCCTTCCCAAATCCCTTTCAGTTTTTTTCCCTCTTTGGCTAGGTAAATTTTCATTCCTACTCATTTAGCAACCTGCAGAGATATAAGGTCTGAGTTCTCACTTCAGCATTAGGCAAATGGAACTGTGAAGAGAGCTATCACTGGGAAAACAACACTCTATACTTGTATGCTGAGCATCTAATCTGTGAGTTGTTGTTGTTATGTGCCGTCAAGTCGGACCTGACTCATAGCAACCCCTTCTTGGGTTTCCGAGGCAGTATCACTATGGAAGTAGATTGCCCCATCTTCCTTCTGAGGAGTGGCTGGTGGGTTTGAACCGTCAGCCTTCTGGTTAGCAGTCAAGTGCCTTAGCCATTATGTTACCTGAGCTCCCTATAATCTGTGAAGCTGGATTATATGAAGCACAGCATCAGGATTGGAGGAAGACCCATTAACATTCTGTAATATCCAGATGACACAATCTTGCTTGCTGAAGGAAGAGGACTTAAAGCATTTACCAATGAAGATCAAAGACTATAGCCTTCAGTATGAGTTACACTTCAACATAAAGAAAACAAAAAATCCTCACAGCTGAACTAATAAGCAACATCATGATAAATGGAGAAAAGACTGATGTTGTCAAGTGCAAAAAGGGCATGGGGATAGCATCCTCTGACCTCCTCCAACCTCAAGAGAGGAAGACAGAATCACCATCAGTAGCCTGTGGTGGTTATGTTTGTGTGTCAACTTGGCTGGGCCTGGTTGAGTGGCTGGGTAGCTGGTGGTATTTATTCCCCATGAGGAGACTGGCAATCAACTCCATGGTGGGATCTACCACAAGCAGCTGAGTAACTGCTTTGGGTATGTAGTCTGCTTCCCATATATAAGAAGCAGCTTTGGCAATAGTCTCTAGCTTATGGTATACTTGAACCTTGCATGTAGCCATGTCTTTGTTGAAGATCCTGCCATGCTCTGCTGACCTTGGGACTTACAATGGACTTAAAGTAATGGCATGCTGTGTGGTTTGGTAACATCAGGACTGTGCCTTTTTACTTGTCAATCTTGAGTTTTTCAGCCTCAGCAGCCAAAAAAAAACTGAAAAACTCAAGATTGACAAGTAAAAAGGCTGTCTGAATGAAGAAATGCCTCTAGCTCCAGTGGGCCAGGAGCAAGAGGCAGAGCTGGATCCCAAGGTTGAGGGGCTTTCACCCAGCCCCTAGAGCCTGGCACTTGAACTTGGACTTAAAACCTCCAAACTATAAGAGAATAAACTCTTGTTTGTTAAGGCCATCCCATTTGTGGTATGTTCCTGTCAGAGCGGCACTAGGTAACCAGAACACAGCCCAAGGCTTATTCCTATCAGGCCAGATATGTGGCCATCCTCCAACCCTTTTACCAACTCTGACACCAACCATCCTTCTCATGGCACTCACTACTTCTCTGCTGGGCTTGATAATTTGTTGCAGTGGCCACACAGAACTCACAGACAATGCTCATGGTTATGAGGCTTATTAGGGAAGTAAGAGGTTACAATGCAGGTTCAGGAATGCTCTCAGGATACAATTCTTGGATCAGAAAAGTCTCCCTTCTGCTGTGCTCTCAGGCACACCTCTTTGGCCCTTGGCCTCTCGGCCTGGCCTCTACCCCGCTAGGGCAAGTTTTACAAAGCTCTTTTAACTCTGCTGATAGGTACACCACGGTGCACCCCACTCCACCAGCAAGCCTCCTGCCCAAGGGCATTCAGCTTTCTCACTTCAAGGGCTGGAAAGCCTGCCACTCTGTCTTGTGCCTCTTGGTTCCTCAGCCAGTTGTCTCAGCCACCTTTTTGTGAAGGAGGTCTAGTGCAGGGATCTTGGGTCCAAGGAGATCTCAGACCCAAGGACACGCTCCACTCCAACTCCAGTTCTTCTTTCTTGATGGCAGTGAGATCCCCAGTGCTGTCGAGGAGGGCTCATTTAAACCCCAGCAGCATAACAAAACTAACCAATCCTCACATTAGAGTTGCATGCACCTTATTTGCATATTCCTACCCAGTAATTTGGTGGGAATCACAAAGGCTGGGTAGCAAAGTCTTACCAAGTAATTCACTGCATCACATCAAGGATTTCATTTTACTTGGATTCACAATCACCACCCATAGAAGCTGTAGTCAGAAATCAAATGATGTATTACATTGGGCAAATCTGCTGCAAAAGACTTCTTTAAAGTGTTAAAAAGCAAAGATCACTTTGAGGACTAAGGTGCACATGACCCAAGCCATGGTATTTTCAGTCACCTCATATGGATGCAAAAGCTGGACAATAAATAAGAAAGACCAAAGAAGAACTGGTGCCTTTGAATTATGGTGTTGGCTAAGAATATTAAATGTATCATGGATTGCAGAAAAACAAATCTGTGCAGCTAGAATGCTCCTTTGAGGTGAGGGTGTTGAGACTTTATCTCATGTCCTTTGGACATGTTATCATGATGGACCAATTCCTGGAGAAAGACATCACACTTGGTAAAGTAGAGGGTCAGTAAAAAAAGAGGAAGATCCTCAATGAGATGGATTGACGAAGTGGCTGAAACAATGAGCTCAAACATAGCAATGATTGTGAGGATGGCCTGAGACCAGGCAGTGTTACATTGTGTTGTTACAATATAAGTTGTCAAAATAAGTGGGAACCAACTTGATGGCACCTAATAACAATAACAGTCACAGGCAAAGTAGCTCAGGATTGAATCTTTTAACTCCAGTGAGGCTGATCCAAACTGGGAGGTCACCCTTGAAGCTTACTTCAAATAAGGCCTAATATCTTGGCAAACATCAATAGCATCATCATCATCACAATTGTTACAAAAAATGTTTACATCTTTGAGTAGGTTTGTCTAAAGTGAGAAAATTTTT
>NW_006921652.1:7649670-7693349 GCF_000298275.1 Orycteropus afer afer
ACAGAAGATAATCCTGGAGCCCTGAGCTTTGAAAGGAACTATGCAGAAGTGGATTAGGCACCAACTAGTGGAAAAATCTGAACAAAAACAGTGAGTACAGAGATGGTTGGAGCTGTAGACTATCAGCTACTCTGACGGGACTATCAGCCTGAATATTTCCAAGTGGTGTTGGGACCTGAGAATTGACCTAAATATCAACCCTGGTCAACAAAGGCTGCAGGTACAACTATGCTGGTGGCCTATGACTAGGAAGGGAAACAGCAAGGAGGGAGACAACCTGACCTGTTCACTTTCTGCTGTCCAGAGGGTGTGGCCATTTTGATTGTTTACGAGCAGTGGCCATTTTGGATATTTAAAGTGACTGAGGGTGCAGCCATTTTGAATGTTTATGAGCGGTGGCCATTTTGGACATTCAAAGTGACCGGGCTCAGCCATTTTGCATCTTTACAAGTGGCAACCATTTTGGATTTTAAAGTGATAGCATTCTCATTTGGATTCCAGGGACCTAAGAATAGGCTCTGTTTGCCAAGGTTGGCAGGGACATAGAAGAGGCTAACAACAGGAAAGGAGACAGGTGGTGAGTGTATAAGTGCTGTCAACTAGCAAATAGAGGAGCACAGCACAGTACCCTGCTTATGTAGAAAGCATACAAACAAAAAGCAAAGAAAATGAAAATCATGGGCAAGTCACTCCAGCATACAATCACCAATTAAATATAAACACAAAAACGTCACAATGCCTTGAAGACAACAAAGCATCATAGTCCACACAAAGAAGCAAGATAAAGCAGGAGAAACAAAGGACCAGGATACAGACCCAAAACACATCCCTGAGGAAGACGTAGCATTGGAACTCCCTGATAAGGAATTCAAAAGAATTATATTTAGGAATCTTCAATGAATTGAGAGACAGATTAAGGAAAACACAGAGAAAACCCTAGAACAATTTGAAAAGCCAATATAAGAACAAAATGACAAAATAAATGAAAAATTAGAAATGATACAAAATCTACACACAGAAATCCAGAAGATTAATAATAACTTTTCAGAAATAGATAAGACATTGAATGGGCAAAGGAACAGAATTGAATCAATGGAAGACAGAATTAGGGAGACTGAAGGCAAATACCCCAATACTTCATTGGAAAGGGATCAATCAGAAAAAAAGATCAAAACAAAATGAAGAAAGCCTAAGGTTCATGTGGGATATGATCAAAAGGAATAACCTACGTGTCACTGCAATTCCAGAACAGGAAGAGAAAAATGAAACCACTGAGAAAATTGTTGAAGATTTGTTGGAAGAGAATTTTCTTGGTATGACGAAAGATGAGACTATATCCATTCAGGAAGTTCAATGATCCCCAAACAAGATAGACCCCAAAAGAAAATCACCAAGACATATCATCATCACATGTATCAAAACCAAAGACAAAGAAAGAATCATGAGAGCAGCATGGGAAAAACGAAAAGTTACCTACAGGGGGCAACCAATAAGACTAATCTCAGATTTCTCCACAGAAACCATGCAGATGAGAAGACAATGGCATAGTATATATAAAACCCTGAAAGAGAAAAATTTCCATCCAAGAATTATGTACCCAGCAAAATTGTCCCTCAAATATGATGGTGAAATTAGGACATTTCCAGATAAGCAGAAAGAAATGGGAATTTGTTAAAACCAGACCAACCTTACAAGAGATGCTAAAGGGAGCCCTTTGGACAGAGAAGCAACAACAACCAACAACAACTGACCATTAACACACATGATAATATAACCCAGAAACCAACCCAGCTATGGAAGTACCCAAAGTAAATAAGGCTACAAGATCATGAACAGGAACCAGAGACATCAATTGATAAATGAGGACAGCTACAAACCAAAAAGAGGGAAAAACAACTGTAGTTACAGAACTTCTAGATGGTAGGGAAGTCAAGACAACTATAAGATAGAACAGTCTGTTCTAAACTTGGGAAGAAAACTATAAATCACAGGGTAACCTCAAAGAAAAATGATAAACCTTCACATCAAAAAAGAGGACCAGCATAAATATTCAGCAAATACTAAAACAATAGCAATGAAAGAAGTGATAACATGATTTATAAACAAAACAAGCTCAGCATAGAAAATTATATGGAATAAAGAAATTGACACCACGAGAAAGCACATAACAAAAATGACAGCAACAAATTCATATTTGCTGATAATTACACATCTGTCAAGGGACTTATCTCTAAGATTTATAGCAGAAAAGTGGATGACCAAACTATGGTACATACACATAATGGAATGCTACGCAGCACTAAAGAGTAATGTAGAGTCTGCAAAACACCGGATGATATGGTTGAATTTGAAGCACATTATGCTGAGTGACATAAGTCAATCACAGAAGGACAAATATAGTGTTAGTTTTTTGTTGTGGATGTCAAGGAAAGGTTTATATATGGAGGGAAACTTTGTTGGTTGCCAAGGGTCAGAGGGGAGGGGAGGGAACACTGCAAAAAAAAAAAAAAAAAAATCATTGACCCATGTCACTTTAGTTTTGTGTATTTCACTGTACATAAATTATATTTCAATAAAATGCATTTAAAAAAAAGAAGAAAGAAAGAAATGGCTAGAAATTGTAATATTACAGATGATTTGTTTAATGTCAAACACAGGGGTATACCCAACCATTGGGTATGTAGTAAAATACCCAATTTTTGGCAAAAGCCAAACGTCCATCCTTCCCTTTGGGTGTATAAACTATGTTCTGATCACCCCCTGGTACTGCCAACAGGCAAGTCAGATCCTGTTTACTGCAACAATGTGGCCAAGGGCCCTGCTTACTTGGTAGCTTTTAAGGTAATTTAAAAACCAACTATTTTGTCAATGTTTTGAAAGATGGACTATATCAATACATGTTCCAAGTTATCTCTGCCATAAACAAGCCAAAAAAAAAAAAAAAAAAAGAAGCATCTCTTTAAAAGGTACTCTCGAGGCATATAGACTCCTTTGGAAATTTCCCATTAGACAAGGTGTTTGCCCTTTTGGTCTGGTAGTACACGATAATTATTTCAGAGACTCAAATAAATAATATTTATTTAACTGACAACCTCCATGAAGCAATAGGTTGAAATCACTATTGGTTTTCATTTACTGAAAATTTTATCAACACACTTTGTAAGTAGATTGAAAGGAATCTAAATAGAAGTTTCCTTCTGATTTACACTATAGCTCGTCATCAAATTGCTCTGTCCATGCAAAGAATGGAGTGCTGTGCCCTTTTGGTGCCCTTCACTTTGGCTCTACCACCTTTCCCATCCCTATACCTTTCCTGAAATTCCTGGAAGAGAGTTAAAATGCACTTGACTGCTAACCAAAAGATTGGAGGTTCCAGTCCACCCAAGGTAGGAAGTCCACCTTGGAAGAAAGACCTGGAAGTTTACTTCTAAAAAATCCGCCACTGCAAGCCCCATGGAGCATGGTTCTCTGACACATATGGAGTCACTATGCTTCAGAATTGACTCAATTGCAAATGGTTTCATACATCTCCTGAGCCCTCAAACCCTCACCAAGCCAGTAAATATCCTATTGCAGTCAAAGCATCAGAAAGTGGACCCAAGCTGGGATCTCCCGAGATTTTTCAGATTCATTTCATTAACACAGAAAATGCCAGTGATGCCCACCACTAGTTCAGGCCCTCTCTTCACAAGCATATGCTGGGTTGTCAGACATCCTGGCCCAACCCTGTATGGCAGTCAGTCCAGGGCCCACACAGCTGTTCTTCCATCCAAAAGCACGTTAATCCATGGCTCCTGACAAGCTTTGAAAACATCACTTTCCTCTGAGAATAACCCAAGTGGGAGAGGAATTCAACTCTGCTCTCTTTTGTGAAAGTATTCCTAAAAGCTTTGCAACCAGTCCACATTACACCCTGTCATTAACATATTAACAGAAACTCCTCTCTTGGGCTCGTTGGGAGCAAACTTGGGAAGGTAAGCTCTGAGTCAAAACATGTATGAACACATCTTTAGTGTACTCTCCCTCCTTTCTCTGTGATTCCTCCAGCCTAGGTGGAGGAGCTCATGGACTAACTTCCCAGGAAGCACCTCACACCCCTTCTCTTTAGTGCTTCATATACTCTTAGCTTTTTGCCTTCCCTACCTTCGTCAGTTTTTAACCTTCCTGAATCCCTTTCTCAAGACCCCTCAACTCCACCAATGGAACAGTCTTGAGTGTTCTTGGCCTGTTCTTGGCCTCAAAAGGATATATAATTGTACAGATAAGCCCATATGGCTTGGTGGGTCCCAATGTCCAGGGAATTTCCTGGTAGCATTTTAGGAGGAGTCTCCACGAGATACCCACAGAGAACCCTATGGTAGGCTGAACATGTCCAGGATGTAAGGGGTAAGAATAGGATGTCTTAAGAGGAAGAACTTTTGGAGCACCACTCAATTCACTCCACAGTGGCATGAAAGTCACGGATAGGGGAGAAGCAAGGTAAAAGGTAGGGTGAAGGAGACAACTGAGAACTGAAAAAGAGTAAGGAACTAGGAGACACTCCCAGTTTCCTCCCCAACTTAGCAATGTGGTTCTTCAACCCCTTCAGACATCTAATTCATGAAATATGTAGGAAGCGTCCAATACTATTCTAGAAACTTCTTTTAGAACAAATAACACTCAAAGAAAGAAGAATGGAAAACAAGAAAAGAGTGGATAAAAATTGTGATGAGCAGAAGGAGCAGTACAGGTTTCCCTCACTATCCAAATATAGAGTGTTCCTGTGAAACCATCCATAAGCCAAAATGGCATAAAGCAAAGAACAAAGAAGCAATTACCATTAAATGTACATGGGAAAAATATTTAAGAGTTCCTAGACCCAAAAAATAACATTCCAAATCATACTAAATAACACATAAAACCTAAAATAACACATAGTGTTCACAGACACAGTTCAAAGCTATGGCAGCTTGACGCTGAGATGCTGAATGTATTTCCCAGGGATGGAGCTTGTCAACACCACTCTCACTGCTTGGAGTGTACCCTTCTTCTTTAATGGATCAGCTCATGGCATAAAGACACTGAACACTAGTTTAGCTTTTCATCTCTTTTCATAAATGTGGAAATTCTCTTCATTAGTGGAAACAGGTACTAATGGAGGTTTTCCATAAAAGCGAAGTGACATAAAGTGAACTTTTGGAAAGCAGGGGATAGCTGTATTGCCATTGCTGTTGGACTTTGTGCTGCTTGGTTGTTTTACTGTTTCACAGATAAGGTGCCTACTAAAGTGGAGTGAGCTCAGAATTGTTGCTGTGAACTTAGGAGAGGGTCGCTGGTTATGGCACCAAAAGGGAATGTAGGCTAAACACTAACACACCCCACTCATGGTAGAGTCTTTAGACTCTAAACAAAGATAGTTCTTACTAAGTGTGAGGTCACTTTTCTCTCCTTTGGACTGTCAGAATCCTAGGTTTTAGTTGGGTTCTCTGGCAGAATCCATTTCAGCCAGAACTGATTTCTGTGAGCACTCTCTGGATGCAGCTGGAGGAGGCCCTCCAGGTATCCTGTCTTCCTCCCCCACCTCCTGTAGACAGCAGAGTTTGTAATGCCTCCTGGAGGCTGGAGAAATGCCAAGGGACACAACTCAGAGGCAGCAGCATTGAAGGGAAAGCACACGAGCTTCAGAGTCATAGCAACCTAGGTTTGTTTCCCTATCCTGCCATTTACTACTTGTATGATCCTGCAGATGGGTCTTAGCCTTCTAAAACCTCCATTTCTTTACCTGTAAAAATGGGGGTAACAATACCTACCTCACAAGGCTGTGGTGAGGCTTTAGGATAACTTACATAAGGCTTAGATAAATCATGGTTATTATGGTTGTAGAAATGACTGCACTGTGCCCATTAGATGAGCTTTTAAGCTTCTAATGGTCAACTCCTGTGCAACCCACAGACCTGCATTGACATAGTCCCCGAATTGCCTCTATATCTAACAGAAAATAGCACCCTACATGATCTCAGAGGTCTTTTTGCTTTTGCTCCCAAATTCAGTTTCTTTCCTGACAGCATTTTCCTGAGTTAACCATTCTGATTTCAAAGATGATCTCATCCTCACCAGAGCACGCAGTCTTCAGCTGCTATTGTTGGGAAGGGGCATTTGAAGTTTGCTCCTCAGTTGGAGTCTAGCCTGCCTTTCTAGCATTCAGAGCTGGGGAGAGAGCATTTGTCTTTCAGGCAGCTGTGCGTGACAGTCACCATGTCACTCAAGCTAACTTCCAGGGGCCTCCCTCTTATCCAGAACACCTTAAAAGTTGTCCATTCTTAAGACACTTTGTGAGTGGAGTTATGTAACCAATGAAGAGGACATTGACTCTTGAAGCCTAAAAGGAAGACTGAAGGAGATTGGTGCATTTGAATTATGGTGTTGGTGAAGAATATTAAATATACTATGGACTTCCAGAAGAATGAACAAATCTGCCTTGCAAGAAGTACAGCCAGCATGCTCCTTAGAAGCAAAAATGGCAAGATTTCATCTCACATATTTTGGACATGTTATCAGAAGGGATCAGTCCCTGGAGAAGGACATCATGTTTGGAAAAGTAGAGGGTCAGCAAAAAAGAGGAAGACCTTCAATGAGATGGATTGACACAGTGGCTGCAATGATGGGCTCAAGCATAGCAATGATTGTAAGGATGGTGCAGGACCAGCCAGTGTTTCATTCTGTTGTCCATAGGGTCATCATGAGTTGGAACTGACTCAATGGCACCTAACAATAGGTTTGTCCCTATGTTTTTTTCCATGAACTTTAAAGTTTTAGATTTTACATTTAGGTCTTTGATCAATTTTGAGTTAGTTTTTGTGTATGGTGTGATGTATGGATCATGTTTCATTTTTCTGCAAATAGATATCCAGTTTTGCCAGCACCATTTATTCAAAAGACTATCTTTTACCTACTTAATGGTCTTCAACCTTTTGTTGAAGATCAGCTGTCCATAGGTGGGTGTATTCTCAGTTCTCTGCCATTGGTCTGTGTGTCTGTCACTGTAGCAGTACCAGGCTGTTTTGACTACCATGGCCATATAGTAGGATCTGAGATTGGGAAGTGTGGGGCCTCCTACTTTTTTCTTCTTCAATGGTATTTTACTTATCCAGAGCCTCTTTTTATTTCCACATAAAGTTGGTGATTAGTTTTCCATTTAGTTAAAGAATGTTGTTGGAATTATGATCAGAATTGCATTGTATCTATAGATCACTTTGGGTAGTATTGACAATTTCACAACGTTAAATCTTCCTATCCATGAGCATGATCTGTTTTTCCATTTAGGTAGGTCTCTTTTGGTTTCTTGCAGTAGTGTTTAGTTTAGTTTGTCTGTTTTGTGATTTGGGTGAAAGTTTACAGAGCAAATACATTTTCTATACAACAGGTCATATACATTTTGTTTCATGATATTGATTGCAATCCCCATAATGTAACAGCTCTCTTCCCACTTCTTCCCTGTGTTTACCTTTTCCCTGTGTCCTTCTTTCCTATGCATTCCTGCCCTCTGAGCTTTCTCCCTACACAAATACTGCCCTTCTGATCTCCCATGGTTGATTGTTCTAAGGAGTATACCTGCCTGGTGTAAATGTTCACCTTATGTCTCTGTCTATTGTTTGGCTGGAAGCCACAGGAGCAAGTTCCATTCCAGGCCTGAAGGGTGACAAGGGGCCATAGTCTGGGGGATTTCACGAGTCTCTATCAGACCAGTAAGCCTGGTCTTTTTTATGATTTTGAGTTTTGTTCCACATTTTTCTCCTACTCTATCCAGGATCTCCTAAACTGATCTCTTTCCAAGTGGTTGACAATGATAGCCTGGCACTATCTAGTTCTTCTGATCTCAAGTTGCAGTAGTGTTTTGTAGTATTCTTTGCACAAGTCTTTTACGTCCCTACCAAAACCAAAACCAAACCCACTGGCCCCAAGTCAATTCTGACTCATAGCAACCCCTATGGGGTTTCCAATGTTGTAAATCTTTACAGAAGTGGATTGCCTCGTCTTCCTCTCATGGAGCAGCTGGGGGGTTTGAACCACTGACCTTCTGGTTATCAGCCAAATGCCTTACCTGCTATGCCAACAGAGCTCCTTTCTTATATCTTAGTTAGATCTATTCCTAAGTATTTTATCTTTTGGGGATGCCAGGTGGTATGTTCTAATACCTTGGACCCAGGTTCTGAATGGGCAGTATAAGAAGTAGAAAGAGAATGTTCTGTGGAGTTAGAGGGTTGGGAACATTAATCATGCTGATCCTCCATTTCCTCATCTGTAAAATGAGGATATTAATACTTAAATTGAATATGTTAGGTAAGTAGGTACAACACCCTGATAATCAACTTTTCATATGATTCAGTTCAGCCTACAAAGTGCCTGACACAGCCCCTGTCCCTTGAGGTCAATAGATAATCAGTAACTGTAGCCATTATTATGAGCCGTCATCTCCCTTAAAGTTCCCATCAAAGAGGCTTTCCCATAGATAATGTAGTTCTCCAGAGTTAGAGATTACATTGCCATGGCACATAGTTCAATGCAAAAATACAAAAACATGTTTTTGAAGACTTGCATAATCAAAGAGGACAACCTTATGCTTCTAGAGAAAACAATTTTAGATTGAAAGGTCTAAGGTTCTCTTCTAATGTGACAAGTCTTGTGTTATGGTGTCCTTAATAGCTAAAAATGTCCCTTGATCTGACTGGGGCTACTACTGAGTATTTATTAAGTACCTACAAAAGAGCTAGAGCCCCTGAGTATGCAAACAAACAGTGCACACAACTGCTAACCAAAGCGTTGGAAGTTCAAGTCTACCCACAGGTGCCTCAGAAGAAAGGCCTCATGATCTCCTTCCAAAAAGTCAGCCCTTGAAAACCCCGTGGAGCACAGTTCTACTCTACCACACATGGGGTCACCATGACTCAGAGTCAACTCAATAGCAACTGGTACTGGTATGACAGGGCTATTGATGAGCTTCACATTGTTCCAGATGTTTGAAGTACAGAGGAGGTCCTTGTCTCTAGAGAACTCATATGCTGTCCTCACACTCTGTCCATCTTTCCCATCCACCAGCAAACAGTCTATGGACACCTTTGCCTGGCTTCCTACCAAATTCCATGGAGATGAACTCCCTTGGGAGCAGGTATCCAAGAGCTACCTCAGTATAGATAGAAGTCTTCTCTAATCTCAGGACCTGAACTTAATGTTCCATAATGCCCCAAGTTCTTGAGACACTGATCTGGTGGTCAGTAGGCAAAAAAATAAATAAATAAACAAACAGACTCAGCTTCCTATTTAAGAGACTAGAGTAGAGCCAAGCAAAATCAGCATCCAAACATACTGACATGGGGGCATAGGCTTTCCAAAAGCTCTCATCAAATGTGTCCCTGAAACAGGGGGATTTTTGTATGAAGCTTCCACAGACATTTAGCTGCTGCCACTTTCACTGGGAGCCTCCTGACGTCTGAAATGGTCTGCGTTCAGTACCATGATGAGAAGCAGCACGTGCTTGTCCACTGGATGCAAATGGGATTATACTCTTTGCAGGATTTAATTCAATATTTGACAAGTGTTTCATCCCATTCCTAGAAAGTAGGGCTTCTTATTCATTCCTTTATGTTACATTTACTTTTGGCACCCTTCTGTGTACCAGATTCTTGGCACTAAAGGAATACATTAGTGAACAAAGAGCTTGCAGCATAGTAGCAGAGAGAGACTAATTACACAAATAAATAATTATAAAGATTAATAATAAAAAGTTCAGGTAACCATGAAAGGTTACCAGGTGGGTCTAATAGGTTGGATATGATCAGAGAGAACCTCTCAGAGGAAGTGGCTTTGAGTTGAGACCTGAGGAATGGATGAGTACAATTTAGCCAAGCAAGGCTTGAAAGAAAGCACGTTCTAGGCAGAACACATGTAGAGAAGATGATGAATGTTAAAGGAGACTACAGAGCCAGGGAGGGAGGAGAAAGAGGACCAGCAGGAGACGATTCAGGGCCTTGGGGGCCTTGTCAGTATTCTGGATTCAGCTGTACGTGCTGGGAAATGGGAAAAAGGATTTTGAGCAGGGATGATGTGGCCCAATCTGTGTTGTTTAAGCTCATCTGGCTGCTTTGTGGATGGATTGGAAAGAAGCTGTCAGGGACTCAGGGACACCAGTTTAGAAGCAGAGATGGTTACGGATTGGACCGACTGGAGGAAGTACATCGTTGCTTTCTGTTCCTTTCCCATGCAGACCAGAGCCCCTCAGAAACATGCTTTCCTCATGCTCCATAAAAGCAAAGACTGGGTAATATGTATAAGGGCTGAATCTTAGAGGCCTCAAACCCCTAAATGTAGGTGTGGGTTGACTTGCTGGTTGAGGGCCATTGGTTGAATTGTGTCTCCCAAAAAGATGTGTTGAAGTTTTAGTCTCCATACTTGTAAGCATGACCTTATTTGGAAATAAGGTCTTTCCAGATGTAATCAAATTAAGATGAAGTCATACTCCATTCGGGTGGGCCCTAATCTAATAGGGAGTGGAAACAGAGACAGAGACCACAGAGAGGAGAATGCCATGTATACACACAGATACAGGCACACAGAGGAGGCCATGTGATGACAGAAATTGAAGTGGTGTGTCTACAAGCCAAGAAAAACCAGAAGCTACAAGAAAGGATTGGTACAGATTCTTCCCAAGAGCCTTCAGAGAGAACATGCCCTGCCAACACCTTGACTTCAGACTTCTAACCTCTAGCATTCTGAGAGAATAAATTTGTTGTTTGAAGCTGCTTGGTTTGTGGTCATTTGTTACAGCAGCCCTAGAAAACTAATAAACCTCCCTGTTGAGTCAGCAAAACTGGTTAGTTGGTGAATGCTCTCTGTGCGTTGTTCTGTGGTTTATGGTTGTTTCCTGTGGTCCAGGCAGCTTCCGGGCACCAAGCGTCAGTCCTTCCAAATCAGTGAGCAGGAAGAAGGCAAGTCATATTGCAAAACTGCTCTTGCCACACGAGCAAACAGCATAACCTTAAGAGTTAGATTTAGATTGAAGTCAGAGAGGAGGGCAGCACAAATTAACAAAGAGCCTGATCTGTAGAGTACATTTTTCAGAAGCAACTTTAAACTGTAAGGTAAATGTAATCACCTGCTCCAGCCCAATCCCCCTCACCTGCTAGGTGGGGTCTGGTGAAAGAACCATTGGTTGGGTGGGGAAAGATGTGGGGCAGGTTATGAAGCCAGAGGGGAAATAAGGGTCAAATCTCATTCCAAATGTCTCATCAGGCCCTAGGAATGGAGTGCCTGGGGCCAAGATAGTGGTGAAGAATTAAGAAATGCTCAAGACAAAAAAAAGAACAACAAATGCTCAAGGCTAAGAGCAGCAGTATGAACCAGAGAGAGGAGACTGTGAAGAACTCTGGGGTCCAAGGACCTCCAGACACCTGGGGTGACTTTTTGTGATGTTCATAAGGGCTTGTTGGATGGGCTCATTTGTTGTGGTATTAGGTGTAGTCAAGTCAACTCCAACTCACAGTGATCTTATGAATGTCAGAATGAAATGTTGCCTGATCCTGCACCATCCTCACAATAGTAGGCATGTATAAGCCCATTTTTGCAGCCACTGTGTCAATCCATCTCATTAAGGGTCCTTCTCTTTTTTGCTGACCCTCCACTCTACCAAGCATGATGTCCTTCTCCAAGGATTGGTCCCTCCTAGTAACATGCCCCATGTAAGTGAGATGTCTCGCCAACCACGCATCTAAGGAGCATTCTGGCTTTACTTCCTCTAAGACAGATTTATTCATTCTTCAATATTAATATTCTTTGCCAGCACCATAATTCAGATGTACTAGAAATGAAGCAGATGATGTTCCTTATAGTTTTTCCAAGCAGAGGTCTCCACTGAGTCCACTTTTAATGAACAAAGTTCATAGGTAATTAGAAACATCCTTTATTTATAAACTGTGCTGATGTAATCATTAAAGCATTTGGCTGCTAACCAAAAGGTCAGCAGTTCAAACCCACCAGCTGCTCTGAGAAAGATGAGGCAGTCTGCTTCAGTAAAGATGTACAGCCTTGGAAACCCTAGGGGGCAGTTCTACTCTGCCCTCTGTGGTCACTATGAGTCGGAATCAATTCAGTGACAGTAGGTTTGTTGTTTGTTTTGTTTTGGGCTTATTTACAACTAAGGTGTTGAAGTCCCCAAAAGCTTTACTATAGTTTATATATACCTTGTCTCTTTCCAAAGAAGTTGAAGTGTACTTTTTGTTTTTAACTTTTAAAGATTGTTCCTCCATTCTCACTATATATTATAGGTCTTACAAACCATTCCTTCCTAGATCATGCAAAGCATAAGCTCAACCCAGCCTGGAGAGAATTATCACAGGATGAATTAGCACAGCCTGAATTAGTGAGATGTTCCTGCACGTGAAAATGAGGCATTTGGATACTGGGTCCTGGTCTAAATTCAGGCCCAACTCCCTATGATCTCTAATGTATAATTAGGGAGAATATAGGGGCCCAGGGGAGGCCTGAAAACAATTTTGAGGTTGGATAACTTAAATTAATGCTTTTTACTCCTAAATGAATCCCAGATTTTGTGTGCTATAAATTTTCCATTTCTGTGTCTGGCCAATCGTACACATCAGCTATATAGCATTTCAGGGCTTTGACTACTGTCTTTGGTTTCAATCTGGAAGGCACTCTGACAGAATCATAGAAATCCTTACCTGAAGAACAGATGAGTCCAGGAAACGTTCAGGAGGCTTCTCAGAGCTAGCAAGGCATGGATTAGCCTGTATAAAGCTAGAGTGGGCAGCCAACTTTGTGCTCAAAATTAAGAACCAACCCAAAGTCCTGTCTTCCCCTAGATCACTACAATAGCCTGTCACAGCACCCTAGATGTCCAGCCTTAAGGCCACTTCTTGGGAATAAAACAGTCTTCCAGAAATCCCCTTTAGGAATTACATTATGTAGGTTTGAGAATCACTTGATCTAGCAAAAGCCCAAAATAATACAGGTTTAATCTATTAGTATGGAACTTTTTCTCTTTCACATGTAACTCTCAGAGGATAGGTCATCCAAGGTCAATATGGCGGCTCCATGCTGGCAGGATTCCAGGCTCCTCTGTCTTGTTTCTACACCATGTCTTGAGTGTGACACTCATCCACACAGTCCAAGAAGAGAAAAGGGTAGGATCTGCCTCTTCCTTTTAAGGCAACCTAGAATGTGAACCTACCACCTGTCTGTCAGTCCGTCATATCATGGTAACTCATGGGTTGCTATGATGCTGGAAGCTATCCCACTAATATTGCAAATACCAGCAAATATCAGATTTCACTGAGCATCCAGATTAAGACAGAATAGGACAATGGAGATCTACTACTGAAAATTATTCAGTGAAACTCACAGATCACAACAGAACATTGTCCAACTCACTTGCTTTGGACATGTCATCAGGAGAGATCAGTAGAAGAGGACATCTTGTTTGGTGAAACAGATGGCCAGAGAGAGGGTGTAGGACCTCAGTGAGATAGATTGGCACAATAACTTCAACAATGGACTTGAGCATTCTAGAGATTATGAGGATGACACAAGATCAGGCAATATTTCATTTTGCTGTACAGAAGGTCATCATGAGTAAGAGTTGACTTGATGGCAGCTAGCAACAACAACAACAGAATTTGAACACAATCATTTCTGCTTACATTCTGCTCAAAAAGCCACAAAGTAGGTGTGGATCATGGATCAGATTAGAGATTTGTTACATCTCTAGAAAGCACAGTGAAGGATTGAAAGGGAGAAGCACACAGGACAAGCATGTTTCAATTAGATGAAAGGATGGGGATACACAGGGCATTTCTCCAGAAAAGGCAGCAGAGGGCACTAAGAATCTGAGAAAGAAAAAATGGAGACATGGAAAGATGGAAGAAAACTGGGAGCAGGGGAGTGTTTGGACACAAAGCAAATTCTCACATATATATTTCTGGTGGCCAACTCTATTAAATGGTCATGCTTCTTGGTTCATTTTACCCTAGATTCGTTCCAATCTGGAAGTAGTCAGAGCTCAAAAGAGAGAGTATAGAGTTGAAAGTTAAACAGATGTGAATTCAAATCTCAGCTCCATCACTTACTTGTAGCAAGACATTGGGTAAGTTATTTAGCTTTTCTGGGCCTCCTTTCCTACATTTTTGAATCAGGATAATAGCCTACAGTGCAGTTATGAGGACTAAATGAGATGATGAATATAGAACAGCTAATACCAAGCCTGGCATAGCACAAACACTCAGTGAATGGTAGATATGATGAGCACAAAAGTTTTCACTTTGTAACAAGCAACTGGCCCATCAGTGAACACGTATCAGTAAGGAACGTGGCCAGTCCAACAGGGCCATGGGATGGGGGAATGGTGTATTTGTAAGGTACTGAAAATCTAGTGGCATCCCTGAGTAATGCAAATGACTAACATGCTCAACTGCTAATCAAAATGTTGGAAGTTGAAGTTCACCCAGAGGCGCCTTGGAAGAAAGACCAGGAGATCTACTTTCAAAACATCATCTATTGAAAACCTTATGGATCACAGTTCTACTCTGACACAAATGAGGTAACCATGAATCAGAATCAACTTTTGATAGCAATTGTTGTGAAAATCTAGAAGATTCATACCCATTTAGGGTGCAACTCACTGGGAACCTACAGAAATCACAGTAGCAAATAGTTCAGCTTTTTATTATTTTTTATTATTATTAATATTCCCTCCATTAGGGAAAAGCATACTGACAGTTACAGACATAGGAAAAGAAATAATCTTGAAGATGGCATTCTTTGCCCTTTGCAAAAGAAAAACACAAAGTTTCACTCATGAGATTGTATATATGGAGCAGGGTAAGGTTGAATCTATGCACCAGATAAATAAGTAATTTCATAATTTTACATTTTCATATCCAAGTTAAACAATGCTCTTGGCCAAGCAAGCTCAGTTGGTTTATCTTCTGGCACCAGTATTTTTAAGACAAATACCTCAACATATATAAAATAATAAATAGAAAGGCTACACTATTGATGGCTCTAAGTGGTTAGAGTCATTTAACTGGGAACATGAACAGTTATCAGAAAAACATTCTCAAGATTGTTAACTGGGAGGGACAGAAAGAGAGAGAAGGAAGACAAAAAAAAATTAGTTCATTCTGGGTCAGAGTTTCACTCACTCAGCATGAGTGCCACAGTGTTTATTTAAATCTTAGAAAAGTGCATTAAAGTAACATTATTACTGAGGCCCATCCAAAATGTCAATTAAAACCAGGCTCTTTGGAGGTGTAATTGCTTCATTGCTGGGCAAGACTTATGGAACATCTTATGTACAAAACTCTTGTCCATAAACCAAGAGGATGTCATTCAAACAGAACAAGGGATACTGCATGGTTTAAAATCAGGAAGGGTATGCATAAGGGTTGTATCGTTTCACCATATTTATTCAGTCTGCATGCTGAGTAAATAATCCAGGAGGCTGAACTATATGAAGCATCGGTATTGAAGAAAAACTCATTAACAACTACAATATGCAAATGACCCAACCTTGCTTGGGGAAAGTGAAGAAGACTTGAAGCATTTACTGATGAAGATCAAACACTACAGTCTTCAGTAAGGATTACACCTCAACATAAAACAAAAATCCTCACAACTGGACCAGTAAGCAACATCATGATAAATGGAGAAAAGATTCAAGTTGTCAGGGATTTCATTTCACTTGGATCCACAATCAACACCCATGGAAGCAGCACTCAAGAGATCATTGTATTGCACTGGGCAAATCTGCTGCAAAAGAGCCCTTTAAAGTGTTAAAGAGCATATACATCTATTTGAAGACTGAGGTGCACCTGACCCAAACCATAGTATTTTCAATAGCCTCATATGCATGTAAGAGCTGCACAATGAATAAGAAGACCAAAGAAGAGTTGATACTTCTGAACCAGGTGTTGGTGAAGAATATTGAAAATACCATGGACTGTCAAAAGAACTAACAAATCTGTCCAGAAGTACAGCTGGACTCTTATAAGTGAGAATGGCCAGACTTTGTCTCACCAGCTTTGGTCATGGTGTCAGAAGGGACCAGTCCCTGGAGAAGGATGTCATGCTTGGTAGAGGATCAGTGAAAAAGGAGAAGACCCTCAATGAAATGGATTCACACAGTGGCTGCAGTGATGGGCTCAAGCATAGAAAGGATTGTGAGGATGGCACAGGACTGGGCAGTGCTTCGTTCTGTTGTCCATAGGGTCACTATGAGTCAGAGCTGACTTGATGACACCTAACAGCAACAACAATGGGCAGGACCCATTGGGGCTTGATGCCTCCAAAGAGCAGGGGATAGTCAGTACCAATGGCTGGTTTTAGAAAAACATAGTTAAAAATAATATTTAAGGCATGCATACTGGGTCAGACCATTCAGTACCATTTGATTCCTCTTGAACTAATAAATGTTTTCCATTTGTTACACCTCTAAAGTAACACATTCATGAAGTATACTACCGTGGTACTCTGTATAAGTCATTGCCTTTCTACCCTGAAAGATCTGAATTTTTAGAGCCAGTCTCCACTGACAGCAGTTAAGCCACCTGATCATTTTTCTTCCAATCCCATTGTTTTTATTTTTGTTTTCAGAGGTATGTCACTTAGAACTAAACAAGTACAGACATGCCATAGTTTTGTATAATTATTCAGTTTAAACAAAGCCAAAAAGAAAAACAAACCTGTTGCCATTGAATAGATGACAACTCAGAGCAACCCTGTAGAGCAGAGTAGAACTGCTCCAGTAGGGTTTTCAAGGCTGTAATCTTTACAGAAGCACATCTTTCTCCCATGGAGTGTCTGATGGGTTTGAACTGCTGACCTTTTGATAATCAGCAGAGCCCTTGATCAGTGCACCACAAGGACTTCTTTGATTCAGTTTAAAGAGGGGATTTAATCACAAGATGGGCAATTTCATTTGTAAAACAATTCTTTATGTCACTTATTATGTTTTCATCTTTGTTGGCTGCAGTAATGACTCAGGGCCCATCAGAATGAGTCCTTCTCTAGTTGGATTTACTAATTGATTCATTTTTATCTCAAAAAAAAAAAAAAAAAAGCCAAACTCACTGCCATTGAGTCAATTAGGACTTATAGCAACCCCCATTGGGTTTCTGAAGCTGTAAACCTTTATGGAAGTAGATCGCTCCATATTCCTTCCACAGAGCTGCTGATGGTTTGAACTGCTGACCTTATGGTTAGCAGCTAGATGCCTTATCCACTACAGAATTGTAATTGCCAACTTATGCAGTGATACCCCATAGGCATGGGTTAGATGTGGGCACTTGCCAGCCTTTGATTTAGCCTTAGGACAGAGTTCATCTATCTCCATCTGGGTGCCAGACTACTATATTTTACTGTGCCTTCTCTCTGTCAATGTATTTATTAAAATATTTTTAAAGTCTTGGAGATCAAGATGACACTTTGAGCACATGTGTTTAACTTGACTGCAGAGTCAGGGAAGACCTTGAGTTACCCACTGGCATCATAGGAGTAGGTGATAGGATGTCAGCTCACGTGAGTACACTTACCCAAGTGTGTAAATAGGCAAAAACCCTTTCAATATTGTAGCATTTTCCCCAATCTCCTCTCAATTCAGCCTTTTTCGTCACCATAACGTCATCATTTCATAATGAACAGTACAAGATAATATCAAGAGAGCAGAAAGAGGGATTTGTGAGCTCATATCTTTCTCTTGTCCAATGATATTATCTTTCTCCAGGGAGCTCTTGGATTGTAGTCAATCAGGCAATGATTAGAGGACAGATCTAGATACTTACCAGCACCTTTGGGAAGGGTACCAAGTTCCAGAGTCCAAACAAAAAGAGAAACCCTTAGCAACTTGTATACTTAGCTTCCACAAGACCTGAATGACCCTACTAGGCAAAGAAATGAGTTGCTACCTATTTCAGTATTGTTACAGAACACACCACTCCAAAACATGTTGGTTTAAAACAAAATTTGCTGTTTTTCTCAAATTTCTATGGGTTGACCAGGCACAACTGGATGGATAGTTCTCACCTGAGATCTCTTAAGGTTGCAGGCAGGAAGTGGGTAGGGCTGGAGTCATCTGAAAGTTGATTGGGCTAGATATTCAGGATGGCTTGTTCACTTGTTTGTCCCTTCAAAGCTCCTCCACATAACCTCTATCTCTTGCACAGGAGTCTGAATTCTTATATGGAGACTCAAGGAACCAATGATAGGAAATGGAAATTGCCATTTCTCTTCAAATGAGGCTCATAGTCCATTATTCAAAACGATCACAAGCCAACCCAGATTCAAGGAAGTATAGAAATAAACTCCTCCTCACAATGGAGGAGTGGCACATGCACGCAGGAGGGAAGGAATTGATGGCACTCATCTTGGTAGACAAACTACTACCGCCACAAACAAGAAGAGAGAATTCTTTGAAACAGAAGAAATTCTTTCTGCCAAGACTGCTCTGACTGTGGTCCCCTTCCTGCTACTCTTGGGTGGCCAATGACTGAAGTAACAAAGTAAAATCTGAGCAAATATAATTGTTCAAAATCTATTTTTTTTTTAAAGTAAATAAATCTACTCCAGCTTTAGACATCAATATATCAAGCGGATGAAATATAAATAATAAAAGATGGAGAAACTTTAAGTAATCTAATAAAAAAAATGATTAGTAGATATTTATGTAATGGTGCAAAGAGCCCTGGTGTCACAGTGGTTAAACATAGGGTTGTTAACCAATATGTGAGCAGTTCAAACCTATCAGCACTCCATGGGAGAAAGATGTCACAGTCTGCTTCCATGATGATTACAGCCTTAAATATCCTATGGGGCAGTCCTACACTGTCCTAATGCATCACTATGAGTTGGAATCAACTTGACAGTCTGGGTTGGTTTGGTTTTATACCACAGTGTACATTTCAAATAGAGAACTCCCATTTTTAAAAAATATCTAAAAATGGATTATGTTAGTTCATATTTAAAAAAAAAAAAGGCTGAAAAAAGAGAGAAAGTCTAATTTTTACAGGCCACATTAAAAAAAAAAAAAAGCTGGATGTTAGCAATAGGAATTAAACTTTTTAAGAAAAAAAAAGTGCTTAGAAGTTTTAAAACACTTTCATAAATTACTGTCAGGTCAAAGAAGAAATCAAACCTACAATTACTATGATTCTAGAATATAATCACAACTGGAACACCACATAAAAACTTAGGGGATTTAGAAAATTCATAGTCATAAATTCTTTCATTATTAAGCAAGTAAAAAAATGAAAACAAATGAGCTAAGCATTCAATTAAAATATGAAAAAGAACACAAAACAAATCTATAGAAAGCAGAAACAAGGAATTTATGAATGTAAAATCAAAAGTTAATGAAAACAAAGCAAAAAACAGTAGAACTGGAAAATAAGTGTAAAATCATTTCTTTGGAAATACCAATATCATGGACAAATCTTTGAAAGTCAAATAAAAAAAAAGTCAGAACATGTGAAAATGTATACTATTAAGAATGACACAAGGATGTCACTACCCATAAGGAGATTTGTTTAATTATGAGGATTTCCTGGGTAGAAAGTATAGAGCTTTGCAAATCCTTTCAAAATCTTGATGAAATTGATGATCTTTTAAGAAAGTATAAATTATGTAAGTGCACTCAAGAAAAGGAACAAAACCGGAACAGGTGAATACCTGTGGCAAAAAATTTAAAAGCCATCAAAGAACCATACTCAAGGATAGCATGTCCATAAAGTTTTTTTGAGAGAGTTCTCTCATATTTTAATGAACAAATAACTCTTAAGCTATTTCAGAAATACATCGTTGTTGTTGTTAGGTGCCATCGAGTCAGCTTGTTGTACAACAGAACGAAATACAGAACATGTAAAGAGATGAAAAGTTTTCCAATTTGTTGTGTGAAGCTAGCATAACCTTAATCACAAAAATAGCATGCAACAAAAGAAAAATGGCCAATCTCATATATGAAACTGGATGCAAAAATCCTAAATCAAGGATTCTAAAACTACATTTTAAAAAATCACACTTCGACTAACTTATGTTTATTTCAGAAATATAAGGATAATTTATCATTAGAAAAAATATTTATAAAATTTATCAAATTAGAAGGTCAAAATGGAAAAACAATCTTGATTTATATCAAAAAGACATTTAATACATCTAATAGTATTATTTCTTTAACTCTTTAACTGGCGATAGGAATTTTTTCCTTAGCATGAATAAGAAGATCTATCGATATGATTATCTTAGTTGACATCAAAAATATATTTGATACTCTTCTGAATATCTTTTAAACTCTGAACAAGCTGGGAATTGAAAGATATTTTTAACACAAGTAAGAATATCTCTCTCAAAACTGCTTTATCTCAGCCCAAGAGTAGAAAGACCTACATGCAGAACACCTACCCCATGCAAATGCACCCACCTGCCCTAAGGAGATGCACCCTTTGGATCAATCAGCCATGAGGCATCAGAGGGGCAGCATTTACACAGAGGGAAAGATAGGAATGCATAGATAAGAAGGGCAGGGGATGAGAAGGAGGAGAGTTTTTTAATGGTTGGGTATTATATTCAGGCCAAGAAATCAAAAGTGCAAGAATATTGAGAGTAAAACAAATCTGCTTTATAAATCTGCACCCAAATCACAACAAAAAAATAAAATATTAAAAAAGAAGTACTTTGTTTATGAAATACTAGAGGCAGTACCATTAAATATTAGAATAAGATAAAAAAGTCTGACTTTACTTCTATTATTAACAATATTTTGGACTTTCTAACCTATGCAATAAGACAAGAAAGAGAATTATGAGATATCTGAAATGCAAACTAAAAAGTATGTCAAGGGAAATGTCCATACACAAAATAAATACACTAAAACTATTACACTGAAATTAAGAAAAGTTAAACTTTATAATAGCAATAATAAAAACTATCTAACAATAGACTTTGAGAAGCAGGCAGGACCTTATAAAGAAAACCACAAGTCTTACTTTGAATACCCTATATCTTGATGAGGAAAACTTAACATTAGAAGTCAATTCTCCCCAATTTAATTCATGATCAAATTATTCTAACAAATCCAAGTGATTCTAATGCTCATCAAGAAGAATTAAAAGATGATAATTGTGCAGATCATTTTGGAAAGGAAAAATAGTAAAAGTATACTTATAACATCAGCATTGAAATTTATTGTAAAACCACAATAACTGGAACTCCTTTGCTATATACATAGACAGACACATCAGAGAAATACAACAGAGATCCTAGAAACAAATGGAAGAACTAGTGACAATTTACCATATGATGAGAGTAGCATTAAATCCATTAGAAAATAGTTGATTATTTAACAAATAGTATTGCCACATCAACTAACCATTTAGAAAAAATAAAATAAACTTGGACTCACACATCACACCTTATACTAACAGGTAGTCTAGATGATAATGTTACTGTTATGTGCCGTCGAGTCGGATCCAACTCATATAGACCCCTCCTTGGGTTTCCAAGGCAGTATCACTACAGAAGTAGATTGCCCAACCTTCCTTCCGAGGAGTGGTTGGTGGGTTTGAACCGCCAGCCTTCTGATTAGCAGTCAAGTGCCTAAGCCACTATGCTACCAGAGCTCCTATTAGATGATAATAGCTGAACATTTACTGTTAGATGATAATAGCTGAATATTTACTGAGCACTTTTATGTATCAATACATGTATAATTTCACTTAATCCTCCTGATAATTCCAAGGGATATGAACAGCCATAAACCCCATTTACAGATAAGGAACACACATAGAGGGGTTGATTAATTGTCCAAGATCACGGTAAGTTGCAGAACCAGATTTTCGATCTTGATCATTTGGCTCTGGAGTTTACGTTCAATAAACATAGAAAAACAAAACTATACAATAGTTATGAAAAAAAATAATAAGACAATTCTAAGGCAAATGAAAGGCTCTGTGAATTGATATAATTGGCCACTCACATAAAGATGTTTAACTTATGTACTTCACAAAACAACATAAGAAAAGAAAACATAAGCAAAATTAAAAGAAAAATCACAGACTAAAGAAATAAATATTTGTAGCCTACCTGACCAAAGTTTCATCACTACTTACATCACTTATGTAAAGAGCTCTTACAAATCAATAATAAAAGAGTAAAAAACCTCAATAGAAAAAATGGACAAAGTATTTGAATAGGCAGGTCATCAAAAATGAAATACAAAGGATGCATATACATACACATAAAATTATTTCATCTCACAAATAATGAAAAGTAAACATTAAATCATAATACAGTTCCTCTGATAATTTGCAAAATTTTTTATCATAAAATTCTGTAATTGAAACTGTAGGAAAGTAGAATTTGATAGAAACTGATATAGATAGAAATGGATATAACTTTTTCTAGAGAACAGTTTGACAATATATTATCAAAAACTATTAAATGCTTATAAACTCTGAGCTAGTAATTCTACCTTAAGCAATTGATCCTAAAATTATTGATGGATATATGAAAATATTTATATGTGGGTCATTTTTTCACAGCATTATGCATGATACAAACAAAGTAGGTGGACTCCTAATCCCCAACAATAAAGAATTTAATAACTGCCTTTGGTGCTTCCATGTGATGGAATACTATGCAGCCATTGAAAATAATATTTAAAAGGGACATTTAGTGACAAGAGGAGATGGTCATAGCTTATTATTAACTAAATAAAACATTAGACAGGATGACCCCAATTTTGTAAATACTGTCTATGTACCTGCATGTGTGTGCAGTCTGAAAGGATAAGCACAAAATGTTAACTCTCCGTGAGTGTCATAATTTAAAATTCTTTTGCCTTCTTCTCCTTCTTTTGTGCTTTTCAAATTTCTACAACAAACATGTAGAGCCTTTTAATCAGATGAAAAAGGAGAGTTTTAATTATTAAATAAGCCTTATCTCAGTAGTAATTCTTGACAAACCCATGTTTATACGTGTCTAACTAAATTCATGCCATTTTTATTCCTACTCTTTCCTTCGTTTTTCTAGTTTCCTAATGTTACCAAATATTTCCTTTGTGCTTTCATCTTACCCTCAGTTTTTGGCATCCAAAGAGGTTATTATGGAGAGCACGCCAGCATATGTGTCAGCAAATGAATCAAATAACTGCAAGAATTGACCTTGGATCCTTTTCCATGAACAGCACATAAAAGGCAGGCTATTATGAGATTTATAGACAGGGCAAGTTTGAGTGGAGAAAAGGGAGTCGAGAAGGATTCTAGCATCAACACTCACAACACCACCTCCTTTCTGCCCTCTGCCCCAGCTCTGGGGAAATCAAAAAGAAGCAAGACGGGTATCCCTGGGCCATTTTGTCCCTGTCATGGAAATGGCCCTATGAAATTAATGCTGCCAAAAGAAAGGCTAGCATGTGTTTGTTTTACTTCACATGATGAACCAAAACTGAATTGTAGGGTTCAAAGACAGAAAAGGAAGTGGGATTGCAGAGAGAAATGGAAAAAGGTCAGGGCCAAATTGTGCTGAGGAGTTTAGACATTATCCTGCAGACAATGGGGAGGCATTAAAGGATTTAAGCAGAAAGATAACATGAATATATGGATGTGTGTATATAGAGATAGAGACATATACATAGTTATACACATATAAACATTTATATAACCAAACTAGTTGCTATGGAGTCACTTCTAACTCATGGTGACCCCATGTGTTTCATAGAAATATTTGATTGAGTTTAACCCACTAGTTTTTCTGACAAGTTTGACCAGAGGACCTTTTTGCTACTATTGTTCTTCAGACCACATTTTGGGAAATAGTGCCATAAAGCTGCACAGTTTTCTGAAGAGTTTCCTATCTCTTTTGATCTTCCCAACAACTGTCCAAGAGAGGAAATATGAGCTTGATAGTTTAGAGGAGGAATTCAAGCCTCACAGAATTCCCCAGTCAGGGATTTAGACGGTTTCATGTGTTCTCTCTTTCCTCGGTTCCCATTACTCATTCCCAGAGCATTTCTGCTCAGTTTAGTTCAACAAACACTAAGTAAGCACCTTGGATGTGCCAGGTGTTGTGAATGCAAGCATAAGTACCCTTAAGGAAGGAATTCTGGTGGTGTAGTTGTTAAGCCATTTGGCTGTTGGTGGTTCAAACCAATGAGCCACTCACAGAAGGAAGATGAAGCAGTCTGCTTCCATAAAGATTTACAGCCTTGGAAACCCTGTGGGGGTCACTATGAGTCAGAATCAACTTGATGACAGTGAGTTTAGTTTGAGGGTTTTTCTGGAGGGTATACCCTTAAGAGCCCACAGTAAAGATACATACACAGATAACATAAACACAGGTGCTCAGTTACTATAAGAATAACAGCTAACCTTTATTAAGCACTTGCTATGAACTGAGTTTTTCTAATTAATCTCATTTTATTCTTACTATAACTCTGAGGTAGATTCTTTCATATCTCAATCTCACAGGTAAAAAGAAAAAAAAACAAACCAAGGTACAGAGAGATATAAGTAACAGAGCAGGGATTCGAGCCCAAGTAGACCAAATAAAGAGGCCAAGTTCTTAACTCCCACATAATACCAGTGAGGCCAGTGCTGGAAGTTTGCACTGGGTGTTTTTGAGACCAGGGGCAGGCTCTGAGACCCGCCTGGGGTCATGGAGAGGCCTGCTGGCCTGGAACCCTGAAGAGTAGTAAGAGTTGGCCAGTTATACGTGTTGTATGCACAAATGTAAGTGGTCATGGGTAGAGAGAATTTAACCAAAAGCATCTTAGCTAATAGGACCTTTGGCTGCAAGTAAGAGAATCCAACTCCAGCTAGGTTATGTAAAGTTGAGGGAGAGGTTGCTGGAAGGATACAAGTGCCTCTCACATGGAGCTCTAGAGCAGCTGTATCCCTTGACAAAGAACACAGGCGATTCCCTCTCTCACATCTGCATAACTCCCCTCTCCTTGCAAACCAACTTTTTCTGATGCTTCCTGACTGTGGTAAAAGATACTTGCCCCACAATTCTCACTGACATTCCCTCTGTGCAAAAGCCTATCCTGACTGATTTTTGTCATTCAGTTGTAATTCCAAATTCCCAGGAGAGGGAATCTGATTGGTCTAGTTTAGGATTGGTGCCCACCTCTGGTCCAATCAACTGTGACCAGGGCCCAGGTTACAGACCACAACTATGGCTTCCAGCGTCCGTTTGTTTGTGGGATCATTTGATTATTGTCTGTCTCCCCCTATGGAGTATATGCTTCATGAGGGCAGGGACTGTTTTTTGTTGCTCAACTCTAGTCTGCAGAACCTTACATGGTGTCCAGAAAATAGTTGACACTCAATAACCATTTGTCAAATGAATGAATGCACAAGAGATTTAACAAATGAAGAGAATCATAGAAGGGGTGGAAAGCATGATTAAGTCATCCAACCCATTAAAGTCCCTCATCCATTGCTCATGCAACTAATTCATATTACAATATCAGCTTCAGCAGGATTACAAAACTACCGTCCACAATAAACAAGCTCTTGTGGCCTAGCCTAGGAACCAACTCCCATTTATAAGAATGATTAAAGTTAGGAACTTTGGTCCTAATTCCAAATTTAAAACAAACTTTGGGAGCCCAATCCATTTGTAAATTAAGAAATACCGACAGACCTCCAAACAAGACAATCAATGGAAGAAGTAGGACATTCAGAAAAGGTATTTGTCAGAAGAAACTTGGCTTATATGTTATACTTTTTCCATCTGATTATTTTAATATTCTTCCTGTTAAATTCAATTTCCTTAGATGACCTCTGTTCATAGGAAACTATTTGGTTTAATCTGTGGGAGCTGTGGCATATTTTTACCCATCTCTGAAGGCCAGTTCTGTCTCCGTGGAGCATGTCTGACATCCAAACAGATGTTTTATAACACTGCACACATGAGCTCACCACTGGCAAGTCTCTTGCACACAATCAGCCTACAGATCTTCTTGCATCTCCCCTATCATCCCACAAGCTCAAATTCAGAACTCACAACTGAGCTTGAATGCTCACAATAACAGAAGAGCAGAAGGTACAGCACCCAGTTTTGGATTTTCAACTTATTAATATGTTAAAAAAAAAAATTGAACAACCAACTGGAAAATATGCAAGACCAAGAGTTAGCCTAACAAAGCAGTATAAAAAGATGTGCATAGTGGCTGCCTGTGATGGTTAATGTTATGTGTCAATTTGGCTAGGCCATGATTCTCAGTACTAAGTAATTATCCTCCATTTTTTGATCTGATGTAAGAGAAGTTTCCTTGAGGGTATGGCCTTGCACCCAGTTAATATGGACGTCTGGCAAAGCTCACTCGTTCTCAACCCTGCATCTAACTCATCATCCTGTGACTTCCGCTTCTTGGGACATGATCTAGCAGCCTGCTGTGTGACCTGCAGATTTTGTGATTCATCAGCTCCTGCAACCCCAAGAGCCAGCCATCTTCTGTCTGACCTGCCAGTTTCGTGTTCATCAACCCCAGCAACCACATGAGTCAGAAATAGCCTCAGTCTGCCACCTGACCCATAGATTTGGAACTTGCCACCCTCCACAACTGTGTGAGCCATTTCCTTGAAATAAATCTCTTTCTATATATATATGTATACAGGCATACTTCACTTTATTGTGCTTCATTTTATTGTTCTTCACAGACACTGCGTTTTTAAAAATTGCAGGTTTGTGGCACCCCTGTGTCGAGCAAGTCTATTGGCATAATTTTCCAACAGCATGTACTCACTTCATGTATGTGTCACATTTTAGTAATTCTCACAATATTTCAAACTTTTTCATAATGCTATTGTGATCATTAAGGTTGTGTGTCAACTTTGCTGGACCATGATTCTAAGTGATTAAGCAATTGTGATGTAGTCATATCCTATGATGAGATTTTATATAATGCAATCACCTCCGTGATAAGATGTTCCACGAGCAGCCAATCAATTGAAAGGGAGTATCTTCAGAGGTGTGGCCGGCTTCTAATATATACATGGACATCCTGGGAAAA
This sequence comes from Orycteropus afer afer, assembly GCF_000298275.1. NCBI lineage: Eukaryota > Metazoa > Chordata > Mammalia > Tubulidentata > Orycteropodidae > Orycteropus > Orycteropus afer. Next base: position 7,676,720 of record NW_006921652.1, read on the forward strand.
TTCTCTGGCTTTCTGCTGGATCTTGATCCTGCATCTACCTCATCATCATCTCCAGTTCCTGAATTTGAATGAGTGGTCTGCCATATTACCTGCTGATCTTGGAATTGTTGCCTTTGCAGGGCTATGAGCCAATAGTCTGTCATTTTACCTGCCGTTCTTGGATTTGTCATCTTCTAAATCCAGCAGGCTGCTATACTGCCTGATAATCTTGGGTTCATCAGCCCCTATAGCTACATGAGTCAGGAGAAACCTCCAGCTTGACATTTGACCCACAGACTTGGGACTTGCCAGCCTCTGTAACTGTGTGAACCAGTTTTCCAGATGTCCAAGTTATCCTTAAGATAGATTTATACATACAGACACACACACACACACACACACACACGTGCTTCACTGGTTTTGCTTCTCTACAGAACCCCGCCTAAGACACTATTGCCTACTTAATAGACTATAGTGTAAATATAATTTTATATGAAGGAAGATTGGGCAATCTACTTCCCTAGAGATACCACCTCAGAAACCCAAGGTGGGATCGCTATGAGTCAGAATCAACTCAACAGCAGTGAGCTTGGTTTTGTTTTGTTTTTTTCCAAAACCAAAACATTTATGTAACTTCCTTTATTGTGATACTTGTTTTGTTGTGGTGGTCTGGAACTGAACACACAATATCTGTGAATTATGCCTGTTTATATATATGTGCTTTACTGGTTTTGCTCCTCCAGAGAACCCAGCCTAACCCTGCCCCCCCCAAAAAAAATCAGATTAAAGTATCCAAGTAAAGTGTTCCAAAGCAACTCAAATTTTTATAGAATCAGAAAATATTAGGGCAGAAAGGCCTCTGGATGTCATCTAGCTAGCACAATAACTTTATTTTACACATAAAGAAGCTGAGATCCATACAGAAAAAATGACTTGCTCAGGGTGTCACAGTGATTGAATAGTGGCAGAATTGTGCCCCCAAGCCCCAACCCACAGGGCAGACCACTGCCCCATACATCCAGGTTCCTACATCTGCTCTCACTGGACTGTCAATGTCTACAGTTCAAAGCCTGGGAAGAAGCCAAAACCTGGTCAACAGGGTTCTTCATCCCAACTGAGCCATGATCATTTCAGAATGTCATTCCTTAATGTAGGTCAAGAGTTTTGTTGATGGACAATTCCCTTTAATAAATCAATCAAAAGAAACCAGAAAAAAAAAAAAAAAAGTATTTTTTTAAAGGTAGCATGTTAACATTTCAAGTGTGGAAACTAAGAGGAGCACATAAGATTCTGGGCACATCACCCCCAAGAGCCTAGAAGACATCTACATAGACCATGAGGAGGTGACTAAGGAGCCCTAAGCTTGCAGCCATGTCAATGTATCCTTCACCTTCCAAGAACCTGAACTTTCAGGGACAGCTGGGCCTTCTAAGAAGTCTTGCTCCACCTCAATTACCCTTAGAGATATGAGCAGTACCTGAGCTGTGTTCCTACAAAGACCTCAAGAGAAGACTCTGATGCTGCCTCACAGATAACCATCAACCAGTTAGGAGTAATGTTTATACTGACAGACATTCAGAGAAGAGTCCCAGGTGTCATATGGTATTTGCCAGTATACATGTAGTTTTGGAGGACTTATGATTTGCCAGGCTGGGCATCCAGCAATAAAAAAGTATGAAATTAATTGAAAGATGTAAACAAGGACCAGATCACAAAGGGCTGCATATGCTATGCTGAGGTACTTGGATTTTATTCAAAATGTGATGGAAAGGCATTGAAGAATTTTGCACTTGGGAACGAATTAGCCAGACTTAATGTTCTGGAAGTAAATTTACTTCCAAAAGATCGCAGCCACCGAAAACCCTATGGAGCAGGAGGGAGGGGGAAAAGGGTAGGTTCATGGTGATGGAAATAGCACATTGATTAAGGGTAGGGTTGTACAGCTGATAATTTTAATGGCTGTCAATAAATTGTACACCTGTGAGAAAAGAAAACTATGGAGCAGTTCTACTCTGACACACATGGGGTCACCATGAGTCAGAATTGACTCCACGGCATCTGGTTTGGTTGTTTTGGTTTGTTCTGGAAAAATCCCTTGGCAGCTGTGTGGAAGATGGATAGCAGCCAAGGGCTACATTGTATGATACTGTCTACAAGTCTTTCAAGAAATTATTGGCACTTTTAGTTCATATTCAGGATGATACAGTAAAAAGCAGATGAGCTCCTGAGGCAAGCAAAGCAAGCTTTTAATCCCAGTTATATCACATACTGTCTGTGTGATCTTGGGCAAGTTATTTCAATAGTTCAGCAGTCTCAGTTTCCTTTCTGTGCAATGAAGACAATAATACTGAGCTCATAGGGTCTTGATAATAAATAAAATGATGTGCCTGGACATTTTTAATAACCCTCCCAACATTATTGTCAGTGAAATCAAATGGCATTTTAGAATCTAAGAGCAAAGCCACCTAACATCCCACCAAGCCACAATTAAGCAAGAGCTCTCATTGCATTTCCTTCTTAGAATGTAACCAGAGCATTTCATTGCTAATGTGTGAAAATAATTGACATTCATACTTTGTAAATGAGGAAGCTGAGGTAAACTGAGGTCAAAGCCAAATCATGGATCTGAATTAAATCATCTAAACAAATACTGCAGAGAATTAAGCTGGACTGCAAAGGCCCATGTATACAGTGAGAGCTCCAATCGTCCTAGCAACCCCTTAACCAAACACGGTGCAGATTTGCTGGCATACATTACACTGAGAACATCTGGCCTTCCTATTATCCTCCAGCAAGCAAAAAATGATGTCGTGTAAACTGATCTTTAGGCCAATTATATGGTCTAAGTGTTACAGTGTTTGTGTTGGCTCTTCTGACTCCAGGTTTTAAGAACTTAATTTGTAGCCACACCCCTCCTCTGAAGAACTAATTACTTCTTACTGTAAATGGCCCTGTGGATTTGTTTATGCATAGTCTGCACCTTTTCTTGGGAAGATAAGTATGTGTAAATGTATCATCAGTCAACTTTGTGTGCAAAGCACCATGGGAGGTCCTTTAAAAAATATACGTTACAGGAGTTAAGTAGCCAGGGGAGGCTAGAAGACTAAGGCTCAAGAGAGCAGCTGCTGGACCTGCTCTGGTTCAAGGCCCACTGCTTTGTTTGCTTCCTGTGTACTCATTGTATTACGGATGCCAGAAGCAGTGGGTGGGTGGGCCAGGGGCAACATGTAGATTGTTGCCTACAGCTCACTCAGGAGGAGCTGACTGGGAGCTGGAAACCTGATATGACCTCCAACTCATTTTCTACCTTGGACAAGGTTATTATTGTGTCTGAGCCTATTTCCCCATCTGCAGAGACTGCAATTAGACTCAACTTCAGTAACCCCTCAGTCCTTGTTAACCAGGCAAGCACTATTCCAAGCCTTTCACCAACAGTAATTAATTTAATCCTCATGATGACTGTGAGAGGTGGCATTGTTGTCCCCACCCCACGTTACACAGAGAAGATGTGGCAGGGCTGGGAGCTTGGCTCCTCCTCTCTAGCTGCTTAAGGAGTAGTCTGGGGTTTTGTGCTCAGCCCTAATGCACTTGGGATCTACATGGACCACAGTCTAGTGCTCTGGAGCAGGTGTTACTCACTATAGGAGGTGGCTCCTGGCCTCTCCCTGACCGTACCCCTGTCCCTCTACAGCTATGGTCAAGATACTGCAGTGGCAGCTGGGAACTGACCTGGCAGGGGCTTTGGTCTCTCCCAACTCCAACCTCCACTGCCCCGTTTCACTCCATCTTCAGCTGACAGCCATAAGGGATCATTTTCTATTCTGTGGATCCTTTCACACCTTTTTTAAGACATTTGGCAATCAACTCTGGGTGATGGAGCCCCTGGGTGGCACAGTTAATGCACTCAGTTGCTGACTGAAAGGTTTCGAGTGCACCCAAAGGTACCTCAGAAGAAAGGCCTGGCAATCTACTTCCAAAAAGTCCACCATAAAACCCTATGAAGCATAGTTCTCTTCTGAGACACATGGGGGCGTCATGAGTCAGATTCTACTCAACAGCAACTGGTTTTGCTACCAGTAATCTGGGTGACAAACTGAGATATTGATAGAAGTAAACTGAGACTTCCTGACTTTGTCCCTGGACAAAATGGCCTCTGTTAAAAATAGTCACAATTTTGTGAAAAGAGTTAATAGACCTCTGGATTAATTAACCTCTCTTTTCCCCTTCTAACCATCACTGATCCCTAAAGGGAGCAGGACGGCAGTGGGCTGGTCAGCCCTGGAGGAGATCCGAAGTTAGATTAGGACCCAATCCCATCACCAACAGCTCCTTCCCCAGGACTAGAATTTCCCTTCATCTGTAAAGGAAATGAATCTCTTGAGCCTCCTGGTCTGACTTAGCATGTCTAGGAACAAAGGAAGCGTATATAGTACAGTAAATCTCAACTTTTAGTTGTCCATTACAGGAATTTATCACAGATGGTAATCATTAGGACGTTAACATATTGAAGGAAAGAGCTTTATCCAGAATTATAAATAAACTGCAACCAAGGCTTAGATTTATAAAGCTATAAAAAGGGGTCTGTACAGACAACCAGGTATTTACTGGGTTACAAAATCAATGTAATGTGTGAAAGCTTATTGAATATGATCTGGACAGCGCAAGTAGCTGATAGTGACTTATTCTGCAGTTAATGGGCCCTCAATTAGAACCTAACATTCAAAAAATAATAATAAAAACTCACGAGTCAATTCTGACTCATAGCGACCCCTATTGGGTTTCCAAGGCTGTAAATCTTTACAAAAGTAAAGAATCACCCCATCTTCCTTCTCTGGAATGACTGTTAGGTTTGAACTGCTGACCTTCTGGTTAGCCACCAAAATGCCTTATTCACTACACCACCAGAGCTCCCTCCCTTAGATCCTGGTTTAACCTCATGAAGTGCAAGCCCAAAGAAAGCAGGGGGGGACATGGATTTGAAATTCCTAAACTGATTGCAGTCCCATTAAGCTTGGACCTCCTTGCCAAGATTCTGATTCTTATAAATGAATTTTCAGATCCTTGCTGATGTCATCAAAGGCTCTGCAATTTCCAAGTGGTCTCAAACAATTTGATTTTGACTAAGAGTCGCCCTACTGTGCAGGAGGTCCTGTGAGGCTCTGGGTTGGGGAGCAGGAAAGTACAAAACAGGGTTTTCTGTCTTCTGGACAGATCAAACAACAACGGTAGGCAGGCCTCAATGTCTGTTGTGGTCTGTACCAAGAGAAGACGTCCCGGAAAGAGCAAAGGATAAACAGAGGCTGGAGTCATCACAGAGAAATACGTGCAGGGAAAGGGACTTGATTTGTGACTTGAAGGATGGGTAGGGCAAGGACAGGTTAGCTCAGTCCCCACCCCGTCCCACAGACTTGCATTCTGTCCCTTCTGTGGTTCTCAAGTCTGTTGTTGTTGTTGTTGTTATGTGCCGTCGAGTCGGCCCCGACTCATAGCGACCCCTCCTTGGGTTTCCGAGGCAGTATCACTACGGAAGTAGGATTGCCCAACCTTCCTTCTGAGGAGTGGCTGGTGGGTTTGAACCGCCAGCCTTCTGGTTAGCAGTCAAGTGCTTTAGCCACTATGCTACCAGAGCTCTTATGGTTCTCAAGTCTAGTTCCCACTTTTCCTAGAGATAAGTATTCCTGAAACTCCACAGCCTCCCTGTCACTGTTCCTCTTCAGGCCTTTCCGAAAAGAATTAGTAGGAAAACCTGGCCCCTCTGGGCATATGGATTTAGGTTGGACACCATAGGCTGGTAGCATAGTGCCTAAGGCACTTGACTGCTCACCAGAAGGCTGGCGGTTCAAACCCACCAGCCACTCCTCGGAAGGAAGGTTGGGCAATCCTACTTCCATAGTGATACTGCCTCGGAAACCCAGGGAGGGGTCGCTATGAGTCGGGGCCGACTCGACGGCAAATAACAACAACCATAGGCTGAGCCACCCTCCTGAGAGTGAGGCCAGAAAACTCCCACACCCCAGCTCCGAGCAGTGCTATATCCAGGTTTCAAAAAAAAAGCCACTGAGTGGATTCCGACTCATGGCAACCCCAGGTATTCCGATATGTGGCCCCACCCAGTCTCGTCTGGAGGGTTTCTATAGGCATCCTCGATACTCAGAGGGAACAATGAAACATCCCACAGACATGGACGTTTGAAGGGAGGCGGGGCTCTAGCTGGCCCGTACCTTGCCCGGGCAAGAGGAGCTTATTTGTTATCAAGTTCTATTGTAGGCCTATATAGCACTGTTGCAAATAGCTGCCTTCCAGATATTTCCTTCAAACTACCCACCACACACCTACTCTAACTGGTTTTAAAACCATAGCAAGCATCCGCTCACATTTCTTTCTGATTTTCTTCCAGGGGCGCTGCATCAACTTCACCAGAGTCAAGAACAATCCGCCCGCCAAGTACCCACTCAACAACGCCTACCACACCACCTCGCCGCCGCCTGCCCCCATCTACACCCCCCCAGCCCCCGCTCCCCATTGCCCCCCACCACCTCCCAGCGCTCCCACCCCTCCAATCCCATCCCCACCTTCCGTCCTTCCCCCTCCTCCTCAGGCTCCACCCCCCAGTAGAGCACCACCCCCCTCCCGACCTCCTCCTAGACCCTGCGTCTAGAACCCAAAGTTAATGCTCTGGGTTTTCTCAGAAACTTTGAGGAGGGGGCTCCTCTGTGGTGGTAGAACAAGTCTTTACAGTTAGAGGAGGCTTCCACTTTGGAAAGGAGTGGGGACAAAGCCCACTGACGTTCACAACACTTCAAAAATCGGTTTGCAATGCCAATACACCGGAAATGGTGATCCGGGGAAAGAAATAGACATTTTGAATCGTCTGAAAACAAATGATGAGACAGCTACAGTCACATTTATAGCCAGTGGTCCATCACCTCTAGAAGAGTCCAGAGACAGTGAAACTGCCAAGATGCTCTAAATGGATTAGGTCTCGTGGAGACAAGTAAGAAAATCTTTTCTCTGAGGGTGAAACAGTTGGAAAAGAAATAGCATTGCTGGGTTTCTGAATGCTGTTGCCTTCCTTCGTCCATTCCATCGCCATTTCTTGACCCCGGGTCCTTGGCCTAGGAACCAAGGAATCCTCGCTCCTGTGGGCCACCCATGAAGGCAGAAATACTTTGCCTACAACTTGGAAAAGCTGGGGCCCCCAGTGTGACAAGAAACTCAACATCAGACAGGTATACTATCAAAAGAATGTTCTCCTGGGATTTGCAGATGAGTAAAACAAAAAATGTGCTTGTCTTCTTTTTAAATTCTCCCAGTCTCCTTATGAGGAAGAGCAGGTGTTTACTGATGGAAAAAGGTATGTTGCCATGTTGATGTGTAAGTGAACTCAGTTGTGTGCATTGACTGCAGCGTATTGATGGGAGTGTCAGTTTCTTAAAGCCACAAGCCATCTGCAGCTAGAGGTGGCTGGCTTTGGCCAGACGTGGTCCCCTAAATCAACAGACAATGGCATTGTCAAAGAGCAACCTGTTAATGAGTCATGTTAAAAATCAAAATTTGGCTTCAGTTTAAACCATCTGAGATATGAAGAAGTGATCGATCCTGTTTTCTAAAGACATGTGTTTATGTTCCCAAAATGACATCATTAGCACTTACCATACCATCTCACTGATACTTTTTCTCTCTTGATAAAGTGTGTGCTAGAGACTTCGAGGTAGAGTAGAATCCCCAGTAGTCCTGACTTCATAAGGAAACTATCCCAGGTCCTTTGATTAGTCAAAAAAGAAAAGAAAAGTATGCAGGTGTGGATGCAAATATCTTTCTTTTTGGCTTTGCAACATACTCACAAATAAGATCAGGCTGTTCACCAAAGTGAAATGCATTATATATGAAACCCAGAAATCAATGCTCTCCCTAATATTCCTGCCAGGCATGGGACCACCCATTTCCTCCAGCCTTTCTGAATCTGTGTTCATCAATAAGCCCTATGATCACTTTCTGAATATTGGGCTTCAACATCCAGGGGTGAAAACAGAGGTCATTGTCAAAAAGAGAAATCATGGCCTGCTGCTTCCTAGCCTGTTCAAAATTATCTCCCCCTCCAATTAGGACCTAAAATTCCTATCTCTACACCCCTTCAAATGCTTATAATCTTTTCTGGGATTAAATAAAATATAAACTTAAATGTTTTGAGCTGTGGTCTTCAAAGACCCTTCAAGAACCCATCAAGCCACCTCCTCCTCTCACCTCCCTTGGAGCAGGGCTGTGAGGGCGTGGCAGACATTCTGCCAATGCCTGTCCTTGTACCCATGGCAGACATTGCTCATCAGTCATGGCACTCTTTCTCAGTAAGCCCAAATACTTCTTCACAATCCTTCTCAAAGCACAACTGCAACACCACCACCCATCAGCAGAACTGAGAGAGAAAGATAAATCCTATTTGCCATCCCTACCTTAGAAAGCAAAAAGAAGAGAGAGAGAGAGAGATTGTGTAGAGAATGGGGAAGCCTGGGTACATAAAAGTTACAGTCAAGGGAAAGTAGATCTAGGCAAAACGCCTTAGTGGGGGACCATAGGCACTGAACCTCCAATGCCAATGCCAAACTGACACTTTTCCAAGTGTACCTCAGACCCTGCTCTTCTCCCCACACCTGCTACTTCCAGATAATCTCCTGGCCTTCTCATGAAGCTAAAGCAAATATGCTTTTCAGGACTCATGAAAGCAACCCCCCTCTTACTCCCTATCCTGTCACATTATCTATTTTCAGAACACTAGTCTTCTTCATTAGTATACTCCCTCATGAAGCAGGAGCCAGAATGTCTCGGCGACCGGCAGTGACATTGCTGGGCCCAAGAAAACCATTCCACAGGAGAATGGATTCCCTAGGCTCATAGCATAGACTATGAGTGCATCAAAACTGTTTTGACTGCTGGCAGTACAAAACAGTCCACCCGCACCACTGCAGCGTGGCTCACTGCTGCCACGGGAAAGTTCAAATCAAGATGACGGGCATCAGGTGAGAACGCAAAATTCAGGACCTCAACAGCGTGGCAACCAGATGCCCTGTGCAGTTTCCAGGATGCTGTTTTGGTCAGATGTTTCATGAAATAGGGAACTGCAGATATATGATGATTTTGTAGAGGATTAGCAGGGTTTGTCCTTAAAACTCACTCACTAGTAATTTTGAATTACGGTCAAGAAGGGGAAACTTCTGTACACTGTGTGAACAAGGCAATATTTTTCTAGTAGGTGATAACAGTCGGGAGAACGATTTAACTGCATTATAAAATCTATCAGTACTTGTGTCATTCCCTATAAAAGGCAGAAGACATATGATTGTGATTAGGAAACTGCACAAAATTATTTTTCAACCCCCATGTTATTGTGCTCATGAGCTTTTTTGTTTTAATAAAACCCAAATTTTCGTTGTATATATTCGTATTCCATGTGTTAGATGGAAGCATTTTCTGTCCAGTGTGAATAAAAAGAACGGTTGTAGTAAATTATTATAAAGCCAATGATATTTCATGGCAGGTTATTCTACCAAGCTGTGCTTGTTGGTTTTTCCCATGACTGTATTGCTTTTATGAATGTACAAATAGTTACAGGAATGACGAGACCCTTGTTTGCACAGCATTAATAAGAACCCTGGGTCCTCTGCCCCCCCTCTGTTCACAACCAGCTCATGAACAGTTGCTGGCCTGCAGCTTGGTATGCACTCCACTGAGACTCACGGACTCTCTCTTACCAAGGTAAAGAACAGAGCTGTGGATAAATTAATAGTCTTGGAGATCTGGCTATGGGTAACCTCACTGTAAATATCACCAGCATGGACAGAGATGATCTCAAAGTCTCATGAACACTCAAGTCCAAACTCTTATGTCAAATTGAGGGAAATCCATCAAAGAACTAGAAAAAAATAATTAGGAGACAATAAGCAACAATTTCAGCCTAGTGCCAACCCTGAAAAAAAAAAAAAATTAATGCTGTGCACAATGGGTTGAATTAGTTTGCAAACTATATAAAGTTATCTGCAGTAAAACTCCTGTTAATGCACACTGGGTGGGAATGGGGTGTTCTAGTCAATCGCCTTTTCTAGTTATTTGAGCTCTACTATATTATCATACTTGGCTAGCCAATTTAAAAGAATTAGAATATGACTTTTTTAAATACACTTAACATTACACTCGTCTAAATCTTTCTTCTTTCTGTGATATTTCAAAAGACAGTTATGGATCTTCATGCCTCTGAGTCATTGTTATAAAAATCAGTTACCACCGCACCATGCTATAGGAGACTGGGCTAAACTTGTACAATGACAAACTCTGAAAGTTGCTTTTTTTAAAAAAAAATAATAAATTCCTAAAATCAAATGTCATGCTGGTTGTCTCTTTGTTATAGAAATAAAGTATAGATTGTTCAAATGCATTTATCCTTTGCTCTTTCCCTAACTTACTCTCTAGTTACAGACTACACCACTCATTGAAGCCTGCATACTGTAGTTGTTTTACCTATAGGTGCCTTTTGCCTCCCTGACCAGATGAGAAACTTGTGGAAGACAGCGTTCTTTGGAACTCCACATCCCAGAGCCTCACAGGGCCTCCTGCACAGTAAGGAGACTCTCAGTCAAAACCAAATTATTTGAAGTCACTTGGAAACAGTATGGCCTTTGACAACATCAGCAAGAATCTGAAAATTCATTTATAAGACATAGCATTCGTCGGAGAAAATATTGGCAAGGAGGTCCAAGTTTAATGGAACTGCAACAGGTTTAGGCATTTCAAAGTCATGTTTAGATGCCAGTACCATTTTCTCTGAGCTTGCACTTCATGAGGTTAAACCAGGATCTAACCTTGTTAAGTTCTAACTGGGGGCTGTTAATTGCAGAAAATGGTGGTTCAATGGTAGCATTCTTTCCTTATATGTAAGACACCCAGGTTCAATTCTGGTCAGTGTACTTCATGTGCAGCCACCACCCATCTATCTGTCGGGTGGAGGGAGTGTTACTATCATGTTGAACAAGTTTCAGTGGAGCTTCCAGACTAAAATAGACTAGGAAGAAAGGCCTGGTGATCTGCTTCTGAAAATCAGCCAGTGAAAACCCTATGGGTCACAATGGTCTGATCCAGTGGCATCACAAGGGTTGGTGTCACACCTCCACCCCCTCGTCTTGCAAGGCCAACCATGCTGCATAGCCACACCCCTCTCTGGCATGGCAGCCCACCTGAACCCTGATTGGCTGGCAGAGGGTGTGATGAGTTACTGCTCTGGGTGACAAATGATGCCAACCCTAGTGACACCACTGCCTTAGCAGCCCCTCTCCCTGCAGCACCAGCCATGCTGGACCCTGGGGTCATTTTGATGTCATCCCCTTTGGTAGTGTCAGGGAGTGCAATCCACACCTCTGCACCCATCTAGTGATACCATTGGTCCAATCCTCAACCAATCATGAAGATGGAGCAAAAATGGGGAGTGTTTTATTCTGTTATAAACAAGGTCACTGTGAGTCAGGGACCTGCTCCACAGCAACTAACAACTGCAGAAAAGTCACCATAATCCATGGCACCGCCCAGAGTTCCCAAATCATGTTCAATAAACTTTTACATGTTACAGTGATTCTGTACCCCAGTACTATAAATTCCCAATTGCCCAACCAGCCCTTTTTTAATAGCTTATAAATCTAAGTCTGGTTACAGTTAATGGCTGTAAAATGGCTATCATTCTGCAAATTAAATTATATTAGTACAAACTAAAGTGACCCTTTCTAAATTATGCTGTGCCCTCCACTCACCTCTTTACTGTCTTGATTACTGTCACTTTTTCTTTAGTTTTCCAACATGCTAAGTATTCTTAATTTCTAATAGTTTTCAAATTATAAAAGTAATCAATGCTAAGTGAAAAAATAAAATATGAACAGAAGACAGAGAACCATTCAGAAAAAAATATTCACTGTATCAGGCACTGGATTTGGCTGCCTGCAACAGAACCATGACTAAGATTTATTTTACTAACACTACAAGGAGTTCAGAGGTTTGCAGCTGCTCGAGGAATCAGGCAGCATTACAGACAATGTTGGAATAAGTCCCCTTGTACCCTTGTGTCTGTATGTTAATTGCCTTAGAGTCGATTCCAACTCACAGCACCCTGATTTGTGTAGAGTACAACTGCTCCATAGGGTTTTCAAGGCTGTGACCTTTTGAAAGCAGATCACCAGCCTGTCTTCCAAGGCACCTGTGGGTTCAAACTGCCAATCTTTCCACTAGTAGTCAAGCACTTAACTGTTTGCTCCACCCAGGAACTTCTTTTATCCATAAGCATCTCATAATATGTATTATTCCTGCATTTCTGATACAAACCATTTTATTCTCCTTAGCAGCTTCAATTCAGCACCTCTCTCTAAATTGTTTGAAGGTGAGAGCATTTCTTACTAGTTCTTAAATGTGTTTCTTTACAAGCCTCATTAAGCCTTGAATTCAGCTTAATTGGAATAAAACCATCTGCAAACAGAAAATCACGCCACAATTTTTTTTCCAAGTTTGCCTTAGTATTCACTTTTTAATAGCATGTTGGGTACAAGCAACATTTTAAAATTCCATCCTTGATCAGTAAATGGTGTTGAGATAAACGGCCAACAATTTGGAAGGAAAAAAAAAAAAAAGCTGGAGCCCTGCCTCGCTCCTCACACCACAATAAATCCCAGCTGTATTTAATTTAAATGTACCAAATAAAATCAGGAAAGTACTAGAAGAACAAGAAATGTTTTCTGCATGGTAAGTTGAAAATCCTACACATTGCTGGCATTATCAATCAACTTTTTCATGAAATCACCTCAAACTCTCTGAGTAGTGTTCCAATGCATTAAATGGAATAAACAAGTGAACCATTAGTGACAGGCATAAGATCATTTCTCATACTTGTTCATACTAAATTCCATTTCAGTCTTCAGATAAATTTGTATTTCTCTGGAATATCCTTTAGATATAAAGCAATCAGAATACCACTTTGTTCTCTAAATCACATCATAAAATCAGTATCACTTATAATTATTTGGTGTAAGACTATAGAGTTGCATATGCCTAATGGTTTTTATTCTGATCACAATTACTGGTATTATGTTCACTTGAACCATGGCGCCCTGTCCCTAAAAGTTATTATTGTTATCTGCTGTCGAGTCGGCCCCGACTCCTAGCGACCCCTCCTTAGGTTTCCGAGGCAGAATCACTACGGAAGTAGGATTGCCCAACCTTCCTTCCGAGGAGTGGCTGGTGGGTTTGAACCGCCAGCCATCTGGTTAGCAGGCAAGTGTCTTAGCCACTATGCTACCAGAGCTCCCAAAGTTATTATATGTAAACAAATTAGAAGCCTTATAATATAATTTGGCTAGATGTAATCTTGATTCTTTCCTCTCCTTTTTTCCTCAACATTCAAATAATCATTGAGTTATATAGATTCTTTCTTCTCAAAGTTGGGACATTGTATTTTAATTGTTTGGGTTCAAAGCTGTGCAACATCTTTATTTACTTTTAAGTGCCATTTCACAGTGTACTTATGAAGCAACAGTTAGCAAAATTTTGTTTGAGTTATTTGAGAACTGAAAGCAAAGTTTTATTAAAGATTCTCAAGTAGCCACTCATGTTCAGTACATTAGGCACCATCTTTGGTTGGGTGTTTCTTGTAAACATTAAAATGGATGGAGTTCATAAACAAAGACATGTTCCTTTGTGTATTGAAATAGTTTGCATCCTTGCAAAAGGGTTAAAAAACACAAGAAATGCTGCATATCAGTGCTAAGAGTACATAAAACACTTTCTTCTGAAGGAGAAGTTGTAAAACAGAAGATTAGGATCCCTAGCCCTTTCCAAAGATGTGCAACCACAAGCGTGGTTAGTGGAAGCTTATACAGTGCTCTACCTCTACAATTTTTTTTTTTAAATACAAGTACTTCTGGCATCCTCACCCCACCCCCGCAGTAAGCCCCACCCCAACTTTGGAAGATACAGAGCCCATGTCTTTTTGCTTAGTTTTGTCTTAGCATTATTGACAGGATTCCTAGTGAAAATGGTTAAGCGCTCAGATAATAAAAAAAAGGTTAGTTGTTTGAACCATCCACAGACACTAAGGAAGAAGGACCTGGCTATCTGTTTCCAAAAGGTCACAGACTTTAAAACCCTATGGAACCATTCTACTCTGCACACATGGGGGCACCTTGAGTTGGAATCAACTCAACAGCAAAATCAAACTCGACAGTTTGGTTTTGGTTTTACAGAAACCATCAAAGATCAATATGAAATTAATTGTAATCTGAATTTCCAACAATCTGTTCTGGAAATAAATATTTCATGCAAATCCAAAGAATGGATACAATAAGGTGACGCAGAAACCCTCACATTCATCCAAAATTGCAGAAATGAGCTTCTCTCTGGCTGGGGTGGATCCACTAAGAATCACAGCAGTTGTGACGGGGGTGCAAAATAGGGGCTTCCTACACGGTTGCAGCAGTATATTAGCAGGGAACTTCCACAAATTCAAGCTGGATTCAGAAGAGGATGTGGAAGGAGGGATATCATTACTAATGTCAGATGGGTCTTAGTTGAAGGCAAAGAATACCAGAAAGATGTTTACCTGTGTTTTATTGACTATGCAAAGGCATTCGACTGTGTGGATCATAACAAATTATGGATAACATCATGAAGAATGGGAATTCCAGAACACTTAATGGTGCTCATGAGGAACCTGTACATACACAAGAAGTGTCATTCAAACAGAACAAGGAGATATTTCATGGTTTAAAATCAGGAAGGTTGTGTATCAGAGTTGTAGCCTTTCTCCATACTTATTCAATCTGTATGCTGAGCAAATAATCTGAGAAGTTGGACTATATGAAGAAGAATGCAGCATCAGGATTGGAAGAAGACTCATTAACAACCTGAGATATGCAGATGACACAACCTTGCTTGCTGAAAATGAAGATGACTTAAAGAATTCACTGATGAAGATCAAAGACTACTGTCTTTAATATGGATTACACCTCAACATAAAGAAAACAGAAATCCTCACACCTGGACCAATAAGCACCTTCAAAATAAATGGACAAAAGATTGGACTTGCTACGGATTTCATTTTACTTGGATCCACAATCAACACCCATGGAAGCAGTGGTCAAGGAATTAGATGTCATATTGCACTGGGCACATCTGCTGCAAAAGACCTCTTTAAAGTGTTAAGAAACAGAGATGTCACTTTGAAGACCAAGGTGAGCCAAACCCAAGCCATGTATTTTCAGTTGCCTCATATGCATGTGAAACCTGGACAATGAATAAGGAAGACTGAGGAAGTGTTGATGACTATGAATTGTGTGTTGGCAAAGAATACTGAAAATACATGGACTGCTAAATGAATGAACAAATCTGTTTGGGAAGAAGTACAGCCCAGATTTCATCTTACTTACTTTGGTCATGTTGTCAGAAGGGACCACTCCCTGGAGAAAGATATCATGCCTCGAAAGTAGACAATCAGGTACAAAGGGGAAGAAGAATGAGATGGATTGACACAGTGGCTGCAACAATGGGATCAAGCATAGCAGGGATGGTGAGGATGGTGCAGGACCAGCCAGTGTTTTGTTCTGTTGTGTTTCATTCAGTAGCTATGAGTCTAAGCCAATTTGATGGCACCTAACAAAACAACAACATGTAGAGTGAGGGAAAAGCAGCCTTTGCCTCTGCACAAGGAGCCAAAGGGTTCAAAAGGCAGTATGCTAAGGGCAGAAGGAAAAACAGTGGCCCCCTGGGAACAGTGGGAGATACTCAGACAGGAAAGTCAGAAGAACAGCTCCAGGCAAGAGAGGCAAGAAGGGAAGAGATGACAAACCCGCCCATGGAGTTTCTGGTAATATAACACCTGGAATAAGTTACAGTGCAGGTAAACCAGGGCTGGGAGGTTAGCTCAGCCAAGTGGTCCTGCTGGTGAAAATACCAGGCATGGTAATGTAGTTGCTAGGTTGAACCAAGGGATAAGTTAACTTTTGGTGGCAGTAATAGTACAGTTGGCACACCCTTACTGAGAATATTACTGGCAATTGATGGAGCTAAACAAAATGTCCAGGCCCCAAAACCAAACCAAACTTCCTGCTGTCCAGTCCATTCTGACTCATAGAGACCCCCATTGGGTTTCCAAGGCCATAAATCTTTATGGAAATAGATTGCCCCATCTTCCTTCTACGGAGGGGCTGGTGTGTTTGAACTGCCAACCTTCTGGTTAGCAGTCAAATGCCTTAGGCATTGTACCAACAAGCTCCTTAAAAGAGAAAAATTGTCATATTTGCAGACAATATAAATTCCAGTGATAGAATTCTCACCTTCTATGTGGGAGACCTGGGTTTGACTCCCAGCCAATGCACTTTATGCAGAGCCACCATCCGTTAGTGGTGAGTTGTGTGTTACTATGATGCTGAATAGGTTTCAGCAGAGCCTCTAGACTAAGACAGAGTAGGAAGAAAGGCCTGGCACTCTACTTCCAAAAATCAGCCCTTACTTCCAGCCAAACAAAAGACAGGCATGTGAGCTGAATATTTCCATTAGGTAAATACACTCCTTGGAGAGATCAATCATGGTAGAATAGAAGGGCTGTGTGTGCACAGGGAGACAGCTGGGGGGG
>NW_006921652.1:7693449-7696290 GCF_000298275.1 Orycteropus afer afer
GCTCAGGGGGCAGGAGTGCATGGAGGGAAGGAAACAGGGAAGAGGTAACTATGGGGAGGAAGTGGGAGGGGAGCTGTTGCATTGTGGGAAATTGCAGTCAATGTCATGAGACAAAGTTTATGTGAACTGCTGTATGGAAAATAATTTGCTCTGTAAATTTTCACCCGAATCACAGTAAAAATTTAAAAAAAAAACAGCCAGTGAAAACCTATGGATCCCAAAGATCTGATCTGCAACCAGTCATAGCAGTGCTACATTTTGTTCCATTGTGCATGGGATCTCCATGAGTTGAGGGCCAACTCAACAGCAGCTAACAACAATCATAACACAATTAACTTCTTAAAAAGTCAATGAGAACCACTTTAAAAATCATTATAACTAGTAAATGAGGCCAATCAGCTGGCTAGGTACATGAGCAACACCAGCAATGATCAATTGGAAAGAAGAAAAATATTTCCAACTCATAATATAAAATATATAGAAATTAAATAGAAATGAACCTAACAAAAAATGTGCACAATTTATCTGAAGACACCTATAAAATGTTTCGGGAACGTCCTTAAATAGAGAGCCATATACATTCCTGAGGGAAGACTTAATATAGAAAAGATGTCCGTTCTCTCCCAAATAATCTATAAATTCAAGTCAACACCAATAAAAAATCTAGCAAGCTTGGTGGGTAATTTCAAAAGCTGATTCTAAACTTGAATTAGAAAAGAAAATGTACAAGTATAGACAATATATGATAATATAACACAACAAATTTTCATAAATAGACCTATGACTATATAGAAGTATCATTTATGCTAAAAACATTCTAATAAACATTTCCCAAGATTAATTCTTTAATAAATGGCTGTCTGATTAGGAAAAGTAATGTGAAATTCCTATCTTCACTACATAGAAAAAATAAATTCCAGGTAGATTAAATAAAAGAGAACACAAGAAGAATTTATTACTTCTAATTAACAGTTACTGTATCCATTGGTAACACTGTTCTATGTATGGAAGATTTCTTATAATCTTGCCAATTGAGCATGTCTCATCTCCCAAAGAAGAGCAAGAAAGGATGGAGAGAGGAATGGAAGGGCAACTGAGAGTTATTTACCTTCTCTATGCCCAGGCAGGAGTAAGGGCAGAAAAGAAAAAGGGTCCTGTCATCGCCATACACTAGTACTATAGTAGAATATGCATTAGTGTAGCCTCTCCAGTAAAAATGCCATGCATATGGTGCCTGTCACTTAGTAGTTACTCAGTCAATGTTAGTTGAGTGAATGAACATATAAATGTTTAAGCAAATGGTTCAGCAAATCAACAATAGAAATGGAACCTATATCTGGACAATGGTTTCCTTCAAGAACCAGGGATAATAAGCAAGTTCACATTTACCCATTGCCTTTGAGCAAACATTCAAAGTGGAGCCTCTCATTGGGTGGTATTGAATGAATTCCTCTGGAAATTCATTAACTTTGTCAGTTTATTGGGTTGCTCCTTAATACACACATATTCTTCCACATTCCATGTCAGTTGAGGTCAAGTTCCTTTTTCAATTGGCCTGGGAGGAAAAATAAGAGTGGATGCCAGGGACTTAGGGTAGATGCCAGAAGAAAAAAAGCGCCAGCACTGGCAGCCATCAAAAGAATCTGTTCCAATTTGCCTCGTTTGTTTATCAAATGCCCTGTCACAGAATCAGATTCTCTGCCATTCTATGAATGTGTAGATCAAGATACAACGGTTATGTTACAGCTCATTGAGGAAACAGCAAGAATCCAGAATTAGGGGTCAAGTTGTTGTGATACTGATTGATGCACCCATAAACAAAGCAGCTGTTTATTTGGAGATTTATGTTCTGATCTTTCACAACTGCCTGAAAGGGCTTTGTTCAGACGATGAAAAGGAGGTCTCCTCTCCTCTACTGGCTGTTTGTCATCTGTTAAATTCAGTCACAACTGCTGCTAATTTTGTTGCCTCTCGTAGAATACACAAACTGATGCTCATTTTTTTGACTGATTTGAACAACTCATAGAGAGGAATTAGTGGAATGCTTTTATTTATTTGATAATGTGGTGGTTACGTTGTATGTTAACTTGGCTAGACCTGGTTGAGTGGCTGGGCAGCGGGATGTAATATTCCCCATGATGAGACTGATGATAACCAACTCCAGGGTGGAATCTACTGTGAGCAGCTGAGTAGCTACCTTTGGCATGTGGTCTGCTTTCTGTATATAAGTAGCAGCTTCTGGAATGGCTCTAGCTTATGGCACGCTTGGACCCTGCATTTAGCCATGTTGTTCAGCATCGGCCATACTCTGCTGATCTGGGGATTTACGATGGACTTGAATTAATGGTATGCTGTGTGGTTTGGTAACATTGGGACTATGCCTTTTTACTTGTCAACCTTGGGCTTGGCAGCCTCAGCAGCCAGCAGCTATGTGAGTGAAGAGATGCCTCCAGCTTCAGTGGGCCAAGAGCTCGGGGCAGAGCTGAAGCCCAAGGCTGAGGGGCTTTCACCCAGACCCTAGAGCCTGGCACTTTGAACTCGGACTTAAAGCCTCCAAATTGTAAGAGAATAAACTCCTGTTTGTTAAGGCCATCCCATTTGTGGTATATTCTTGTCAGAGTGGCACTAGGTAACCAGAGCAATAAAGTATTCTAAACTTTTTTGTAATTCTAAGATACAGATGAGGAAAGAAAATGGAAACCATCCATCTATTATCCCAACACCAAGACAAAGCCTCTTAAGAATTTTAATTTCCTCCCAGTAATTTTTCTATGTATGTCCATTTTAGCACATTGAAATCTATAAATACAATTTTCCACTCTGTGCTTTTCACCTAATATT
>NW_006921652.1:7696390-7701914 GCF_000298275.1 Orycteropus afer afer
ATATATATATATAATAGAGAGTATGGTTCTTCAAGGCTAACATACCCATCCCCACATCTGGGAATATCAGTTTCTGGCAACTCACAGCTACATTCCCTCACTAAGACTTCCTTTTGGTCTTAGACAAGGTTATGCTGCTGCTCAGGGACAGCCCACAGCCAATGACGAGCTGATACATGGCTACAAAGGTTCACCCCCCTTTTGCTCAATCTGGGACAACTCTGAAGAGCCACACCAGCTTGAGAGCTCACCGTAGGATCAGTGGAGGTCTCAGTGGCAACACATTGCTGGTCAATTTCACCATCTACTCAATCTTTCTTCTTTAATTCTAATCTCCTGAGAGCACTCCTCACACAACTCACCAACTTTGTGTCTGTTCCCAGGGAATGGAATCTAAGGCACTGTTACAAGAAATGGTCCTAGAAATCAGACTCTAACATTGGATTTTGTAGCTGGATCACTTACAGTAATCACTTAGGCAATAAGGACCCCAACACTGGTTGGTGGAGTATGGATAGTATCTGACAGATTGTGGTGATGCAATCATTAAAACTCTCACAAATGGTGAACTGGAATGGGATATTGATGGAAATGCACTGGCTAGTACAATATCTCTGACTCTTGTGTGAGAGTGATGGTAGATATGAGGACTACGGAACATAGTTGCTAGCACCAATGATTCATTAAAGAAAGCTATGACAGACTGTTGTTGTTGTTGTTATGTGCTGTCAAGTCAAACCCAACTCATAGCGACCCCTCCTTGGGTGTCTGAAGCAGTATCACTACAGAAGTAGATTGCCCAACCTTCCTTCCGAGGAGTGGCTGGTGGATTTGAACTGCCAGCCCTCTGGTTAGCAGGCAAGTGCCTCAGGCACTATGCTACCAGAGCTCCTTATGACAGACTAAGAGTGATTAATCAATTCAAGCAAAAATATGAAATCTAGAAGGTCTCCTTGACAGCATTTAAGGAAACTCCAATCTTCTGCAAGCTGAGGGAAGACAGTGGAGGTCCAGATATGGATGTAAGCTTAAGTGTAGTGGAGCTTCAGAAAAAGCCAACTTCTCAACACCAGCAAGTCTCCTACATCAGGACCCTAATAAGGAAGAAGTGGATCCCTGGTTCCTCTATACCTGCTGGGGCTGCAGAAGTGGCTCACTACCCCTTGTTAGAAGACAGTGGCCCCTCCTTGCCTGAAGTTCTTGCAGAAACTTTAAGTGAGGCATTTCCCTTATGAACAATGCTTTCCCCACTGGGAACCTAACCCACCTCCCATCATGACAATTAGATCAATAACAAGGATTAAATATCACCATGGCCCAACTGGTGAAATGCTACTAAGGAAAGAAAGGAACTACCAACAAAGGAACTGCAGGACATGACTCGCATACACCAAAACGAGTCAAGAAAGTATGCATGGGGCTGGATCCCAAAAGTGCTGGATTAAGTTGGAGGAGGCAGAACATAAAGTTGAATAAAAGAGAGTTTTTCAATATGGGAGCACCCTCTTATGACACAGAATTTTACACTCTGGCCCAGGAGATGGTACCAATACACTGGTAAGACATACTTGGGAAGCTTGGAAAAAGTAATGACCCACACTAAATGAATGGAAAATGCTAGAGTTTCTGTAGCAAATGGCAGAGGAAGAAAGCAGATGGCTCAGGGAGGTAGGCATAACTGGATACAATGTTAGTAAGACTAGAAAAACAATTGACTAACTACTTTGTCTGGGTGGACCCAGAGGATACTCCTATTACCAAAACAATAAGAAATACGCTTGTAAGAGGACACCAACATTGTTGAGAAGTTCAGTAGTAGCTGTTGTCTGTAAACTAGGACTGAAAGTAAGAGATGCTGTTATAGAAATAGGCTCCTTGATACCCATAAGGAGGATACCAAAAAAAAAAACTCACTGCCATCGAGTCGGATTTGACTCATAGCGACCCTTCCTTGGGTTTCCGAGGCAGTATCACTATGAAAATAGATTGCCCAACCTTCCTTCTGAGGAGTGGCTGGTGGGTTTGAACCACCAGCCTTCTGGTTAGAAGTCACATGCCTTAGGCACTACTCTACCAGAGCTCCTAATATGGAGGATAGAGTCCCAAAATGTTTGAGGCTAGATGGTGATGTTTAACCATCAAAAGCAATAAAGCAATGTAAGCACAATTACGTAAGGCTGGAGAAGCATCCAGGGGACCCAACACACAGAGGGCTGTGGAGATAAGTAACAAAACACAGGGTTCCTAGGGCAAGATATAGGACAGCCAACAAGGAAACTGCTTAATCAATAAATTAAAAAAAAAAAAAAAAAAGGATGAAGGGGAGGCTGAGGACAACTATTCCAATTTAAAATATATTATTTATAAAATCTGTTGCCCAATTTCTGTACCTAGCCAGTTATTCAAACTTTTGAGAATGGTTGAACTCAGGGTATAAATTGAAACTGTTATCCAGGAACCCAAAGCATTGAGTTACAAACCCTTTTTAGAGTGGAAAAATGTAATGCTATGTTAATAAATGGAATCTTGACTCAGGACAAGTTCATAGTGGGTATAATGGGTACATAGAGTGATCATTTCCCTGAGTCCCAAATGCATAAATGGAATAAGCATACTTAGCAATTAACAGATTTTCCATTGGTTATTTGACCTATTGGGTAAGAGATATTGAAGTGGAATAGCCTCTGAAACTGCCTCCCCTACTCCTGGCCAAGATAACAAACAAAAATAATACTACATCCTAGGGGTTGGTAGTGGAGATTAGTGCTACCCTCAAAGACTTACAGAATTCAGAGACAGAGATTCCTGTTGCATTACCATTTAATTTATTAATCTGGCCCTTACAAAAATGAGATTGATCATGGTAGATGACAATGAACTACTGAAAATTCATCCAAGAAGTAGCCTCCATTATAGATATGATATCTTGACCAAGGAAGATTAACACAGGCTCAGGTATATATCTATATGATATAGATATGGCAGGTGCCTTATTTTCAATCCCTTTCACAAAGGAGAATCAGAAACAGTGCTCTTTCTTGTGGAGAAGATAACTATAGATATTTATGGTCTCACCTCTCCTACCTTTTCTCTGAAGAGACGTGGACCACTTGGATATTCTGCAAAACATCCCACTGATCCACTATATACATAAAATCGTGCCAATTGGGTCAGTTGAGCAATAAGTGGCAAAGATCTTGGTAAGATAGTTGGGAGATAAATGGTATAAAGATTCAGGGGACTGCCATGCCAATAATATGGATCCAGTAGTCTGGAGAGTATCAGGATATCCCCTCAAAAAGAAAAGACAAACCTTCATCTATTGCTTGGGGGAATGTAAATGGTGTAGCCGCTGTGGAAACTGGATTGTCAGATCCTCGAAAGTTGAACACAAAACTACCATATGACCTAGAAATCCCAATCCTAGGTATATACTCAGAAGAAGTGAGGGCAGGAATGCACACAGAAACCTGTACACTAATGTTTGTTGCAGCACTTTTCACAGTAGCCAAAAGGTGGTATATATATATACCAAACCAAACCAAACTCACTGACGTCAAGTCGGATCCAACTCATAGCAACCCCTCCTTGGGTTTCCGAGGCAGTAGCACTATGGAAGTAGATTGCCCAACCTTCCTTCCAAGGAGTAGCTGGTGGGTTTCAACCACCAGCCTTCTGGTTAGTAGTCAAGTGTCTTAGGCACTATGCCACTAGAGCGCCATATGTATGTATGTGTGTATATATATATATATATATATTTATATATATATATACACACACACACAATGAAATATAACTAGGCCATAAGGAGAAATGAAGTTCTGATACATGACACAACATGGATGAACCTTGATGAACAAAGTAAGTCAATCACAAAAGGACAGATTTTGAATGATCTCACTTATATGAAACAAGTAAATATATAGAAACCAAAGATAATTAGTGCTCAGCTGTGGTAGCATAGTACCTAAGGCATTTGACTGCTAACCAGAAGGCTGGAGGTTTAAACCCACCAGCCACTCCTCGGAAGGAAAGTTAGGCAATTTCCTTCCATAGTGATACCACCTCGGAAACCCAAGGAGGGGTCACTATGAGTTGGATCTGACTCGACGGCAGCGAGTTTGGTTTGGTTTGGAAGGGTGAGAGGCAGGTGGAAAGGGGGAGTTTTTGCTTAGGGGGTTCTGAGTGTATGTTAATGGTGTAAAATGATTTGGAAAAGGATAGCAAGAATAGTTGTACAACTTAGAGTATGTAATCAATGTCACTAAACTGTACATATGGAAATTGTTGGGATGGCATGTTTTGTTACTTACATTTAAGCACACTGATTTAAAAAAAAAAAAAAAGACAAATTATTGCAACTCACATCTCCCACGACTAAGGAAGAAGCACAACACTTGGTGGCTCCTTTTGGTTCTAGAGGCAAACTGTTCAGACCCATTATGCAGGAAACCCCCAGTTTTGAATAGGTCTCAAAGGAGGAAAATACTCTTCAGGAGGTCCCAGGCTGTGGTGCCAGCAGCTCTGTGACTTAGACCATACAACCCAGCAGAACCTATAGTGCTAGAGGCACCTGTAGTGTAAGAAGATTCCATGTGGATTTTATAGCAAACTCCAATAGGAGAATCACAATGTAGATTCCTGCAATCTGGGGTAAGGCCATGCCATTAGCACTAGAGAATGACATATAGTATATGAAAAGCATTTCTTGATGTGCTCCTTGGCCCTGGTAGAGATAGAGTATCTGATCATGGGACATCAACTGGCCAAATGGCCTATCCTGCTAATCCTTCACTGGAGTTTGTTAAACCCACCAGTTCATAAAATCATGCATATCCATCTAGCATTAATCAATTTAAGATGGAACTGGTAAATCTAATAAGCAAGGATCTCTGGTGGTGTAGTGTCCAAGGCACTTGACTGCTAACCAGAAAGCTGGAGGTTCAAACCCAGCAGCCACTCCTCAGAAGGAAGGTTGGGCAATCTACTTCCGTAGTGATACCACCTGGGAAACCCAAGGAGGGGTTGCTATGAGTCAGGTCCGACTCCACAGCACATAACAACAACGACAACAATAAGCAAGTCCAGAAGGTACAACTAAGCTGTGTTCTCCACCATCATCCCATCAGCTCCTATCTATGACCACATGAAAAGTGTCTTACAACAAATTAATGAAAGAGAGAAAATCCAAGCTTGATTCATGGATGGGTTGGCTTAATATATCAGTGTTAGATAAAAATGGACTGATCTACAATACCACTCCACCCAAGGGTGGCCTTGAAAGACAGCAATGAGGAAAACTCCTCCCTATGAGCTCAAGGCAGTGCCTGTGATCATCTACTTTGTGTAGAAAGAGAACTCACCTGAGATGAGAATATCCATGAACTCAAGTGCAATGGCAAAAAAGCATTGCAGAGGCTAAACAATAGATATGTCTAAATGGGCAGTGTATCCAAGATCATATATAGGGTTGGCAGACAATGGTCCTATAAGTTTATGTGAATGATCAGAATTCCCAGGTGTA
>NW_006921652.1:7702639-7715353 GCF_000298275.1 Orycteropus afer afer
ATTTTGGTCAATGACAAGAGACAAAGTATATGTGAACTGCTGTATGAAAAGTGAATTTACTCTGTAAATCTTCACCCAAATCAAAATAAAATTAAAAAAAAAAAAAAAGCATTGCAGGTTGGTTAGAGGCCTGAAATGAGAAAGATCAGAAAATTGGAGACAAGAGGTTTGGGGGAAGTCTTGGGGACCATGAAGGTCACACAACATAGTCTGTAAAGAAAATGTTCTACATTATTCTTCAGTGAGCAGTGACTGGGATCTTAAAAGCTGTGTGGGGCCATCTAAGACGCAACTATTGATCTCTCCCCACCTGACGCAAAGAAGAATAAAGAAAATAAAGACATATGGAAACAATTAGTCCACATGAACCCCAGCCTCCCTGACCCTAAGACCAAACAAGTTGGTGCCTGGTTACCACTACCGACCACTCTGAAAGGGATCATATTCAAAGGTCTTAGATAAAAACCAAAGCAAAAACAAACTCACTGCCATTGAGTAGATGCAGACTCATAGCGACCCCTTCAGGTTTCCAAGGTAGAAAAGTAGATTGCTCAATCTTCCTTCCAAGGAATGGCTGGTAGGTTTGAACCACCAGCCTTCTGGTTAGTAGTCAAATGCCTTAGGCACTACACCACCAGAGCTCCCTAGGTATTAGATAGAATGCAAGAAAAGTGTGGAGCAAAACAACAAGAAAAAGAAAGATCAGGCTTACTGGTCCAATGGATAGAGACTGGTAGAATCCCTGAGAGTATGGCCCTCAGTCACCTTCCAGACTTGGAACTGAATCTCTGTGGCTTAATTTTCAGCCAAACAACAGGCAGGTCTATGGGTAAATAATAAAACTGAGGAGGTACATACTTCTTAGAACAATCAACCATTCCAAGTCAAAAAGGCAGCATTTGTCCAAAGACAGAGTTCAGAAGGCAGGATTAGGAAGGAAGGAGGAATGGAAATGGTAAACACAGCAGAGAAGCAAGATGAGTGATGTTACATTGAAGGAATTCCAATCAGTGACATAAAACAAAATGTGTATGAATTGTTTAATGGAAAACTGATTTGCTCTGTAACCTTTCACCCAAATCACAATAAAAAGATTTTTTAAAACAGAAGGCTTGGGGAAGAGGGGCAAGAATGAAGCTAAAGGAATGGGCAGACAATGCGAAAATCTTATCCCTCATGTTAGCTCCCGAATAGAGCATGCACCATGAAACAGAGATTGAACAATTAGATAGACTGAATGATTTGGCCAGCTGATGCCAGCTAGCCTCTGTCATCAGCCAGAGGCTGGCACAATAAACTCATTAATGGAGAATTTGATGGCAGCAGGGATGGAAGTAATGAATGTGCCCCACAGCACGAGCTCCCATTCAGCTAAGTTGATCTAGCTACTGCTGCATGTGCCAGCAACGGAAACCAATGCTGAACCTCTGATATAGCACCATACCTCAAGTTGACCAGCCAGCCACCTGAAGGTCCCTACGTTTGATCCCTTTTGCCACAGCTATACAGGTTAGGCCCCTGAGTGGTCCGAGTTTGCACTTGACTACTAAACGAAAGCTTAGCAGTTTGAACCCACCCAGTGTTGCCATAGAAAAAAGCCCTGGCAATCTGCTTCCATGAAGACTACAGTCAAAAAACCCTATGGAGTAATTCTACTCTGGAACACATGGGGCTGCCATGAGTCAGAATGGATTTGACATTAGGTTTGGTTTTTTATTGATATCATGGACGTGTTGTCATTAGTAGCCTGAAAGTCAGCTCCAACTCAAGGCAACCTAATGTATAACAGAACAAAACACTGCCTAGTCCTGCATCATTTTCATGGTCATTGGTATGAGTCCTTTGCTGTGGCTATTGTGTCCATCCACCTCATTGAGAGTTTCTCTCATTTTCATTTGCCCTCTACTTTTCCAAACATGATGGCCTTTTCTAGCCACTGGTCTTTCCTGATGATGTGTACAAAATAAATGAGTTGAAGTCTCACCATCCTTGCTTCTAATCAATCTAAGTTATCTAAAAATACCATGCACTGCCAAAGGAACAAACAAATCAGTCTCAGAAGAAAGACAAGCAGAATGTTTATTACAATCTGGGATTTACCATGCAAGAGGCAAAAAAATTATCTTGACTAGAATTGGCACATATACTGGGTATGGGTTTACCTTTCCTGCCCACAGGCCTTAAGCGAGCACCATTATCCAAAGAACTACCCATCCCATTGTCATCAAGTTGATTTTGACAGAAAGTAACTCTATAGGACAGAATAGAGCTGCTTCACAGAGTTTCCAATCTGAAAATCTTTATGAAAGCGGACTGTCACATATTTCTCCCATGGAGCAGCTGGTGGGTTCAAATCTCTGATCTCTTGGTTAGCAGCCAAGCACTTAACCAATACTCCCCCAGGACTCTTGATCCAAGGAACCATAAATTGTTTTTCCACCAACACAGGATCCTGTATAACATTGCCTTGAACCGAGGACCACTTCACAGCAAGAATGGTGTGGCAGTGGCACATGGTTATGGAATCCACTGGTCCATCATGTACTGAACTACAAAAACATTACTGGCCTGATAGAGCAAAGGAGTGCCTTCCTAAATGCAGCTGAGGCACCACCTTGGAGATGATACTCTGCAAGGATAGGCCCATCCTTCAGGACACATCATTTTCATTGCCCACTTGCTTCCTATCCCAACTTAAGCTCACTGAGCCTCAAAGTCCTGGTTCCCAGATAAGGAACACTTCCACTAGGGAGCACAATAAGAGTACCATTGAACATTAAGCCATCACTTTATACTCCTCATGCAGAAGACCAGCAGGCAAGGAAAAGAATGCTACCTTGGCAGGGTAATTAACCTGGTCATCAGGAGAAGTCAGGGTTCCTTCTACACAATGGGGGCTGAGGTGGTCCACTACAGTGTTTCTTAGTGCTCCTATATCCAGTTATAGTGCGAAATGAAGAACAAAAGCAGCCCTAGCCTGAGAAAGATTTGGTAACTAGCAAGGGATGAGATCCGGGTCATGGCATCAGGCAAGCAGTTCAGACCAGTAAAGATGCTGGTTGAGAGTGAGGGGAATCTAGAATGGATAGAGAAAGAGAGAAATGATAAGTATCTGTTCAACTCTGAGGTCACCTACGGCAACAGGGGCTGTAGTTCGTTCCACCAACATTTCTAAGTTGCCCAGGAAATAAGACAAACCAGAATGCTGGAGAAGTTGTACTCAAATGTAATGGCAAGTGGATCTGAGTAACACAAAGGGTGGACTGTACTGAGTACTGTGATGCTCTGCTCAGAACCCCTCTTTTAAGATCAACACACCCATCCTCAAGCTGCTGGGTACATCAGCTGTTGATGATTCACAGCTCAATCCCTTCTGGGACCTGCTCCTCGTCACGGAGATTTACCTTGACCAAAATTACGTCCTTGTTACGTTGTTGTTGTTGTTATGTGCCATCGAGTCAGCCCTGACTCACAGTGACCCCTCCTTGGGTTTCTAAGGTGGTATCACTATGGAAGGAGATTGCCTAACCTTCCTTCTGAGGAGTGGCTGGTGGGTATGAACCGCCAGCCCTCTGGTTAGCAGCCAAGTACCTTAGGCACTATGCTACCAGAACCCTCCTTCCCCTAGCAATGTCCAATGCCAAAGATTAATTGATGGAAGGTTACAAAGACTCAATCACTAGCCTTAATTCAGGATAGCCCTAAAGACCTATATCCCAGCTGCAGAGGTCCTTGTGCAATCAGCTGAAGCCACAGTTGCAACTCCATTGTAGGTCCATCCTTACTACTTTCTTACATGAGTATCTGCCAAGAGCAATCTGCAATAATGCTTCTTCAATACAATTCCCTGTCTCAGAATTTGTTTTCAAGGAACTCAACCTACATGAGAAAAGTTGATGATTTAAAATCATTTATATTGACTGACTATAACCACTATCCAACATTTAAACATTTGTTGATTTATAGCTATGTGCCAAGAACTCTCCCAAGCTCTTTAACATTCTTTATTTCATTTAATCTTCACAATAAGCCTGCAAGGTAAGTATAAAGATTAGAAATGCTTTTGACTGTTAGGAAGACTATCCTCAGTATGTTGGTTTTTTGTTCTGTTTATGTCCTAAAGAATGAATTTCCGTAGAAAGAAAAGTACAGTTTACTGTAAACAATGGTAAGCAAAAAACAAATTTTTAAACAGCCTAAATTTAGCTAACTGTATACCATTAAAAATAAAAATACCAAAGCTAACTTTTGTGTTTAAAGATATAAGATAAAAGTTTACAAAAATAACAAGATTGAAAAGGGGCATCTTCATACACCATTAGAGCATGATAAAATTTTTGCCTTGATTCAAAAGAGGAGATAAATACCAAATGACTTTAGAAGTATTAAAATAACTTCAATTTGTCCTTGAAAATTAATATACCTACTAAAAGAACAGAAGTATAATCCAATCATCTTCCAAACTGGCAAAGAAAAAAGTAAGGGAATATAGGTAATTTTATGAAGTAACAGAGGCAGGAAAGGAGGGAGAAACGAGGAAAGATCAAAGTAGCCTGGAGTATTCCAACCTTCATTCCATTCTGTTTCTAGTTGGAAATGTGAGAATGCTGAAGACAGAATTTCCCAATCTTCCTTGAGGCTAGGATTCTGCATGCAAATTAGATTATACATATGGTTATACCAACTGGAGAGTTGGAAGATGGAAATGAAGCAATGGTCATTTCCTGGAAATGTGTTGACTGTTTTCATTGGCAAGCAAAGATTTGGCAGTAAAAGGCTTTCTTGTGTCTGTTTTCCAACTTCCTGGGTCTTGAGAGCTAATTGATTTAGCAATGGTGGTTTCTGGATTTCAACACAGCTAAAGCGGTAGCTTCAGAGGGTTGGACCCTTGTTCAGTCAGTTCTACATTCCTCAGGGAATCATTCTTGAAATGCCTAAAACCAACTCCGTCAGCTGTTCCAACAATTTTAAAGCATTCAATCTCCTGTGTAGTTAGTAAAACCATTAGGATGGTTTCCACTTCCTTC
This sequence comes from Orycteropus afer afer, assembly GCF_000298275.1. Classification (NCBI taxonomy): domain Eukaryota; kingdom Metazoa; phylum Chordata; class Mammalia; order Tubulidentata; family Orycteropodidae; genus Orycteropus; species Orycteropus afer. Next base: position 7,707,667 of record NW_006921652.1, read on the forward strand.
AGTGAATCCTAAGTGATATACACAAAAGAAATCATTCTCCAAAAGGATCTAAAGATAATAATAAATTGCCAATGTGTACACTTAAAGTAGATACAGCAAAAGCGTACAGAATCGGAAGAAGAAATTGACAAATTCAGAATCACAATCAGAGATTTTAACTCATGTCTATTAGAAACTCATATATCAAACTTCTGACAACATGAACAAAGTGCAAGGGATGAAGTCTGGCCATTCTCATTTCTAGGAAGCATTCCAGTTGCACCTCTTCCAAGACTGATTTGTTTGTTCTCCAAGAAGCCCACTTAGAAAATTTTAATAACACAAATAGATAACCCCAATCTAATAGATCTGCATAGGACCACATTGTTAACAAAGAAAGAATATATATTCTTTTCAAGTATATGTAAAATATTTATAGAAATCAACCACATATCAAAAGAACTCTCAAGCAATTTCAATATTCAGGAAGTGTTCATTGGCTACAGCACAATTAAGATTTAAATTAACAATACAATGTTTTTTTAAAAACATCATACTTGGAAATTTATAAATGAACTTCCAAATAATTCAGGGTAAAGGGAGCAATTTATAAAATATTGAGAAATTATCCAAATAAAGTACCACATATCAAATCTTATAGGATGCAGCTAATTTTGTAGCATTAAATGCATTTATTACTACAAATGATGAAAATAAGTGAGGTAAGCATTCAACTCGAGAATCCAGAAAAAGTAAAACTGTTAGGGTTAAATTGTTGTGGTGGTTATTGTTGTTGTTACTCACTGCCGTCGAGTCGGACCCAACCCATAGTGACCCCTCCTTGGGTTTCCGAGGCAGTATCACTATGGAAGTAGATTGCCTCATCTTCCTTCCGAGGAGTGGCCAGTGGGTTGTTAGGTGCCTTCAAGTCGATTCCGACTCATAGTGACTCACATTTCAACAGAACAAATACTGCCTGGTCCTACTTGAGCTCATTGTTGCAGCCACTGTGTCAATTTATCTTGTTCAGGGCCTTCCCCTTTTTCCCTGACCCTCCACTTTACCAAGCATGATATCTTTCTCCAGGGAATGGTCCCTACTAACAACATGAACAAAGTTCATAAGATGAAGTCTGGTAGTTCTCATTTCTAAGGAGCATTCCAGCTACACTTCTTCCAAGACAGATTTGTTTGTTCTTCTGATAGTCCATGGAATATTCAACATTCTTCCCCAACACCATAATTCAAATGCATCAATTCTTCTTTGGTCTTCCTTATTCATTATCTAGCTTTCAAATGCACATGAGGCTATTGAAAATATCATGGCTTGGGTTAGGCGCAGGTTGGTCTTCAAAGTGACATCTTTGCTCTTAAACACTTTAAGGAGGTCTTTTGCAGCAGATTTACCCAGCGCAATACATCTTTTGATTTGACTGCTGCTTGCATCAGCATTGATTGTGGATCAAAGTAAAATGAAATCCTTGACAACTTCAATCTTTTCTCCGTTTTTCATAACGTTGCTTACTGGTCCAATTGTGAGGATTTTTATTTTCTTTACATTGAGGTGTCAATGTCAGTAGATAATGCTTTCCCCCCCCCCCAACTTTGATCAGAAGTTTTTAAGAGTTCCTGTTATATTACGTCTTTGCCAAAACCTAGGAGCTCTGGTTGTGCAGTGCCTAAGGCATTTGACTGCTAACCAGAAGGCTGGGGGTTCAAATCCACCAGCCGGTCCTTGGAAGGAAGATTGGGCAATGTACTTCCATAGTGATACTGCCTTGGAAACCCAAGAAAGAGTCGCTACAAGTCAGATCCTACTCAATGGCAGTGAGCTTTTGATTTTTGCCAAAACCTGGCATTTTAAGATCCTTTGTTGTTTGTCAATTTTCTGGGTGTGTATTGAAAATACCTTGTGGTTTAAATTTGTATTTCTCTCATTTATCATGAGAGCTCTAGTGGTATAGTGCCTAAGGTGTTTGACTGCTACCCAGAAGGCTGGAGGTTCAAACCCACCAGCCACTCCTGGAAAGGAAGGTTGGGCAATCTACTTCCGTAGTGATACCGCCTAAGAAACACAAGGAGAGGCTGCTATGAGTCAGATCCAACTCCACCGCAGTGAGTTGTTGTTGTTGTTGTTATTTTTAATCTTCTTTTAAAATATTTATTGGTTATTTGTGTTTCTCTTTTATGGCAAGGCTCATTTTTATATTGGGTCATTCATCTTTTTCTTACTGATTTTTAAAGGAGGTTATGTGTTGTGAATATTAATTCTTTCATAGTTACAGGTACTGCAAATGTTTTCTCCTATTCTGTGACTTGTCTTTTCACTCTCCTTTAAAATGCTCCGATAAACAGAAGTTCTTAATTTTAATATAGTCACATCTCTCCCTGTTTGGATTCTAGTTTTAGACTTCTTTGGGAAAAAAAAAAAAAAAAAGAAGAAGAAGAAGTCATTCTCTGCATCAACATTGTAAAGCTATTTCCTCTAAAACTTTTATGAATTTTTATTTCACAACTGAGTATTTAATCTATCTAGAAATGATTTTTTGTGAAAAAAAACTAATATATATATATATATATATATATATATATATATTAGTTTCCTAGGGCTGCCATCACAAATTACCACAAAATTGGGGACCTAAAAACAACAGAAATGATTCCCTTGCAGCCCAGCAGGACAAAGGTCCAAATTCCAGGTGTCGGCAGGGTTGTTTTCTCTGGAGGGTCTGAGGGAGAATCAGTTTCATGCCCCTCTCCTAGATTCTGGTGGTTGCCAGCAACCCTTGCTAGTCCTTGGTTCGTAAATGGACCACTCTAATCTCTGCCAGTGGCTTCACATGGCCTTCTTTCCTGTGTCTCTATGTGTGCCCTCTCTTCTTCTTATAAGGATACCAATCATTGGATTTAGGATCCACTCTAAATTAAAAATGACTTAATCCTAAAATCCTTAACTAATTACTGCAAAGATCACTTTCGCAGGTACCTGGAGTTAGGATTTGGTCATGTTTTTGAGAGACACAATTCAATCCATTCCAATGTGCAATAGGGATTCAGTTTCCTTTAAAAAACAATATATATATATATATACAGCTAACAATAGGCTCAGTCCTATTCATTGAACAGATACATCAAGTTTCCATAAATCTGTTTCTTGGAATCCTTTTCCATTAGGTAAGACAAGATAGGTAATTTACCTATCTCTGCACCAATATTGGCAGTCCCTGGGTGTCTCAAAAGGAGCTCTGCGGTGCTGTGACTAAAGCATGGGGCGGTTCAAACCCACCAGCCACTCCATGGGAGAAAGATGAGGCGGTCTGCTTCCTTAAAGATTTTACAGCCTTGGAAACTGAATGGGGTAGATCTACTCTGACATACAGGGTCACTATGAGTTGGAATCTACTCAGTGGCAGTGGGTGGGTAGATGACTTGAATGTTAAGGGCTTTACTACTAGCCCAAAGGTTTTTGGTTTGAACCCACCCAACAACTCCTGGAAAGACAGACCTGATGATCTGCTTCTGAAAAGTAACAGCACTGAAACCCTGTAGAGAACAGTTCTACTCATCAGGTCACTGAGAGTCAGGTCCCTTATACTTACAGGTCACTAAGAGTCAGAATCAATCAAAAGGCAACTAACAACAAATCAATATTACACTACCCAAATAGCCAGAGTTTTGTAATAAAGTCTTGATACCTTAGAGCAATTACCCACCCACCCAGTGTTCCCCTCATTAAAATTAACTTTTATATCCTTGGCCTTTTCCTTTACTATATGAACTTTAGAATTGGCTTATAAAGTTAAAAACATAATTGTTATGTTTTTTTCTTCTTTTTTTTTTAATTGTGATGTGATTTGGGTGAAAGTTTACAGGGCAAATTCACTTTCCATACAGCAGCTCACATACACTTTGTCTCATGACATTGACTGCAATTTCCCACAATGCAACAGCTTCCCCCCCACACTTCCTCCCCATAATTACCTCTTCCTTGTGTCCTTCCCTCCCATGTACTCCTGCCCCCTGAACTGTCTCCCTGTGCATACACAGCCTTTCTATTCTCCAATGATTGTTCTCTTCAAGGAGTGTATCTATCTAATGTAAATGTTTAGCTCATGTGCTTGTCTTTTCTTTGGCTGGAAATCACAGGAGTGGGTTGAATTCCAGACCTAAAGGGCAGCTAGGGGCCATAGGCTCAGTGGTTCCACCAGGATCTATCAGACCAGCAAACCTGGTCTCTTTTATTTTTTTATTTTGAGTTTTGTTCCACAATGTTCTCCCACTCTATCCAGGATCTCCTACATAGATCCCCCTCCGAGAGGTTGACAGTGGTAGCCAGGCACCATCTAGTTCTTCTGGTCTCGTAGTCATATAGGCCAAGAATTGCATAGTGTACTAGTCACTTGGACTAATTGTTTCCATGCATCTTTGGCTTTCTTCATTCTTCTTTGCTCTGGAAGAGGAGAGACCTATCGTTACATCTAAACAGCCGCTTGCAAGCTTTTAAGATCCCAGTCGCTACTTGCCAAAGTAGGATGTGGAACAATGTTTTTGTGTAGTACGTTATGCCAATTGAGTTTGATGTCCCCTGGGACTATAGTCCCAAGCCCACAGGTCCAACTACTTGATCCCTCTGGGTAGCTGGTTGTGATCAAGAAGTGATTACCATACACCTGGGAATTCTTACAGAACATACAAATACACTTGTAGAAACATTGTCTGCCAACCCTACACATAGTCTTGGGCACACTCTCCTCTACGTAGACATAGCTAATAGTTCAGCCTGCCCACCCATATATCACTGTTTGCCTCTACTAACAACACAGTATGTGCAAAAGTTCATCTTTGTTGTCTGTATCTCCCTTACACCTCTCTATGTTTTTGTCTTCCTCAATATCACCATGTCAATCACTCACATTTGGTACATGGCCCTTGTCTTCACCCAGATCAATATATGTCTCTACCTATCTAACAGTGTTTCCACCCTTACCCTCCCACCCCTGGTAACCAACAAAGTAAATTTCCTTCCATATAGAAACCTTTCCTTGAGTTTTTACAATAACAGACTAATACAATATTTGTCCTTCTGTGATTGACTTATTTCACTCGCATAATGTCCTCCAAGTTCATCCACATTATGCGGTGTTTTGCTGATTATTCTTTAGGGTTGCATAGTATTCCACTGTGTGTATGTACTATAGTTTGGTTATCCATTCTTCTGTTGATGGGCACCTAGGTTATTTCCATCTTTTGACGTTTGTAAATGGTGCTGCAATGAACATGGGTGTTCATATATCTGTTCTTGTCTTGGCTCTCATTTCTTTAGGACATATAAATAGTAACAGAATGGCTGGGTCAAATGGTATTTCTAATTCCAACTTTTTAAAGAATAGCCGTACTGCTTTACACAGTGATTGTAGCATTTGACCGTCCCACCGCAGTGTATGAGAGTCCCAATCTCTCCACATCCTCACCAGAATTTGTTATTTTCTGTCTTGTTGAACTTTGCTACTAGTGCTGGGGCAAGATGGTACCTCACTGTTGTTTTGATTTGCATCTCTCTAATGGCTAATGGGGAGCTCTGGTAGCATAGTGCCTAAGGCATTTGATTGCTAACCAGAAGACTGGCAGTTCAAACCCACCAGCCACTCCTCAAAAGGAAGGAAGACTGAGCAATCTACTTCCGTAGTGATACTGCCTTGGAAACCCAAGGAGGGGTTGCTGTGAATCGGATCCGACTCAACGGCAGTGAGTTTGGTTTTTTTGGTTAATGGCTGATGATCGTTAGCATTTCTTCATATGTTTGTTGGCCACCTGAATATCTTCTTTGGTGAAGTGTCTATTCATGTTTTCTGCCCATTTTTAAATTGGATTATTTGTCTTTTTGTAATTGAGGTGTTGGAGTTTTCTATAAATTCTAGAGGTAAGTCCCTTGTCAGATATGTCACTGCCAAATATTTTTTCCCAATCTGTAAGATTCTCTTTTGACTCTTTTGAAGAAGTTTCTGGAAGCACATAAAATTTTAATTTTTAGAAGGCCCCATTCATCTAGTTTCTTTTCTGCTGTTTGTGCATTTTGGGTTATGCTTGATAGCCTATAAAAAAAATTGTGATGGTTTTAATTGCATTTATTATAGAGATTGGAGATTAAATTTAGGGAAAATATATTTATATATGTTGTTGTTGTGTGCTGTCAAGTCAGTGCTGACTCCTAGCAACCCTATAGAACAGAGTAGGACTGTCCCATAGGGTTTCATAGGCTGTAATTGGTTTTAGACCAAATCACCAGGTTTTTTCCTCTGTCAGAGTTGCTGGTGGGTTCCAACTGCCAACCTTTACATTAGCAGCCAAGTGCTTGACCATTTGCACCACCAGAGCTCCTTGCAAATACATAAATATGTATATTATAATTATATATGGAGTTTTATTGAATCTTCCTCTCCATTAATAGAGGATGTTAATAGAGTATGCTATGCCAATTAAGCTTGATGTCCCCCACGGCTGTCCATTTATCTGTCCATTCATTTGTGTTCTTTAACATCTTTCCATAAAATGATATAAATCTCCATGTAAGAATCTTGCATATCTTTTGACAGATTTCTCCCTATGTACTTTTCTCCTTTTTATTGCTGTTGTAAATGGTGCTATTTTCACTTACATTTTGATCATTTGTTTCCAAACATATAGACTGGAAATTACTTTTTTCTATTTCTTTTTAAATCTGACAACCTAACTAAATTCTATTTCAGGTGTTAATAATTCATTTTGATGTTCTACAGAGGTAATTACATTAACTGCAATAAGAAAAGGAATTGCCTTTCCTTTCTAGTTCTTCTATCTATCATTTCTCTTCCATGTCATACTGTGCTGGTTGGAATTCCTGTACCGTATGAAATCAAAGTGGTCTTAGGTAGAGTATCCTCATGCTGTGCCTGAGTTTAAGGAAAATCTTTTCAACATGTTGCTATTAAGTATGATGTGTGTTGTAGGATTTTGAAGATACCTTTTATAACCTATTGTTATTTTCCAAAAGTTTTATTGTGAATCAATGATGGATTTTAACCTACAGCTGTTCCATCAAGATGATAATATAATTTTCTCCTTTAATCTATTCCAGACACGAATTACATTAATCAATTTTCTTTTATTAAACAAACCTTGCATTTGTGATAAATCCAACGTCATCTCATTATGTTGTCTTTTGTACATATTGCTAGATTTAATTAGTTATTACTTTAACTTTTTTAAAAAATCATTTCTTTTCATGAATGACACTACTTTGTAATTGTCCTTGCTTGGTTTTGCTATCAAGGTTTTGCTGGCCTCATAAAATTAGGTGGGAAATAATTCTTTTATTTGTTATTTATTTTGTCTTAGTCTCTGAGAGTTCTGTAAGATTACAATTATTTGTTCCTTGAATATTTGGTAGACTTCCCCAATAGACTCACCTGGGATTAGTTGGCTTATGAAAAAATGTTTAATTAGTTCAATTTCTTTAGTAGTCATAAGACAATTTGGGTTTTATTTCTTCTTGAGTCAGTTTTGGTAAATTAAATTTTTATGAATTTGTTCATTTCATCTAACATTTTTAATTTTTTGACATGAAGTTATTCATAATACCCTGTTCAATCTCTTCAGCACCTTTAACAGTCATAATGTTGTTGTTGTTGTTGTTAAGTGCCGTCGAGTTGTTTCCGACTCATAGCGACCCC
>NW_006921652.1:7716568-7717764 GCF_000298275.1 Orycteropus afer afer
CTTTAACAAACAGGAATCTATTCTCTCAGTTTAGGAGGCTAGAAGTCCAAATTCAGAGTGCCAGCTCTAGGGGCTAGGGGGAAGGCCTCTCCACCTTGGGCTTCAGCTCTGCCCTTATTCCAGGCCCACTGGAGCTAGAGGCATCTTCTAACTCAGGCAGCTGCAGCTGCTGAGGCTGACAACCCCAAGGACAGCAGGTAAAATGGCACAATCCCTAAATCAGTAGGCAACACTGCCAACCACCAATTTAAGTCCAAGAACAATCCCAAAATTGGCAAGCAATATGGCAGGTTCAAGTCCAGGAACTGGAGATGAAGAGTTAGTCAAATGTGGGATCCAAATATGCCAAAAAGCTAGAGACTGGTCCCAAAGCTTCTCCTTCTATACTGGAAACAGGCCATACCCCAATGGCAACTACTTAGCTGCTCACAACAGTTTCCACCACAGAGATGATTATAATCATCATCATGCAGCTGCCCAGACATTCAAAACCACGGCCCAGCCAAGTTGACACACAACCTTAACAGCCACACCAAACATCCTTTTGTTCTGATTTATTATAGGTACATCAGCTTTCTTTTGGTATTTCCCCAAAATATTTTTTCTGTCCTTTTACTTTCAACTTTTTAGATCTGCTTCTTATAAACATCATTGAGCTGGATTCTGTTTATTTTCTAGATGGACAATCAATGGAATGGTTTAGTTTTGCTCTTTTTTTTTTAATCACTGGTATATTTGAACTTCTTTCTACTCTTTTATTTCATGTATTTTGATTGATCTACTTGTTAATGCTTGTTTTTTCCCTGTATTTCTTTACTTTATTGGATGGATTGATTTGATTATTTCTTTCTTTGTCTATAAGTAATGAAATTTTATGCTTAATACCTAATTTCTCAGTTGCTGTTGTTGTTAGGTGCTGTTGTTGTTAGGTGCCGTTGAGTCAGCTCCAACTTATAATGATGGCCTTATGTACAACAGACAGAAATAGTGCCTGGTAATGCACAATCCTTGGTATACCAGAGCCCATCATTGCAGCAACTGTGTCAGTTCATCTCATTGAGGGTCTCCCCCTCTTTCACTAACCTTCCACTTTACCAAGCATGATATCCTTCTGACAACATGACCAAAGTAGATGAGATGAAGTCTGGCCATTCCCATTTCCAAGGAACATTCCGGCTGCACTTCTTTTTTTTTTT
>NW_006921652.1:7725594-7741958 GCF_000298275.1 Orycteropus afer afer
ATTATCTTCTGTGTCTGTGTTAATTGGTTTCCCTTTTCTTTGTTGAAGAGGGTCTGTGCAATCCTTCTGCCTAGTCCGCCATCTTGCCCCGCCGCCCCGGCTGCACTTCTTGCAAGACAAGTTTGTTAGTTCTTCTGGCAGTCCATGTTACTTTCAGTATTCTTCACCAACACCACAACTCAAAAGCAACTCTTCTTCCATCTTCCTTATTTACTGTTCAATTTTCACATGCATATGAGGCGACTGAAAATACAGTGGCTTGGGTTAGGTGCACCTTAATCTTCAAAGTGATATCTTTGCTCTTGAGTACTTTAAAGAGGTCTCTTGCAGCAGATTTGCCCAGTGTGATACATCTGATTTCTTGACTGCTGCTTCCATTTGTGTTGACAGTGGATTCAAGTAATATGAAATCTTTGACTACTTCAATGTTTTCTCCATTTATTGTGATGAGCCTTATTGGTTCAGTTGTGAGGATTTTCATTTTCTTTATGTTGAGGTGTAATGCATACTGTAGACTCTAGCCTTTAATCTTCTTTATCAGTAAGTGCTTTGAGTCATCTTTGCCTTCAGCAACCAAGACTGTGTTGTCTGCATACCGCAGGTTGTTAATGAGTCTTCCTCCAATCCTTCTTCATATAATCCAACTTCTCATATTATTTGCTCAGCATACATATTGAATAAGTATGGTGAAAGGATACAACCCTGATGCACTCCCTTCCCGGTTTTAAACCATGCAGTATCCCCTTGTTCTTTTCTAACAACAGCCTCCTGGTCTCTGTACAGGTTCCTCATGAACACAATTAAGTGTTATGGAATTCCCATTTTTCTCAGTGTTATCCATAATTTGTTAAGATCCACAGAGTTGAATGCCTTTGCAATAAAACACAAGTAAATGTCTTTCTGGTATTCTTTGCTTTCAGCCAAGGGCCATCTGACATCAGCAATGATATTCCTAGTTCCATGTCCTCTTCTGAATCCAGCTTGCTTTTCTGGAAGTTCCCTGTTAATATCCTCCTGCAACTATTTTTGAACTACCTCCAGGAAAATGACACTTATGTGTGATATTAATGATATTGTTCGATAATAGTCATATTCTGTTGGATCACCTTTCTTTGGAATGGGTACTAATATGGATCTCTTTCAGTCAGTTGACGAGGTATCTGTCTTCCAAATTACTTGGAATAGACAATTAAGTGGCTCCAGCATGACATCTGTTTGTTGAAACATTTCAGTGAGTATTCCATCAATTACTAGAGCCTTTTTTTCACCAATTCCTTCAGTGCAGCTTCAACTTCGTCCTTCAGTACTGTTGGTTCTTGATCATACGCTACCTGCTAGAATAGTTGAACATCAACCAATTCTTTTCTGTACAGTGACTGTGTATTCCTTTTATCTTCTTTTGATGCTTCCTGCATCATTAAATATTTTGCCTGTGGAATCTTTCAATCTTGCAACTCAAGGCTTGAATTTTTCCCTCAGGTCTTTCAGCTTGAGAAGTGCCAAGCACACCCTTTCCTTTTGGTTTTCTAACTCCAGGTCTTTGCACATTTCATTATAATTGACTTTGTCTTCTTGAGCTGCTCTTTGAAATCTTGTGTTCAGCTCTTTTATCTTGTCATTTTTTCCATTTGCTATAGCTAGCTTCCATTCAAGAGAAACTTCCAAAGTCTCATATAACATCCATTTTGATCTTTTCTTCCTTTCCTGTCTTTTTAATGACCTTTTGTTTGTATGATGTTCTTGATGTCATCCCACAATTCGTCTGGTTTTCAGTCATTAGTATTCAATGTGTCAAATCTGTTCTTCAGATGGTCTCTAAATTCGGGAGGAATATAACCAAGGTCATATTTTGGCTCTCATGGACTTGTTTTAATTTTTTTCTGTTTCAACTTGAGCTTGTGTTTGAACAATTGATGGTCTGTTCCACAGTCAGCACTTGGCCTTGTTTTGGCTGAAGATAGTGAGCTTCTCCATTGCCTCTTTCCTCAGATGTAGTCTATCTGGTTACTGTGTATTCCATCTGGTGAGGTCCCTGTTTATGTTTATGCTTATCAACAGCTTATAAACAGCTTATAAATAGCTTATAAACAGCTATTTATACTGTTGAAAAGAAGGTATTTGCAGTGAATTAGTCATTGGACTTCCAAAATTCTATCATGAGATCTCTGGCATCATTTGTATCACCAAGGCCATATTTTCCAACTGCCAGTGATTTTTCTTTGTTTCCAACTTTGGCATTCCAATCACCAGTAATAATCAATACATCTTGATGCATGTTTGGTCAATTTCAGACGGCAGAAGTTGGTAAAAATCTTCAATTTCCTTGTCTTTAGCTTTGGTGGTTGATATGCAAATTTGAATAATAGTAGTATTAACGGGTCTTCCTTGTGTTGTTGTTATTGTTATTATGTGCTGTCGAGTCATCTCCGACTCATAATGACCCCTCCTTGGGTTTCCGGGGCAGTATCACTACAGAAGTAGACTGCCCAATCTTCCTTCCCAGGAGTGGCTGGTGAGTTCAAATGGCCAACCTTCTGGTTAGCAGTCAAGTGCCTTAGGCACTATGCCACCAGGTATATGGACATTATCCTATCACTGACAGCATTGTACTTTAGGGCAGATCTTGATGCACCCTTTGTGCCAATGAATGCCATGCTATTCCTCTTCAATATGTCATTCCCAGCATAGTAGATCATATGATTATCTCATTCAAAATGGCCAAAACCAGTATATTTCAGCTTATTAATGCCATAGATATCAATCTTTATGCATTCCATTTCATATTTGATAACTTCCAATTTTCCTAGATTCATACTTTGTACACTAATGGATGTTTGCAGCTGTTTCTTCACTTTTTGAGTCATGCCACATCAGCAAATGGGATTCCAAAAGCTTTACTGTACATCCTCATCATTAAGGTCAACTCTACTTTGAAGATACAGCTCTTCCCCCGTCATATTTTGAGTGCCTTCCAACCTGAGGGGCTCATCTTCTGGCACTATATCTGACAATGTTTCAGGGCTATTCATAATGTTTTCCAGTAATATATCAGACAGTGTTTCACTGCTATTCATAAGGTTTTCACTAGCCAGTTCTTTGAGAAGTGGATGGCTCCTTCTTTCTCCCCAGTCTTTCTTAGTCTGGAAGCTCCTCTGAAGCCTATCCACAGTGGTTGACCCTGCTGGTATTTGAAATACCATTAGCATAGCCTCAAGGATCACAGCAACACACAGTATTATATGCTGTCAGTATGACAAACTGACAGACAAGTGGTGAAATGTCTCAGTAGTTCCTAAAAAAATTCTTTAAAATGGGCATTTAGCAATATTTATACACTCACTTTCTGAGTAATACAAAAACTTGATTACTCCCTCAAAAGCTATATGTTATTTCTAACCAATAATTTGATTCTACATTGTTTTCTTGAATATGTCAAGTTAAACATCATTCAAGGAAGTTTAGTTAGGAATTTAATTAGGAACAAAGTAATTTAGCTTGGTGTTATCAGGACTGGGCAAGAATTATGAGATGGGCTTCTAGAGCCTATGAGCACCTCATGTCAAGAGTTGACAAAGGCTAACCACAAGCAAGATAAGTTAATATCATCTATGATACTTGATGGATATCTTAAGTATGCTCAAGTGGAATCTAAGAAAAAAAATAGAGAGTATGATACCATTTATGCGAGAGCTCTGGTAGCATAGTGCCTAAGGCACTTGACTGCTAACCAGAAGGCTGGCAGTTCAAACCCACCAGCCACTCCTCGAAAGGAAGATTGGGCAATATACTTCCATAGTGATACTGCCTTGGAAACCCAAGGAGGGGTCACTGTGAGTCGGGTCTGGACTCGATGGCACATAACAACAACAACAACCATTTATGCAACATTTAAAAGCATACAAAATATAACCATAGATTGTTTTTCATATGTTGCTGTTGAACTCCATTGAGTTGATCCTAACTCGTAGTGACCTCATGTGACAGAGTACAACTGCCCCATGTGGTTTTCTTGGCTTTAATCTTTATGAGAGTAGATCACCAGGTCTTTCTCCCACAGAGCTGCTCGGTGGTTCAAACTTCCCATCTTTCAGCTAGTATCTGAGCACTTAACTCTTACACCACCAGGCCTCCTTTTTTCATATATAGAATATATAATGAAAATATAAGCACATGCATGGTAATAGTTAACACCAACTTGAAATAGGAGTTACCTCAAAAGAGAGAGAGAGAGAAAGATATCAGGAAAAAATGAATGAATATGTGAATATTTAACTTTCTAGAAAAAAATTCTAATGCCAGGATGGCTTAATATTAATCTTACAGAGCTATCATTGAGTGCAAAAATATCAGTTATGTGATCCTCTGAATTCTTTTATTTGTCTTAAATATTTCATAACCTCAACAATTTTAATAAAATAAATTGTACTTCTCCCACTCAGTACTTAAGTAATCTTGAACTTCACTTTTTTTTCTAGTTGCAAATAGAAATGATAATACTTATTAGATAGGCTGTTGTGAGAAGTTCAAGAGGTATGCCACCCATGAAGATACTCAGAAATAAACCACATGGGGTCATTCTACTAGAACCAAGCCTCAGGTATGGCCAGGGCACTGGGGTGGGTGGAGGTCCAGACTAGCCAGTCGGACATATTGCACGTACTCATCACACTCTGCTTTAAAATGTCAGGACAAGGATGACCCATTTTCCTTTGGACTGAAACAGATTGAAGGAATGAGGCTGAGTCTTGATCTTCCAGCTAAAATAGCTGGCAGGTTTGGATTTATAAGCCTCTCTGCTTACTTTGGCTGGCCATGGGACTGTTTCCACATCTGTCCTCGGGTCAGAAGAAGCAAAATATGTGGATATAAACGTTAACAGTGGTTCTTGCACATCAGCACTTCAGGAACCCAGATTCAACCCAGCAGATCTGTATGGACCGACCACCACCTGTGGAGACAGGAAGCCTGACTAAGCAGAAAAGACAGGAAATGGCTGAGAGAAGAGAAACTAGTTTGTAACAACCCTACATGTCCCACATCCTATATCCACCCTCTTTGATGTCTTTCATCCCTCAACTCACAGTCAAGTGTCCTCTTCCCACCCCAACACTTCTCTTAAATACTCCCCTCCCTGTTACCACTTTCCTTTTGTTCTCTCTGGAGTCCTTTTTTCTTGGCAAATTCCTCTCTCCATCACTTTACCATCAACCTCCTATGACATTCAGAGACCTGGCTTTCCCCTGAGACCATCTCCCTTATAGCCTTATAGCCCATGCACCACAGGAAATGACTGAGAGAGAACAGATACATTTGGAATGGCCTCCACTGCTCCCTCATCTACCATCTATGGTAGAAGCCGCAGAGGCAGGATTGGAATCTTCCTAACTCCCTCCACTGCCCACACTCCTTCACTCCTCCTTGAAGATGTCATCAACAAACTTTTCACATACAGCCCTTAGAAATGCTTTTGCTTTCCAGGGCTCTGACCTTGGCTCTCTTTTCACACCACATATCTACTCATCATACCTGCTCACATGATTTCAATTCTCCTTATGAGCCAGTGACTCCCAAATCTACCTCTTCAAGGCAGATGTCTCCCCTGCATTCCAGACCCACCTTTCCAACTGCTGTGTGGCATCACTGCCTGAATTTTGTTCTGTCACTTCAGTCCCACCACTGGGATTGAGTTCAACACTGACTTGTTATCTGTGTCTTCTCTCTCCCAGGCATGCGTCATCTTGCACCCCCAAATACAGCAAACTAACCATCAGTGGCCCAATCACCCAATTCTAATTCACTTCCCCTCACTCCCACGTCTAGTCAGTGACCAAGTTCTGTTGACTCTGCCTCAGAAATAACTCTCACAATGTATTCCTCCATTATAATCCCACTTCCACTCCTAAATGCAGGAATCATCACTATCTGAGAGATACATAGTGTGATCAGCCCCTAACTTGCTCTCTGAAGTCCCTGACTCTGGTCTAATGTCCTTCCAGTGAGTGGCTCCAGAGTCACAGCTCTAAAATACAACACTATCATGTCACTCCTCAACCTTAAATCCTGCTTACAGGAACAAGTCCAGATTCCTTAGCAAACTCTTGATCATCAAATCCCTGGTGGACATGGGGAGGGAATGAGCTCTGGAACCAGGCTTGTAGGGATCAGATCCCACCATTCCACTGCTCACTAAGTGAGGTACTACAAGATCTCACAAGTTTGTGCTTCAGTTTCCTCATCTATGTGAATAGCAATTGTACATATGAGACATATTAGCTGCCATTATTATCTTTCTAGTCTCAACTCTCACCATTTCTCCACAAGCACCCTATACTCTTTCCAGTTATGTGGAAATACTGGAGGTTTCCTGAAAGTGTCAAGCTTAGGTTCATGTTAGGTGCTCTGCCTGGAATGCCTTTCCTCTCCTTGTCAATTTAGAGAACTCTTTTTTAAGCTTAAATATCACCTCTTCACTGAAACTTTCTCTGATTTCACTCTTTGATGTCCTCATACTTCATCTATTACATATCCCTATCATAGCTCTCACCATAAAATCTTTTATTTATTTATTTTTAATCTCTACCCAATCCCCACCCCAAATACCTGACAGGACAGAACTATGACTAACTCATTTTGTTTTTCCAGCATGTACATGGTAGACACTCTATGATTACATCAATGACTTAAAAACCAGGAAACTGGGCCTCAGAAGGATGAATTGTTTAGCCTCCTCCTCTCAATGCTTCTCCAGCCTTCCACATAATAGCAGTACAACAACTAGCAGGGATGGAGGGCATAAAAATACATTGAACTATACAACTAGAACTCAAATCTGTCAGTGAGTCCAAGATCTTTCCACTACAGCCATAGAATCTCACAGAGTTTCTAATTCAAGATGCCAGACTACTGATAGTCACTTCTTTGTGAGACCCATTAAAATGACAGTAAATGTGTGGATTCATCCACCACAAGAAAGAGATTGGAAGTAGCTATCAGAGAACAATCAATTTCAATAAATTTCTGAAAGACAGAAAACACCACATAAAGAGTTGGTGAAAGATCAAGAAGAGTGGAGAAGACTGCAGCCCAGAAGACTCCAGGAGAGAGCTGTAGCTAAAGAGAGACATCTCTGCTCTGAAAAGCCCCAAAAAGTTTCCCCATTCAGAATGCCATGTATTACTGGGAGCAAGTTGAAGGACTGAAAATAAGGTTTGTCCAAAGCCTATCTATAGAACAGCTGTCCCCCAGCTCACACTCTAGCTGCACCACACGCAGCACACCCAGCAATCTGGTATCTCTAACACCTCTCTCCCTGCTCCAAACAAACTCAGTACCATCGAGTCGGACCTGACTCATAGCGACCCCTCCTTGGATTTCCAAGGTGGTATCACTACAGAAGTAGATTGCCCAGCTTTCTTTCTGAAGAGTAGCTGGTGGGTTTGAACCGCCAGCCTTCTGCTTAGCAGTCAAATGCCTTAGGCACTATGCCACCAGAGCTCCCGCTCCAAACAAAGCAGAAAGTTTTTCTCTTTTAAAAGTGGGCAAAATGGGGTGGGAGGGGAGGGGAGGGAATGCTGTTAGATAGATAGAGATAAATATTGATTTGGGTGAAGAGAAAGGCAATGTACCAAATGTGAGTGACCAATATGGCAGCAATGAGGATGAGAAATACATAGAGAGTTACATGGGCAGTACAGACAACAAATATGAACCCCTTTGCATATACAGTACTGAGTTGTCAGTGAAAGCAAACATGGGTATAGGGACGGATAGATGGGTGAACAAGCTAAACAATTAGGTATGTCTAAATGGAGAGTGTATCCAAGATCATATATAGGGTTGGCAGACAATGGGCCTATAAGTTCATGTGAATGATCAGAATTCCCAGGTGTATAGTAGAGCTGACAAGGGGCAAGGTTATGGTCATTACTTAGTCACAGCCAGCTACCCAGAGGGACCGAGTAGTTGATCCTGCGGGCTTGGGACCATAGTCGCAGGGGACATCAAGCTCAATTGGCATAACATTACTATACAAAACATTGTTCCACCTACTACTTTGGCGAGTAGCGACTGGGACCTTAAAAGCTAGGAAGCTGCCATCTAGATGCAACAACAGGTCTCTCCTCATCAAGAAGAAAGAAGAAAACCAAAATTAATGGAAACAATCAGTCCTAGCGACTGGTACTCCATCTGATCTGCAACCTATACAACAATGAGACCAGAAGAACTAGATGGTGCCCAGCTACCACTGCCATCCACTTGGAAGGGATGTAGGAGATCCTGCATAAAGAGGGAGAACAATGTGGTACAAAACTCAAAATCGTTTGGAGGCAAAAAAAAAAAAAAAAGGTGGGGACCAGGTTTGCTGGTCCAATAGAGCCTGGTGTAACCACTGAGACTATGGCCCCTAGTTGCCCTTCAGGTCTGGAATTGAACCCACAACTGTGGTTTTCAGCCAAACAAAGTACAGGCATGTGAGTTAAACATTTACCTCAAGTAGACACATGCCCTGGAGAGAACAATCATGGGAGAAGGAAGGGCTGCTTATGCACAGGGAGATAGCTCAGGGTGCAGAAGAGTATGAAGGGATGGACACTGGGAGGAGGTAACTATGGGGAGGAAGTGGGAGGGGAGCTGCTGCATTGTAAATTTTGGTCAATGACATGAGACAAAGTATATGTGAACTGCTGTATGAAAAGTGAATTTACTCTGTAAATCTTCACCCAAATCCTAATAAAAAAAAAAAAAAAAGAAAAAAAAAAGTGGGCAAAATGGGATAGAACTAAGTTGCTAATGTAGGGCATTTAGAGTCTCACTGGTAAGGTCCAAATTTCTGCCCTCTTTCCTTAAAACAAAGTCTGCAAGTTGACAAGCTCTGCCACCATACACAGGCTTTCCAGTTACTTTTTTCTATTGCCTCATTCTCAAATATAACCAAACAACTACAAACTCACCACACTGAGAACAATCAACCATAGGAGATCAAAAGGTGTTTGGTGATGACTAAGTTTTCATAACTTTGCCACCTATTTACTCTACTATACATGGATATTTTTATAGCACTTACAAATATATATGTAGAAATATCATCTGCCAAAGCTTTATATGGTCGTGGGTATAGTCCTATTTGCCTACCCATACCCATTCTTCTTGTCTGTCTACCTGTGTATTCATTTGTAGATTGTTATTACTGATAATGCAGGATTGTGTATGTAACATTGTTTACCTTTGTTATCTATAGCTCTTGTGCACCTCTCTGTCTCTTCCTTTTCCTTAGTGATACTGTGTTGGTCATCCTCTTATTTTATATTGCCTTTCTCTTAACCCAAATCAATATGTGTATCTTATCTCACTAGTCATTTTTCCCTCTTCTCCCCTCCCATCTCTGGTAACCATCAAAGAATGTTTTTGTTTTTGTTTTTTCCATATGTAAACTTTTCCTTGACTTGTTGTGTCATACATATTTGTCCTTTTGTGATTGACATTTTACTCAGATAATGTCCTCCAGGTCCATCCACATTGTGAGGTCTTTTGTGGATTCTTCATTGTTCTTTAATGTTGCATAGTATTCCATTGTGTGTATTTATCCATTCATCCACTGATGGAAACTTAGGTTATTTCCATCTTTTTACTATTGTGAATAATAGTGTTATGAACATGACTACACATATATGTATTCATGTCCCAGCTCTCATTTCTTTAGGGTATATATATACCTACCAATGGGATCACTGGATCAAATGGGGAAAAGACAGTCTTTTCAACAAATGGCAAAATTTTATATTCATTTGCATAAAATTAAATGGGGGAGCTCTGGTAGCATAGTGCCTAAGGCACTTGACTGCTAACCAGAAGGCTGGTTGGGCAATCTACTTCCATAGAGATACTGCCTCAGAAACCCAAGGAGGAGTCACTATGAGTTGGGTCCAACTCAATGGCATATAGCAATAACAACAACAAATTACTAGGACCTTCTAAATATTAAATTCTTATGTGCATCAAAAGATTTCTCCAAAAGAGTGAAAAGAAAACCTACAGATTGGGAAAAAATATTTGGAGACAACATATACAACAAGGAAATTATCTCTAAGATTTATAGAAAATTTCAACATTCACCACCTCAAAAGAAAAATAATCCAATTAAAACATGGGCAGAGGACAGGAAGAGACACTTCACCAAAGAAGGCGTAAGACAGGTAACAAACACATGAAGAAATGCTCACAATCATTAGCCATTGCTGTTGTTGTTTTGTGCTATCAAGTTGGACCCAACTCATAGCGATCCCTCCTCAGATTTCTGAGGCTCTGAGGCAGTATCACTACAGAAGTAGATTACCCATCTTCCTTCCTAGGAGTGGCTGGTGGGTTTGAACCTCCACTCCAGCCTTCTGGTTAGCAGTCAAATGCCTTCAGCACTACGCTACCAGAGCTCCCCATTAGCCATTAGAGAGATGCAAATAAAAATAACAGTGAGATATCATCTCACACCAGCAATAATAGCAAAGCTCAATAAGACAAAAGACAACTACTGTTGGCAAGAGTGTGAAGAGTTTGGAACCCTCATACACTGTCGGTAGGACTGTAAAACGGTGCAACCTCTTTAGAAAACAGTATGATGGTGCCTTTAAAAGTTGGAAATAGAAATACCATTTGATCCACCAATCCCACTACTAGGTATATACATGTATCATTTTGGTTTTATAATTGTCTTTAAAAATTATACAAATGTTTTCAACATGGACCTAATGAAACATGAGAGATTAAATTAAGACAATGTTTTAAAAGCCCTCTGGAATTTTTTAAAAATGCATTTTATTGAAATACAATTTATGTACAGTGAAATACACAAAACTAAAGTGACATGGGTCGATACTTTTTTTTTTTTTTTTTTTTTTTTTTTTTGCTGTATTCCCTCCCCTTGCCTCCCACCCCTGGCAACCAACAAAGAAAGTTTCCCTCCATATATAAGCCTTCCCTTGACCCTCCACAACAATGAACTAATACTATATTTATCCTTCTGGGACTGACTTATTTCACTCAGCACAATGTCCTCCAAGTTATCCACACCATGCAGTACTTTGCAGACTCCACATCACTCCTGAGTGCTCCATTGTGTAGATGCACGACAGCTTGGTCATCCACTCCACTACTGATGGGTACGTAGGTTGCCTCCATCCTTTTGCCACTGCAAACAGTGCTGCGATGAACATGGGTGTGCATATATCTGTTCCTGTCCTGGCTCTCACCCTCTAGGATATATACCTAGTAATAGGATTGCTGGGTCAAATGGTATCTCCAATTCCAGCTTTCTAAGGAAACGTCATAATGCTTTCCACAATGGTTGTTTCACTTCACAGTCCCACCAGCAGTGTATGAGAGTCCCAATATCTCCACATCCCTGCCAGCATTTGTTATTTTCTGTCTCACTGAACCTTGCCAACAGTGCTGGGGTGAGATGGTATCTCATTGTTGTTTTGATTTGCATCTCTCTGATGGCCAGTGATCATGAGCATCTCTTCATGTATTTACTGGTTGTCTGAATATCCTCCGTGGTAAAGTGTCTATTCATGTCTTCTGCCCATTTTTCAATTGGGTTGTTAATCCCTTTGCTGTTGAGGTGTTGGAGTTTTCTGTAAATCTTAGGGATAAGTCCCTTGCCAGATAGGTAGTTATTGACAATGAATTATTTGCTGTCATTTTGTTATGTGCTTTTTTTGTGTGTTGATTTCTTGTTCCATACAATTTTCTGTGCTGAGCTCATTTTGTTTATGAATCACATTACCACTTCCTTCATTGCTATTGTTTTAGTATTTACAAAATATTTGTACTGGTCCTCTTTTTTATTTTGATGTAAAGGTTTATCATTTTTCTTTGATGTTACCCTGTGATTTATAGTTTTCTTCCCAAGTTTAGAGCAGTCCATTCAGTCTTGTAGTTGTCTTGACTTCCCTACCATCTAGAAGTTCTGTAGCTACACAATTTTTTCCCTCTTTTTGGTTTGTAGTTGTCCTCACTGTCAATTGATTTCTCTGGTTCCCTGTTTACAATCTTGTAGGCTTATTTCCTTTGGATACTTCTGTAACTGGGTTGGTTTGTGGGTTATGTCATCATGTGTGCTAATGGTCAGTTGTTGTTTGCTGTTGTTGGTTCTCTGTCCAAAGGACTCCCTTTCACATCTCTTGTAAGGTTGGTCTGGTTTTTAAAAATTCTCTTAATTTCCACTTATCTGGAAATGTCCTAATTTTACCATGATAATTTGAGGGATAATTTTGCTGGGTACATAATTCTTAGCTGGAAATTTTTTCTTTCAGGGTTTTATATATACCATGCCATAGTCTTCTCACCTGCATGTTTTCTGCTGAGAAATTTGAGGTTAGTCTTATTGGTTGCCCCTTGTAGGTAACTTTTCATTTTTCCTTTGCTGCTTTCAGGATTCTTTCTTTGTCTTTGGTTTTGGTGAGTTTGATGATGGTATGTCTTGGTGATTTTCTTTTGGGTTCTATCCTGTTTGGGGCTCCTTGGACTTCTTGAATGGATATATTCTCATCTTTCATCATACCAGGAAAATTCTCTCCCAGCATATCTTCAGCAATTTTTTCTGTGGTTTTATTTTTCTCTTCCTGTTCTGGAATTCCAATGACATGTAGGTTATTCCTTTTGATGATATCCCACATGGGCTTTAGGCTTTCTTCATTTTCTTTTGATCGTTTTTCTGATTGATCCCTTTCCAAAGAAGTATTGAGGTATTTGCCTTCAATCTCACTAATTCTGTCTTCCACTGATTCCACTCCTTTGCCTGTTCAATGTGTTATCTATTTCTGAAAATTAAGTATTAATCTTCTGAATTTCTCTCTGTAGATTTTGTATCATTTCTAATTTTTCATTTATTTTTTCATTTTGTTTTGTATTGTCTTTTTTTATTTTTTGTACTGTTTCTTTTTTATTATTATTACTAGTTATTTTAAGAGCTTGTTTTACATTCAATGTTACATGTACATTTAGTTTCATTCTCCATTTACCATGTCCAACTCTAACCCAGTATCCTTCCTTCCCTACACTGAAACCCTCTCCCTATTCCCCTCATATTTATGCACTTCAGTTTGTCCTGCATTTCCTCAATTTGAATGTTGGTCCTCTGGTGTCCCATGGTCTATTGCTCTAAAGGATGCATTACCATAGAGTATGTGGGTGCATCATCCTGGATTGAGTGGTCTGCATGTACATTTTGTTAACTATTGGGCTGAGAGCCAGCCCCTGGGGGTGCATTTTATTTCAGGTGCAGAATGTATTCCAGGGCCATAGTTCTGGGGGTCTCACCAGATTTCATTTGACCAGTAATTCTGATCATTATTGAGTTTTTGGATTTTGTTCCACATTTTCTCTCCCACTCTATCCAGGATCTCCAGATTTGATCCTGTCCTGAGTGGCTGGCATTGGTAGCCAGGCACCATCTAGTTCTTCTGGTCTCGAGGGCCATCGTGTCCTACAGCTGATTGCTTCCAAATACCCTTGATTTTTTTTTTTGTGGTTGTTGTTTTGTTTTGTTTTGTTTTGTTTTGTTTTGTTGCGTTCTTCACTTCTGATGTTAGGAAACTGTTAGCTACATCTTAGATGACTACTTGAAAGCTTTTAAGACCCCAGTCTCTACTCTGCAATGTAGGATGAGGAGCAAGGCTTTTATGTATTTTGTTGTGCCAGTTGAGTCTGGTGTCCCCCAGTACTATGGTCCTGATACAGTACATCTATTAGATCTCTCTCCCATAGTGTCTGGTTGTCTGTGAGGGATTCTTCTGTGTCTGTCTTCTATTGTTTCTGTAAGGATTGCAGGTATTTTGTATCAATGGTGTCTGTGCAAGATTAGCCTCAGCTGAATCTATCCTTGGTCTAGAGTATACTTCTGTTCACTGACCCCCGTCTGATCATCTCAGGTGTTTATGTGTTTATCTGTAGCCTGGTGTTTGGTGTTCATGGCAATGCAGTATTATGGACACATTGGTTGGTAGTAGCACCTGTCGTCTATCTCTTATGTGCACAATTCGGTGTCCTCCCATTTTCTAATGTTATCATGATGGTCACAGATCCTTCCTGTATATCCCTCCCCCTACCCATGTCAGCATGTAGGCCCCAACTAGCCTGAAATAAATCCCTCACCTTCCCTTCCCATCCTGGTAACCTACTAAATGAATTCCCTTTCCCAAGCAAACGTTTCTTTGTCTTTTTACTGTAATGGGCTCATACAGTACTTGTCTTTCTGCAATTGACTTATTTCACTCAGCATAATGTCCTCCAGGCTCATCCACATTGTGAGATGATTTGCATAGCCCTCATTGTTCTTTCATGTAGCATAGTATTGCATTGTGTGGATATACCATAATTTGGTTTTCCATTCATTCATTGATGGGCATTTAGGTTGTTTCCATCTCTTTGCTATAGTGAATTGTGCTGTGATGAACATAGGTATACGTATGTCTGTCCATGTGCTATCTGTCACCTCTTTAGGATATATTCCTAGTGATGGAATTGCTGAGTCAAATGGTACTTCTATTTTCAGTTTTTTAAGGAAACGTCATACCGTTTGCCACAATGGTTGTACCATTTTACAATCCCACCCACAGTGCACAGGAGTTCTAATCTCTCTGCAACCTCACCAGCATTTGTTACTTTCTGACCTGTTGAACTTTGATATTATTGCTGGGGTGAGATGATATCTCATTGTTTTTTCGATTTGCATCTCTCTAATGATTAATGATTATGAGCAATTTCTCATGTGTTTGTTGGCTGCCTGTAAATCTTCTTCGGTGAAGTGTTTGTTCAAGTCTTTTGCTCATTTGTGAATTGGGTTATTTGTCTTTTTGGTGTTGAGGTGTTGAAGTCTTCTAAGATTTTAGAGACAAGTCCTTTATCAGATATGTCACAGGCAAATATTTTCTCCCAAACTGTAGGTTCTCTTTTCACCCTTTTGACGAAGCATTTCAATGCGCATAAAAATTTAATTTTTAAAAGGTTCCAGTCATCTAGCTTCTCTTCTATCTCCTGCACATCTGGGTTATGCTTGACAATCTATTTATGCTGTAAATTAGGGCTCCCAGATTTGTCCCTATTTTAACTTTGATGAATTTTATAGTTTTGGGTCTTACATTTAAGTTTTTGATCCAGCTTGAGTTTGTTTTTGTGTATAGTCTGAGGTATGAGTCTTCTTCCATTTTTCTACAGGAGGATATCCAGTTTTGCCAATGCCATTTGTTAAAGAGGCTGTCTCTTCCCCATTTAATGGGTTTTGGACCTTTGTCAAATATCAGTTGTCCATAGATGGATGGGTCTATATCTGGACTTTCAATTCTGTTCCATTGGTCTATTTGTCTATCATTGTACCAATACCATGCTGTTTTCTCTACTGTGGCTGTATAATAGTTCTTAAGATCGGGGAGTGTGAGACCTCCCACTTTGTTTTTCTTCTTGAGAAGTGCTCTGCTTATCCGAGGTCTCTTGCCTTTCCATATGAAATTAGTAATTAGTTTTTCCATGTCCTTAAGAAATTTTGTTGAAATCTGGATCAGAATTGTGTTAAATGTATAGATTGCTTCAGGTATTATTGACATTTTCACAATATTTAGTCTACCTATCCATGAACAGGGAGCTCTGGTAGCGTAGTGCCTAAGGCACTTGACTGCTAATCAGAAGGCTGGTGGTTCAAACCCACCAGCCACTCCTCGGAAGGAAAATGGGGCAATCTACTTCCATAGTGATACTGCCTCGGAAACCCAAGGAGGGGTCGCTATGAGTCAGGTCTGACATGACAACACATAACAATAACAACAACATCCATGAACAAGGTAGGTTTTTCCATTTATGTAGTGCCCTTGTTGTCTCTTGAGCAGTATTTTATAGTTTTCTTTGTATAGGTCTTTTGTGTCTCTGGTGAGGTTTATTCCTAGATATTTTATCTTTTTAGTACCTATAGTAAATGGTATTGCTTTCCTTATTTCTTTATTAGAGAACTCTTTATTGGTGTAGAGAAAGCCAACTGATTTTTGTATGTTGACCTGTATCCTGCCACTTTGCTGAACCTCTCTATTAGTTCCAGTAGTTTTTTTTATTGAGTTCCTTGGGTTTTCTATGTACAGGATCGTATCATCTGCAAATAGAGATAGTTTTAGTTCCTCTTTGCCAATTTGTATGTCTTTTATTTCTCTTTCTTGCCTCATTGCCCTGGCCACAACTTCCAATACAATGTTAAATAGAAGTGGTGATAGAGGGCAACCTTGTCTGGTTCCCATTCATAAGGGGAATGCCTTGAGTCTACGTTAATAACGACATTGGGGAGTTCCGGCAAGATGGCGGACTAGGCAGAAGGACTGCACAGATGC
>NW_006921652.1:7747208-7760426 GCF_000298275.1 Orycteropus afer afer
TTTTTTTTTTTGTCTTCTGTTTCCTTTATTTCTGCTCTGGTCTTTATTATTTCCTTGCTTCTAGATGTTGTAGGATTCTTTTGTTTTTCTATTTCTAGTTGTTGAAGTTGATGAGTTAGAGTGTTGATTCTGTTTCTTTCCTCTTTTTAATGTATGCATTTATTGCTATAAACTGTCTTCTGAGTACTGCTTTTGTTGTGTTCCATAGGTTTTGGTATGATGTGTCTTCATTCTCATTTGTTTCTAGGAATTTTTTTATTTCAGTTTTCATCTGTTCTATTACCCAGTAGTTTTCGAGCAGTGAGTTGTTCAGCTTCCATATGTTTGATGCTTTTTCTTCGCTCTTCCCATTATTAATTCTAATTTTATAGCATTGTGGTCTGAGAAGATGCTTTGTAGTATTTCAATGTTTTTTAATTTATTGAGGCTTTTTTTATGTCTTAACATATGGTCTATTCTGGAGAATGATCCATGTGCACTGGAGAAGAATGTGAATTGTGTTTTGTTGGGTGAAATGCTCTGTTTATGTCTATGAGGTCGAGTTGGTTGATTGTATTATTGAGTTCTTCTGTATCTTTGTTGAGTTTTTTTCTAGTTGACCTGTCCCTCTTTGAAAGTGGTGTGTTAAAGTCTCCTACTACTATTGTAGAGTTGTCTATTATGCCTTTTAATTCAGTTAATATTTGCTTCACATATTTTGTTAGTGTTTTCCTTGATCTGTCTCTCAATCCATTGAAGGTACTTAAATATAATTCTTTTGAATTCCTTATGAGGGAGTTCCAATGCTGCATCTTCCTCAGGGATGTGTTTTGGGTCTTTATCTTGGTCCCTTGTTTCTCCTGCTTTATCTTGCCTTTTTGTGTGGACTGTGATGCTCTGTTGTTTCCAAGGCATTGTGACATTTTTGTGTTTATATTTAATTAATGATTGTATGTTGGAGTGACTTGCCCACAATTTTTGTTGCCTTTTTTTTGTTTGTATGTTATCTATGTAAGCAGGGTACTGTGCTGAGCTCCTCTATTCTCTAGTTGGCAGCCCTTACACACTCACCACCTGTCTCCTTTCCTGTTGTCAGCCTCCCATATGCCCCTGTCATCTGTGGCAAAGAAAGCCTATTCTTACGTCCCTGGAATTCGAATGAGAATGCTGTTACTTTAAAATCCAAAATGGCCACTTATAAACATTCAAAATGGCTGTCCCTTTGGTCACTTTAAATATCCAAAATGGCCACCACTTGTTAACAATCAAAATGGTTGCACCCTCTGGACAGCCAACTGTCCACAGCTCAGGTTTTCTCCCTCGCTTTTCCCCTTCCTAGTCATAGGCCACCAGTGCAATTGTCCCTGCAGCCCTTGGTGACCAGGGCTGATTTTTAGGTCAATTCTCAGGTCCCAACACCACTTAGAAATATTCAGGCTGTTGGTCCTGTCAGTCCACTGCTGACAGTCCACTGCTCCAACTGTCTCCATGCTCACTGTTTTTTGTTCAGGTTTTGCCTGAGTTAGTTAGTGCCTAATCCACTTCTGTATACTTCCTGTCAAAGCTCAGGGCTCCAAGATTATCTTCTGTATCTCTGTCAGTTGGTTTCTCTTTTCTGAGGTCTTCAACAGGAATTACTGTTGTTCTGCACCACAGCCCACTTGACAAAGAAGGGACAGTACAAAGTGAGCAGCTTGCAAACTGTGGTGTGTAAGCATACCTAACACCTGCTAAGGGCACCTGCTAAGTAGAAGATGGGACTGTCCCCACACAGAGATGCTTTTGGACATCCCTACAGATGCAGGAGCCCAGTCAGTCTTGGGTTATGATGATGCTAAGGACCTGAACCTCATAACTCTCAAGTGTGAGCATGTCCACAATTAGCTCAAGGCCAGGATGTGTAAGGCAAGTAGATGAGTGTCAAAGACCCAGGAGGAAAAAGAAATGTGGCATCTGTCCTCCCAGCCAGAATTTTTTCTCTCCAAATAGCAACTTTCATTTTTCTTGGAACACATGCTTTTAATAAGTCTTGCATTTTCCTTCACTTCTCAGAGAAAAAATCTACTACCATGGAGTCTATTCTGATTCATAGCAACCCAAAGAGTTTCCAAGGCTGTAAATCTTTATGGAAGTAGATTGCCTCATCTTCCTCCTGCAGAGCAGCTGGTGGGTTTGAACCACTGAGCTTCTGGTTAGCAGCAAATGCCTTAATCACTGTACCACCAGAACTCCTTTTCTCAGAAAGAGGACCCAAAATTGGGCTGATTTTTAAATGCCAAGGAACAGTGTTGGTCACATAACTCTATTACTGATTTCGGCCATAAGCTATTTTTCCTTTGGCTGCCAAGAGAAGTGGAATCAAAAATATGAAGAAATCTCCCTCCAAAATCCCAAAGAATCCTCATCTCAGCATAACAGTGAGAGTTAGCTCCACAGAAAACTGAACTGACAAAAAAATGGAAAACAGGTTCATTGTTCCTTAGTTCCTGATGACATCTAAATATGAAGATATGAAGACCTCTTTTGTGGACCCCAAAAAAATTTCCATAGAGTGGGAGGGCTTCACAGATGGGACTGACGTGAAACCATGGATGAGGAAGCCTGTTGAGTGTCCTCACTGGAAAGATGAGACTAACCACTCTAGAACCTATGAGGAAGTGGAAAACTGGGACTTGGGGTGGAGGTGGTGAATGTTCTAAACCTCTGAAGTTTGACTAAGTGTGCTCAGTCTGACCTTCTCTCACTTGTCCCAATGACATGTAAACCCCATTGCCACTTGTTCCCAAGCAGAGAGGCAACCTTTAGGAACCCCCTGGGGTACAATGCACATGTCATAAGGAAGTTTATCTGACTGCTTTTTTTTTTTGACAAGGACAACTGAACGAGAGCACTGTTATAAGAATGGAGTAGAAAGTGGGTAAGGTTTTATATGTTTGTGTGTTGTGTGTGTTAAATATACATGTAACCAAACATTTCCCATTTCAACATTCTGCACTTGTATAATTCAGTGACATTAATTATGTTCATCATGATGCTCAACCATCACCATTATCCATTTCCAAATTTTTCTATCACCTTTAACAGAAACTCAGGGTCCCTTAAGCAATGATTGGGAGGAAAATAAAACAGACCATAGGAGACCTTGCTAGAAAAGCAGCATAGTAAGCAGGTGTGGGTCCTGGCTTTGGACAATACTAAGCAGCAAAAGAAGGGAAATGGAGCCTAAGTGATATGTTGCAGTAAATAAATGATAGGGAAAATACGAGATATGTAAAATGATGCAATGATTTGTAGCTTCTTTTTCCTTTAATCTATTTCATTTCATTCATTGAAACTCATTTTTATCTTAAAGTAAATGTTGTTGTTGTTGTTTGCCATCGAGTCGGACCCGACTCATAGTGACCCTTCCTTGGGTTTCCGAGGCAGTGTCACTACGGAAGTAGATTGCCCAACTTTCCTTCCAAGGAGTGGCTGGTGGGTTTTCCAGCCTTCTGGTTAGCAGTCAAGTGCCTTAGGCACTATGCCACCAGAGCTCCCTAAAGTAAATAGGCTTCTTGAAAATAAGAACACTGAAAAGGTGCAACTGAAGTACTGGGCAGCATTTCATCCCATTGGGCATGGAGTCACCATGAGTCAGGGGCTTACTCAACAACAGCTCACAACAGCAGTCTTATTCCAAAAAAAAAAAAAAGGATTTCAAAAAATCTGTTTGAAAAATTTCAGCCAAATTCACTGACCAGATCATGGCAGTGCTTTGGAGGATTACAATGTTAGATAGGTCAAGATGCCCCATCCCCACCCCCACTGAGATGAAACTTGTCTGGTGGGTCCTGAAGCTGCTCAGATCTCTGTGGGCCTAAATCATAACTCACATGGAGTAGAATGGAAACACACCTGGCCAGTGGACCCTACCAGAGGATATAAATTGAAAACCATTATGCCATTAAAAATTAATAGCTAAAATTTAGTCTGAAACAAATCCCCATTAAACATGGCTTGATTAAATTCTAGTGAGTATTTTTAAACAAGAACCAGCAAGCATAAACAATAAATAAAAAAGATTACTACAACTGACACAATTAAAATTTAAAAAATTATTTTAAGCACAGGAAACCATAACAAAAAGAGAAATTAGCTTAGCCTAGGATGAGTCATTTGTGATGAGTCTAACCAACCAAGAACTGCTATCCAGAAAACATGTTAAAAACTTCTACAAGTCATTAAAAATAAAAAAGATAAACAACCCATCATTTAAAAAAAGAAGTAATAAAAACAGACACAGACTCTGGGGCTTCTGCCAGACTAGAAAACAACGGGAAGATTTGCATTTCCCATTCTGTTACCCAAGGAATGTTTCGAGTGCATCTGCCCTTCATCCTGGAGATCTGCTCCTAGGTGTATGTGCCCTAGAGAAGCTCCCCTCTGTGCTCCGGGAGGCTCCTGCCAGAATGTTCTTTGCAGTATTATTTGTAATAGTGAAAAATGAAAATAATCTAGATGGATAAACAGATAGTGGCAATTCATAAAAATGAACTAGAGCTAGGAGTACTAGTGTGGGTAATGTTATAAATATAATACTGAGTGATAAAAGCAAGTTGTAGAAGGATGCATGTGCCCTAATACCATTTATGTAAAGTTTATAAACATGCACTGCAGGGCTATCTGCATTATTTAGAGCTAAAACTTGTATACCAAATCTATGAAGCAGGGACATGATACACCAACTTCAGAATTAGGGGAGTTGGGGTGGAAGGGAATGAGATGGAGAGAGATACTCAGGAAGTTTCAACTGCATGTTTGTTTCTTTGTTAATTGCTTAAACTAGATGGTGACTACATAGATGTTCATATTACTCTTTAAACTTTTAGTAAGTGTTCTGGTTACCTAGTGCCTCTCTGACAAGAAATATACCACAAATGGGATGGCCTTAACAAACAGGAGTTTATTCTTACAATTTGGAGGCTTTGAGTTCAAGTTCAAAGTGCCAGGCTCTAGAGGCTGAGTGAAAGCCCCTCAACCTCGGGGTCCACCTCTGTTTCCTGGCCCACTGGAGCTAGAAGTGTTTCCTCACTCAAACAGCTGCTGGCTACTGAGGCTGGAAGCCCCAAGGTTGACAAGTAAAAAGGCACAGGCCCGATATTACCAGACCACACGGCAGGCCATTAGCTTAAGTCCATTGTAAGTACCAAGGTCGGCAGAGCATGGCAGGCTGCTGAGCAATGACACGGCTACATGCAGGGTTCAAGCGTGCCATACACTGGAGACCAATCTCAAAGCTTCTCCTTATATACAGGAAGCAGACCACATACCCAAAGGCAGCTACTCAGCTCCTCCCAATAGATTCCAGCATGGAGTTGATTACCAGTCTTTTCATAGGGAATACTACTTCCAGTTGCCCAGCCACTCAACCAGGCCTAGCCAAGTTGACATACAAACATAACCATCACAGTAAGTCTGAAATTTTTAGTAAAAATACAATGAAAAAACCTTTTTAATAAGAACTCTGGGCCCAGAGGTACAGTGGGTTCCTGGGAAAAGAATTCTGAATCAAGAGTAAAGCAGAACGTTTTCCTGTATAGGGTCTATGAGCTCTGCCCAGAGGGGAGTTTAAGAAGACCCACTGCTGTCCTCAGATGGCTTGTGATATAATTGGAAAAGAATAAAATCAGTGGTAGTAGCAGTCAGGAGTGAAGTGACAGCAGTGAGGTCACATCAATGTGTAGCAATAGTCCACCCACACTACTAGCCCACCAGCCCATTGCCTCCTGGGACATTTGACCACATGAAATGGACACAACTAAAGGCATGGGCAGTATCCATGAGCCGCAAACATCATGGAGCCGTCTGCATCCCTGTCTCCACCCTACTCACATCCTCACACCTTTTATTGTCATTTAAATTTCTTTATTTTTGTTTTTATTGTGAAATATTTCAAGCATATAGAAAAGTACAAATAATACTATAATGGACATCCATGTCCACCCTAAACTCAACAGATGTTAACATTATTTGCATTTTTGTTGCAGATCTGTTTTGTAATATATCAACATACCACCATCATCCACTGCTATCAAGTCAATTCCAACTCATAGTGACCATGTAGGACAGAGTAGAACTGCCCCATAGGGTTTCCAAGGCTGTAAAATCTTTATGGAAGCAGACTGCCTCATCTTTTTCCCACTGCATGGCTAGGTTTGTACCACAGAACTTTTGGTTAGCAGCTGAATGCTTTAACCACTGCATTACCTTAGTTCCTTATGTCAACACAGGGAGAGCTAAAACCTTACATCTGAACCCCATCTCTTCCTCTTTCTTCCCACTCCAGAGCTAATCACTATCCAAAAACTGGTATTTATAATTACTATGTATACTTTTTTTTTTTTTTTTTTTTTAAGGAGCTCTGGTAGCACAGTGCCTAAGGCTTCTGACTGCTAACCAGAAGGTTGGCGGTTCAAACCCACCAGCCACTCTGCAGAAGGAAGATGGGGCAATCTACTTCCATAAAGATTTACCAGCTGAGAAACCCAAAGAAGGTCACTGTGAGTCTGAATTGATTTGATGGCAGTGAGTCTGGGTTTGTTTTTTTTTTTTGGGGGGGGGGTGTTTTGTTTAGTTTTGGGCATAGTGCCTAAGGCATTTGACTGCTTACCAGAAGGCTGGTGGTTCAAACCCACCAGCCACTCTTCGGAAGGGCAATTGGGCAATCTGCTTCCATAGAGATATGACCTTGGAAACCCAAGGAAGGGTCAGTCTGCAGTTCAAACCCAACAGGAGCTCTGTAGGAGGAAGATGAGTCAATCTACCTGTAAAGATTTGCAGCCTTGGAAACTCAATGGGAGTCACTGTGAGTCAGAATTGACTCAATGGCAGTGTTTTTGTTTTGTTTTGTTTTTTAATGTATACTTTTAAGAAGCTCTGGTTGAAGCATTTGGCTGCTAACCAAAAGGTCAGTGGTTTGAACCCAGCAGCCACTTTGCGGAAGAAAGATGAGGTAGTCTGCTTCCATAAAGATTTACAACCTTGTAAAGCCCATGGACCAGTTCTGCTCTGTCCTATAGGGTCACTATGCATTGGAATCAACTCTATGACAGTGGATTTTTTGGTTGCATACTTTTAAAAGCCTGAGTGGCACAATGGTTAAACACTCACTTGCTAACCAAAAGGTTGGCAGTTGAAACGCACTAGCTGCTCCAAGGGAGAAAAGACTTGGTGATATGCTCCCATAAAGATTATATATGGCCTTGGAAACTATACAGGGCAGTTGTACTCTGTTACTTAGGATCACTATGAGTCTGAATCAATTCCATGACACACAAAACCATGCATGCTTTTGGATCTATGAACAACGCATAATATTGTTTTGCATCTTTAATATATGTAAAGCAATGACCTTCAAACTCTTCTACCAACACCAAAGTAAACATTTAATTTTACACTTTGACCCAGTACACATACATATGTGTGTGTGTATGTGTGTGTGTTGTTGTTGTTATGAGCTGTCAAGTCGGCCCCGACTCATAGTGACCTCTCCTTCGGTTTCCGAGGCAGTATCACTACGGAAGTAGATTGCCCAACCTTTCTTCTGAGGAGTGGCTTGTGGGTTTGAACCATGTGTGTGTAAATATATATAAAATCTAAAATAAAACTTTCATGAGATAATAGTGCGTATATATGCAGGTAAGGAACCCTGGCAGCCCAGTAGTTAAGCACCTGGCTACTAACTGAAAGGGTAGCAGTTTGACCCAACCAATACTCCACAGGAGATAGACCTAGCAGTCTCTTCCGTACAGGTTGTTGTTGTTAAGTGCCTTTGAGTCAATTCCAACTCATGTGATCCTGTGTACAATAGAATGAAATGTTGCCTGGTCCTGCTCCATCCTCACAATTGTTGCCATGTTTGAGCCCATTGTTGCAGCTACAGTGTCAGTCCATCTCATTGAGGGTCTTCCTCTTTTTTGTTGGCCCTCCTTGTTACCAAGCATGATGTCCTTCTCTAGGGACTATTCCCTCTGATAACATGTCCAAAGTACATGAGACAAA
The DNA here is from genome assembly GCF_000298275.1 of Orycteropus afer afer. Classification (NCBI taxonomy): domain Eukaryota; kingdom Metazoa; phylum Chordata; class Mammalia; order Tubulidentata; family Orycteropodidae; genus Orycteropus; species Orycteropus afer. The sequence goes on from NW_006921652.1 coordinate 7,755,228, forward strand.
GTCTAGCCATTCTCACTTTCTAAGAAGCATCCTGGCTATACTTCTTACAAGATTGAATTGTTCATTCTTCTGGCAGTCCATGGTTTTATTCAATATTCTTTGCCAACACAATAATTCAAAGGCATCAATTCTTCTTTGGTCTTCTTTATTCATTGTCCAACTTTTACATTCATATGAGGCAATTGAAAATACCATGACTTAGTACGGGCACAACTTAGTCCTCAAAGTGATGTCTTTACTTCATTTGATTTCTTGACTGCTTCTTCCACAGGTGTTGATTGTGGATCCATGTAAAATGCAAAATGAAATCTTTGACAATGTCAATCTTTTCCCCATTTTATCAGGATGTTGTTACTGGTTCACTTGTAAGGACTTCTGTTTTCTTTATGTTGAGATGTAATCCATACTGAAGGCTGTAGTCCTTGAATTTCATCAGTATTTCAAGTCCTCTTCACTTTCAGCAAGGAAGGCTGTGTCATATGCATATCACAGGTTGTTAATGAGTCTTCCTCCAATCCTTATTCTGCATTCTTCTTCCTATAGTTCACCTTCTCAGATTATTTGCTTAGCATGCAGATCTTGGTCTATCTACAGGTTTTGCGTGAGCACAATTAAGTGTTCTGGAATTCCCATAATGATTACAGCCAACAAAAACCTGTGGGGCACTTTTCTCTGTCACATGGTGTCACTAGGAGTTGGAACTGACTCAATGGCACCTACCTACAACAACATGTGTGTATGCACATGTGTATGGGTGTGCACATATATACAAAATCTAAAATAAATTTTCATTAAATACTATTCCTGCTTTTGGTACATGTCTTAGTTATCTATACTGTTTAGTAGAAATACTACAAGTGGATGGGTTTAACAAACAGAAATTTATTCTCTCACAGTTTAGGACCTAGAAGTTTGAATTCAAGGCACCAGCTCTAGGGACAAGCTTTCTCTCTGTGTTGGCTCGCAGTTTAGGAGGAAGGTCCTTGTCTTCTTTTAGCACCATAGGCCCAGCATTCCTTGTGGATCCCCATGTGTCTTGGCATCAATTTTCTCCTGGGTCCAGGAGGTTCAGTGCAGGAACTCAGGGTACAAAGAACGTGCTCCACTCCCAGCATTTCTTTCTTGGTGCTACTGAGGTCCACTGTTCGCGTCTCTCTTCTCTTACCTCTTGTAAAATAAAAGGTGATGTAGGCCACACCCGAGGAAAGGGTCTTTTACATCAGATCAGTTCTGTGACCTGAGTAAGGGTGTTGCATCCCACCCTAATCCATTTACAGCTGATTGGCTGATCACATCATGGGGGTAATTACATCATTACATAAAGGCCAAACAAGTGAGAATCATGGATAGCCAAGTTAACACATATTTTGGGTGGACACAATTCAATCCATAATAGTACATTCTGATATTTTCTTTCTATTCAAATTTTATCTTGCAATACTGGCAGTAGCTCACTAAATTGATTTTAGAACTTGCACATGAGTCATAACCAAGAGATGATAGATAGATGGATAGGTAGAATCTCTTGTAAAATCATTTTATAGCTTGTTGTTTCATTCCTCATACTTTGAGGAGTGAACTTTGACAAATGAAGATCTAGTTTATTCACTTTAACTTATTCATGTTATTCAATAGTTTATTTTTGCTCTTATTTGTGGGCTTTACTGATTCCACATTTTTGTTCTTCCAGAGGGTCCTGTGATGAACTTTCTTGCACATAAACACAAGTGTTTCTAAGATACACACTGGAAAGAGAAATTGCTTGTACCTCCTCAACCATAAGTTTTAAATCTTTCTGGAAATTAACATATGATTTTACACTGCCGCCAGCACTGGTATTCTGTTGTTGATGTTAGTTCTTGTTGAGTGGATTCTGACTCTTGATGACCCCATGTTGTACATAGTAAAACTGTCCCATAGGGTGTTCAAGGCTCTGACCTTTCAGAATCACATCACCAGCTTCTACATCCCCACATCCTAACCACCACTTAGTGTTCTCAGACTTTAAATATTTATCCATCTTTGGAGCTCTAGTGGCATAGTGCCTAATGCATTTGACTGCTAACCAGAAGGCTAGCAGTTCAAACCCACCAGCCACTCCTTGGAAGGAAGACTGGGCAATCTACTTCCATAGTGATACCACCTAGGAAACCCAAGGAGGGGTCGTCAAGAGTCTAAATCGACTTGACGGCAGTGAGTTTGTTTTTGTTTTTGTTTTTGTTTTGTAATGTGGAATGGCTTCTCATTTTATTTTGTGTTCCCGTCACTACTAACCATTAAGCTTCCCTTCATGTGGATATGGCCCATTCAATCTTCTTTTCTATGAGGTGCCAGATCATAGTTGGTTCTCATTTTTTTATTGGATTAACTATTTCCTTCTTACTAATTTTGAAGAGTTTTTATACATACCTTATGCTTATTCTTTATTATCTACATATTGCAAATATCTTCTCCTAATGTGTGGCTTGACTTTTAACTTTTTTATAGCGTTTTTTTAATGAAAGTTTTCATTTTCATGTAGTCCAAGTTATCAAACTTTATCTTTTTTGCTTATTTTATCTTATTTAAAAACATTTTCCCTACTCTGAAATTACAAAGATATTTTTCTACGTTTTCTTCTTAAAATTTTAAATTTTTACATTCAGTCCATCTGGAAGTGTGTCTGTGTGTGAGAGAGAGAAGTGAGAAGGAATACTATTTTACCTTTTTCCATAGAGTTTATTGTCCTGGAAGCCTTTATTAAATAATCTATCCTTTCCCTACTGCTTTCTAATATACGTAATTCCTTTCTAGGCTCTCTATTCTGTTCCACTGGTAGATTTCTCTATCCCAATGGTAATATCCATCACCCACCAGCCACTCCTCGGAAGGAAGGTTGGGCAATCCTACTTCCGTAGTGATACTGCCTCGGAAAGCCAAGGAGGGGTCGCTATGAGTTGGGGCGGACTTGACGGCACATAACAACAACAACAACAACATGGTAATATCACACTTTTTAATTATTATATCTTCATAGTAGTTCTTGAAATCTGGTAAGACAAATCTGTCATCATCATCATCATCATCATCATTATTTAAGTTTTTGAGGGTGAGTTCTTCTCTTTCATATGGATATTTAGATCCATTTTATGAAATTCTGTGAGAAACTATCTTTGTAATTTTATTAAATTTAATTCAGTTTGTATAAAAATTGACATCTTTTATAATACCAACTGTTCTATGTACATGGCATTTTACCTTCAATTATTTAGGTCTTCTTTTATGTCTTTCAATAAATTGTTTCGATTTTTCTCTGTAAAGGTCTGCCACTATTTTATTATATTTACTTCTGAGCTGGACAATGAATAAGGAAGACCGAAGAAGAGTTGATGCTTTTGAGTTGTGGTGCTGGCGGAGAATGCTGAAAGTACCATGGACTGCTAAAAGAACTAACAGATCTGTCCTGGAGGAAGTGCAGCCAGAATGCTCCTTGGAAGCAAGAATGGCCAGACTTCGTCTCACCTATTTTGGTCATGTTGTAAGAAGGGACCATTCCCTGGAGAAGGATGTCATGCTTGGCAGGGTGGAGGGTCCACGAAAGAGGGGGAGGCCTTCAACGAGATGGATTGATACGGTGGCTGCGATGATGGTATCAAGTATAGCAGGGATTGTGGGGCTGGCGCGGGATCGGGCAGTGTTTCGTTCTGATGTGCATGGGGTCGCTGTGAGTCGGAAACAACTCGACGGCACTTAACAACAACAACAAGGTAAATATAATAGGTTTTTGGCTGTTGCTGGTGTTATTATAAATAGCATTTTTAACTGTATTTTGTTCCTGTCACTTTGCATATTTATCTTGTTACCAGCAACCTGGTTGGTGTTATTTCTAATATTTTGTCTGTAGATTCTCTTGGAAGTTCCATGTTAGCCATCATATTATCTCAAATGACAGTTTTCTTTCTTCTTTCCAATATGTTCTCCTTTTTTCTGATGTTGTTGAACAAGCTAAGTGTGGTGGTTATGTTTTTGTGTCAACTTGGCTGGGCCTTGTTGAGTGTCTGGGCAGCTGGTGGTAGTTATTTCCCATGATGAGACTGGCAATCAACTCCATGGTGGGATCTACCACAAGCAGCTGAGTAGCTGCCTTTGGGATGTGGTCTGCTTCCTGTATTTAAGGAGAAGCCTTGGGAATGGTCTCTAGCTTATGGCACGGATGGACCCTGCATGTAGCTGTGTTATTGCTCAGCAGCCTGCTATGCTCTGCCGAACTTGGGACTTACAATGGACTTAAGTTAATGGCCTGCCAAGTGTGGTTTGGTAACATCAGGACTGTGCCTGTTTACTTGTCAACCTGGGACTTCTCAGCCTCAGCAGCCAGCAGCTGTCTGAGTGAAGAAACACCTCTAGCTCCAGTGGACCGGGAGCAGGAGGCAGAGCTGGACCCCAAGGTTGAGGGGCTTTCACCCAGCCCCTAGAGCCTGGCACTTTGAACTTGGACTTAAAGCCTCCAAACTGTAAGAATAAACTCCTGTTTGTTTAAGCCATCCCATTTGTGGTATATTCTTGTAGAGTGGCACTAGGTAACCAGAACACTAAGACTCCCATGTAATACAGAAGCAGTGACTGCAGCATCACTGTGTTATTCCTGACTTTTAAAAGATGCCTTCTATGTAATAGTGTTTACCTTTGTTGTCTGTAACTCTTGTGCACCATTCCTTGTCTTCCTTTTCCTTAGTGATATTGTCCTAGCTTGGAACCATAGTCACAGAGGACACCAAACTCAGGTGCTTAACATAGTATACATAAACATTGTTCTATATCCTATTTTGGTGAGTAGCAACTGGGATTTAAAATGCTTGCAAGAGGCCATCTAAGATGCAGATATTGGTTTCTCCTCATCAAGAGCAAAGAAGAGTGAAGAAAATCAAAGACAGATATAAACAATTAGTCCAAGGGAGTAATGGGCCATGGCAAGTTAAGCAGCCTCCTCAACCCTGAGACCAGAAGAACGAGGTCATGCCCAGCTACCACTGCCAACCACTCTGAAAGGAATTAAAATTGGAGACCCTCAATAGAGGAGGAGAAAAATGTGGAACAAACCTCAAAATCATAAAAATGACCATGCTTGGGGACCAGGTTTGCTGGTCCAATAGAGCCTGGTGGAACCACTGAGACTATGGCCCCTAGCTGCCCTTCAGGTCTGGAATTGAACCCACACCT
>NW_006921652.1:7760711-7783757 GCF_000298275.1 Orycteropus afer afer
AAAAAAAAAAAAAAAACCATGCTTACTGTTCTGATAGAGACTGGTAGAACAGCCAACAGTATAACCGTTAGCCACACTTCAGGCCTGGAACTAAACTCACTCCTGTGGCTCAACTTTCAACCAAACAATAGACCTATCTATGAGGTGAACAATAACACCAGAGAGGTAAGCACTTCTTAGAACAATCAACTATAAGAGATAAAGGGCAGCATTTGCACAGGGATGAAGCTCAGACAGCAGGAATAAATAGAAAGGACAAAGGGAAATGGTAACCACTGGGAGGAGGTAGGAGGAGTGCTATTATGTGTGGGGATTACAATCGATGGCATGAAACAAAATGTGTATAAACTGTTGAATGAAAAACCAGTTTACTCTGTAAACCAAGCTAAACTGCTTAACATAGTACACAAAAACATTGTACCACAATAAAAAATTTAAAAGAAAAATTTAAAGAACAAAAAGAGAGAGAGAGAGAGGCCTTCTCAAATTTCCCCTAGCATAAATATTTTGGTAGATATCAATTATCAAGTTAAAGAAGATCCCCTCATCTGTTAAGAATTTTTATCATTAGTGGGTTTTTATCCCACAAAGGTTCTTTCTTCACACATGGAGATGTCTTGTGGTTGATTATGTATATATACACGTGTGACAGTTTTTAACCACTAATTTAATTTAACCAATAATTGTAGATGTAGTCATTTCCTATTTGCTTTTATATTCATTTCTATATTTTAATTTTTCTATGAATTTTTCCATTTTGTATACATTTTCAAATATAATGGTATTAAGTTCTTTATAAAACTCATTGCTGTTGAGTCAATTTCAACTCATAGTGACCCTATAGGACAGGGTAGAACTGCCCCGTAGAGTTTCCAAGCCTGTAATCTTCACAGACATGGACTGCCACATCTTTCTTCCACAGAGTGGCTAGTGGGTTTGAACCACCAATATTTAGGGTCACGCTCAAGTGCTTTAACCACTGTGCCACCAGGGATCCCTCTTGTTCCTTTTTTGAAAATTTTTCAATTAATTAGTGTTACATCTTCTTTTATATTCCTAATATCATTTGTGCCTTCTCTTTCCTTCTCTATTAATATGAAGAGAAATTTCTCTTTTTTATTAAGAATTTTCTTTCAGATAATAGTTTGTAGTGATTTTGATCATCACCATGTTTAAAGAGCTCTAGTAGTGCAGTGCATCAGGCATTTGACTGCTAACCAGAAGGTTAGTAGTTCAAACTCACAGCTGCTCCACAAGATGAAGATTTATAGCCTTGGAAACCCAATGGGGGTTGCTATGAGTTGGAATCAACTCAACGGCAGTAAGTTTGGTGTTGGTTTATTGTTTATTTGCTTCCTATCATTTAAACTTGGGAGTTCTGGTGGCATGGTGTCTAAGGCATCTGACTGCTAACCAGAAGACTGGTGGTTCAAACTCATCAGCCACTCCTCAGAAAGAAAATTGGGCAATCTACTTCCATAGAGATACTGCCTCAGAAACCCAAGGAAAATGTAAGGAGGGGTCACTATGAGTCTGGCTCAACTCAATGGCAGTGAGTTTGGTTTAGTTTTGATCATTTAAATTACTGTGCTTATATTTAATATTTCTGTCTACTTATTTTGCATTTACTCTGTTTTTCTTACTCTAAATTCTGGGTGTGGATATTTGGTTTACTAATTTTTCAGCTCCTCTTTTCTAATAAATGCATTAAGGACATAAGTTTTAATTTAAGTACACTTTTATCCATACTTACATACTTATGTATGCTTAATGAAGTATCATTTTTGATGGTCAATTCTAAACATTTTTTAATTTCCCTTGGTCCATTGGAAGCTCTGGTAGCATAGTGCCTAAGGCATCTGACTGATAACCAGAAGGCTGGCGGTTCAAACCCACCAGCCACTCCTCGGAAGGAAGGTTGGGCAATCCACTTCTGTAGTGATTCCACCTTGGAAATCCAAGGAGGGGTCTATATGTGAGAGTCGGCTATAATTGATTTATAATTTTGCTGCATTGTGGTCAGATAATGGAATATATGACTCCTACACCATAGTTTTTGTTAAGACTTGCTCTGTGGGAGGGTTTCATAAAGCTTCTATGAGTGCTTATATAAAATATGTATCATCTAATTATTGGGTGTACAGTTCTAAATGTTTCATTAGATAAGTGACTTACAAATATTTTGACCAAGGTGAATAGTAAGAAATACATTCTACATTCTAATACATTGCACACATAAGTATATATGTATGAGTATGTGTGAATGGATGTTTTGTGTATGATATAAAAACAACATTGTGGAAAACAAAGCTTACACAAAGTAGTATTTACTTTTATTATATGAGACTCACTCTGATGCACTCTTCTATTTCATTTTTTATTTTTTTTAACGTTGATCTAATTAGACCTTTCCAAGTTATAATTCTGGTGATGTAGGGATAAGGCATTTGGCTGCTAACCAGAAAGTCTGTGGTTCCAACCCACCAGCTGCTCCACAGGAGGAAGATGAGGCAATCTGCTTCCATAAAGACTTACAGTCTTAGAAACCCTGTGGGGGTTGCTATGAGTTGGAATCAACTTGATGCAGTGGGTTTGGTTTGGTTTGGTTTGATAAGTTGTAATTAGGTTGCTTATCTGTTTGTGGGTTTTTTTGTACTTTGGAAGGGTCTTTGGATAAAGTATACTTTTTCGTGGCAATGTATTTTCCTCAATTTGTTAAGTCTACTTATTTCTGAAATATTATTTATACCAGACACAAACATATTTCATTGTCAGTGTTATTCTGCTTATTTTTCATAATGTTCTATTCTTTTACAGGTTCATTTGAAATCCCTATATTTTATATAGGAGCTCTGGTGGCATAGTGCCTAAGGCATTTGACTGCTAAACAGAAGGCTGGTGGTTCAAACTCACCAGCCACTCCTTGGAAGGAAGACTGAGCAATCTACTTCCGTAGAGATACCGCCTCGGAAACCCAAAGAAGAGTCATTATGAGTCGGAAATGACTCCACAGCAGTGAGTTTGGTTTTTTGTGGGTTTTCTTGACATATTTTATATCTCCTTCAGATTGTTTTTCTATGATCTCACATCTGAGGTTGCTAATCTTCCTTCTTGTTGTGTCTGCTAACTCTGGTGAATCTTTCCACTGGCTGTTTTATAATTGTTCACTGAAAGCTCATCCTTCATTGGGCATGATCTGTCAATGGAAATCTCCTATGCCCTAGGTGTGGGAGCATCCCTCCAGAGTGATTGTCCATCTGTTTCTGCATGCACCCTGGTCCTAACACCAACCAGGACCACTCTTTATGTGCATTTCTTAATTTTGAGCGTCCAGATTCATGTTGTTTTTGTGAGCCATGGAGTCAATTCCAATTCATGGTGACCCTAGGAGCTTCCTGGCTGTAATCTTTACAGGAGCACATCACTAGGTCTTGTCTCCCATGGAGCAGCTGGTGGATTTGAACCATTGACCTTTCAAATTAACAGCTGAGTGCTTAACGCCATGGTCCACCAGGTCTCTTTTGTGCATACTCGTAAACCAAACCCACTGCCATTGAGTTAATTCTGACTCATAGCAACCCTAAAGGACAGAGTAGAAATGCCCCATAGGATTTCTGAGGCTGTAAATCTTTATGGAAGCACACTGCCTCATTTTTCTGCCACAGAGTGGATGGTGGATTTGAACCACTCACCTTTTGGTTAGCAGCCCAATGCTTTAACCACTACATCACCATAGCTCTTTGTCAGTGTAAATTCAGGCTCTAAAACCTCTCTGGCTTTCACTTTCTCCCCCAAAAAGCTTTTATTTCTCACCTAGAATTTAGGCAGAGACAAACTTGCTTAGCATCTCCCTTTTTCAATGTTTTTTTTTTTTTTTCTCCTAGTTCTCCCTGAGCATTCAGTCCTGCAAAGCCTCAGTTCTTTGCTGTCTTCTTTAGACCCTTGCATGGCACTGGCCCAAAGCTTTACCTCTCGTCATTCCTTTGGCCCTACACCAGCCTAATAACAGCACAGACACAGACACACCCACACTGAGACTTGCTAAGGCGCCGTTCACCACTTCCGGCTGTTTTTCCATTCGTTCTTCAGTTCCAGCAACTAGACTAATTTGGTTCCATTTTATCTGCAGTTTCTATGCATTTGTAGTAGGAGGGGTTCCCCATTAGTCCACTTCTCCCAAGTACCCTTTTCTTCCACAGAGGCTCTTACAACCACCTAGGCCTTAAAACCTCAGATATTAGCCAGAATCAGATGCCTGTGGGGTCTAGGGTCAACTTTGCCCACAGAAAGCAGCTCCAGAATTTAGCCAGAATCTTTTTGGAAAAAAAGGGATTGGACTTGTCTGATTATTGACCAGATAATTTGTGCTTAACAACCACCTTTCTGTCTTGTGCTGGAACAGAATTGGAATGTTTCTTCTCTGCCAGTTTCAGGAGATGAGATCATTGTTACAAGGTCCGTAGGGAGACATTAAATAAGGAATCTTTTATAAAAGAAATGCATGTGGCTTCTGAGACTTGTAGAAGAAACTCAGCAATGGACCATCACCTTGAGAAACAGACCTGATGGGGTTTTTCTTTTGTTGTTGTTGTTGTTATTGCTTTGAGAAGATACTTCCCAAGTTTTGGGGTTTTGTTTTGTTTTTTTTTAAGGAAAAATAGCAATGATCCTGGGAGCTTTGCCCTTTACAGCATGAACACATACCTTCACGGGTCAGCAGGCTGAAAAGTTACAGCTGAAAACTCTGACAGAGTTTCAAAATTGTCTTTCACACGATTGGGGTTGAGAGTCAAGAGGAAGGTCGGCATGTATCTCAGGAAAGGAGAGTCATGGAAAATAGAATGTAGGTTTTAAAGTTGTAATAGAGCTTAAATGCTAGAGCATTTGGTTTGTGGAAGACTGCAGTCTACAGTGGGAGCCCTAACTCCATTTTGAGTCTTGACATAAGTTCAGATGCCATTTGGGTTCTTTCTGACCTTTAAACCAACATTGTGGCTATGCATAGACAAGTTCTAGGACAAACCTAGGGAGGAGAAGTTTGACCTCCAGAAGAGTGCCTTGAAAGTAGATTGTTCACACAAAAGAACTAGGGAACTTACCTGGATCTGTCCTTATCTAATTTAAATTAAGATTGGGGACCTGCTATTGTCTTATAACCACCTTGTGGCTATGACTCAGGCTGCATGGTCATAAGTCGTATCTGGACTGCCGCATAGCCAGGAGGTCAAGACCCAGAACCAATCTTATAACTCTTTATAATCTTCAGTTATGTGCATATCCCAATCATGGTCCTTTCCCCATTTTTTGTAGTCCTGCCTGTGACAGTGAATAATCGACCTGCCACCAGTTATGGTTTTGTGGTGTTTTCCTTAGTTCTCAATCTTATATAATTAGCACCATGGCTATGAATCTATGGACTCCATTTGGGTTCTGTACTGTGTACATGCTGATGGTTTCCCTCATCATGATTGTCTTTGTTTTGTCGTTGTCCTGTCTAAGGCTTAATAAAAAGGTCTCTATTGAAACTTATTTGAATCTGGGGTCTTTTTCCCCCTAGCACAAAGTCCAGGAGAGAGACAAACCCCTTAAAAACATTACAAGCCATGGTTTTCTTCTACACAGACATAAATGTTTAAAGTCCGGTGTGCAAATTACAAGCCTATGTTTGTAGAAATCTTTGTAATAGAATTTTTAGTTTTAGGCTTCTGACATCTTCACTTCATGGTACTTCCTCCACTCTTGGTCTTCAAAACTCAGTAGCCTTCTTAGAATCAGAACTTTCTCCAAGGACAGGTTTGACTAATCAGTCATCCACACCTTAGGGTGAATTTAACCTAATGTATTATCCAGCCAGAGATGTTATCTTTTGAAAATTATAAGCTCAGTGAGATAAAGATTTGACTGAAATTACATTGCACAAAGTGAGGACTCAAGACTCTCTGCGGTGCAGTGAATGACTTGGTATTTGGTAGGCTCTTCTAGCCATGGTCTTTGTGACTCCCACCAGATGACGTGATGGAACTATACAAATGTAAGGTGCTTGTGGCCACCAAGGGGATTGGATAGCTTGTTAGTAATGTAAATAAGGTACATGGTACTCTTGTGGGGGGTAGGACTGGGACCTTGGAAATAAGATGTGTAGAACTCTCATGTGGGGTTTGATTAGTTTTGTCATTCTGCTAGGTTTAAAATGAGCCCTCCCACAGGTAGAAGTGGGGAGCTTACTGCCATTGAGAGAGAGAAGCCAAGAATGAAGCTCATCCTTCCACTAGAGATGCCTACACAAAGATGACTGGCAGAGTGATGGTGATAGCAGAACCAAGAGACTGGCACAAAACAGAGCAGCAGCTTGCCAGCCCACAGAGAGAAAAAGCTAAGTGCCTTTGAGCAGGAGGCTTGCTAGAAGAGTGGGGTGCACCTAAGTGAACCTATCAGCAAAGCTAAAAGAGCTTTGTAACACTTGTCTGAGCAGGGCAGAGCTTAGGCCAAGAGGCCAAGGGCCAAAAGAGATGTGCCTGAGGGCATGATGAGGGGAGGCTGTCCTGATCAAGGAATTATATCCTGAGCATTCCTAAACCTGAATTGTAACCTGTTACTTCCTGAATAAACCCCGTAATCGGGAGTATTGTACGTGAGTTCTATGTGACCATTGCAATGAATTATCAGACCCAGCAGAGAAGTAGTGAGCACCATGGGAGGAATGGCTGGTATCAGAATTGGTAAAAAAAAAGGTTGGAGGGTGGCAGCATGTCTGGCCTCATAGGAGTCAGCCTTGGGCTGTTGATGGTGATTCTGTTTCCTCCTTGTGAGGTAGGAGGAGGTCAGAGGTTGCCACCCCTATGTACTTTTTGCACCCTCCAACTCCAAATCTTAATCTCTTTCCAAACCTCACGACTGTGTCTTAGGAAGAATGGGGTGAAGTGTCTTTGCTGGGCCAGATCTGTGACTCGTGCTTTCTTTCCTATGGGCACTAAGGCTCTGGGGAGGCACTGGTGATGAACATGCCCAGGTTTTTTTCTCCTACCTCAGCCTCTGAGTTAACTCCTCCAATTTGTCAGATTTGTCTACTGAGGTCACAAAGAACCTGGGAATTATGAGAAAAACTCATTTCTCTCCTCCTAGGGAGCTCCACCTTGTGGTCAAGTGTCTTGGGGAAGCCATTGGTCATTAACTAATCCTTTGCTGCCCCTTAGGGAGCTTTTATCATCCCAGGGAAATACCCAAAGGAATTTTCTTGCAACAATTTTATTCATATCGGTCCAAAATCTAATCTACTAAATAGCACCTAAGGCATTTGACTGCTAACCAGAAGGCTGGCTGGTGGTTCAAACCCACCAGCCACTCCTCAGAAGGAAGGATGGGCAATCTACTTTCATAGTGATACCACCTTGGGAACCCAATTAGGGGTCTCTATGAGTTGGATCCTACTCAACAGTAGTGAGTTTAGTTTTTTTGGTAAATACTTTTGAAGGTGCTAATCTCACTAATGTTCTGGGGAGGTTCTCTTCTATACAGTTTCTGCTACAGGGTAGGTCTATGGGCCTGTGTTTATACTACATGACCCCACACTCAGGCCAGAGATGATTGAAACATGAGTAGAGACTTGGCCTAGGAGAAACCAATCCATACATTGAGTTGAGATAATCAGATCCTGTCTCTCAAAACAAGCCCAGCAGATGAGCTGAGGTTAGGAACTAGATCTGTAATTCCAGACCAGACCAGAGTCATGAATGACTCTGAGCCAAATGCAAAATGCAGACAGATGCCCAAAGACCTGATTAGGTGGGGTGCACCAGCAGGAGCCAGCATGCAAACCACATGAGGGCTCATGTGCTTCACCTTGCACCCAGATACCATGCTGGAACACAGGAGGGAGTAGACAGAAATCCTCAAACACCAAACAGTCATTCCACACAATGGACAAGAGCCCTCACAGTCACAATGCTTTGAGTGTTGCAACAGAAGTGAGAATAAGGAGACAGAATGGATAAATGCATGAAGGACGGCCCACGTGGTGAGAGGGATTAGGGACAGTATGACATGGAAATAAATGGCCTCCTGGCTTCTATCTCACTGTGGTAGTTAAGTTGTGTGTCAGATTGGCTGGGCCAGGTTTTGAGTGGCTGGACAGCTGGATGTAGTTATTCCCATGATGAGACTGGTAATCAACTCCATGGTGAAATCTACTGGAAAAGCTGAGTAGTTGCCTTAGGGATGTGGTCTGCTTCCTGTAAATAAGAAGCTTTGAGAAAGGTCTTTGCAGCTTTTTGGTATACTTGGACCCTACATGTAGCCAAGTCTTCATTCAGCAGCCTGCCGCATTTCCTGCCCATCTTGGGACTTTCTCTGGACTTGAACTAGAGGCCTACCATGGTGTTTGGTAATCTTGGGACTGTGTCATTTTATTTGTCAACCTTGGGTTCCTCAGCCTCAGCAGCCAGCAGCCAGCAGCCGCCTGAGTTAAGAAAAGCCTCCAGCTTCAGCAGGCCGGGAGCAAGAAGCAGAGCTGAAGCCCAAGGTCAAGGGGCTTTCACCCAGCCTCTAGAGTTGGCACTTTGAACTTGGACTTCTAACCTCCTAAATTGTAAGAGAATAGATCTGTTTGTTAAAACCATCAACTTGTATTTCTGTTAGAGTGGCCCTAGATGACCAAAACACTTGCCTTCCAAGTTTCCCCAGTGTTTTTTATTTCACTCTTAATAGCAGCTTTTTCAAAATATCGTACCAGAACTCTGGCCCCACACTTTCAGCTTGCAAGCCTCCTCTTCTGTCATTGAAAAGATGAAATCAAGGTCTCTCAACACCCCTCACTCATCCCTGTTTCATTACCCAACCATCCCTTCTTCTATCTGTTACAAAGGAAACATGCCTTTTCCTTTACAGAATTGAGTGTTCCATATCCTGCGTTGATCCTGAGGCCTAAGACCGTCCACCATCCACTCTCTTTGACTTCTTCAATCTCTTCCTCTCTGGGCATGACTTGCTTTCTGCCTGTAAATGTGTTTCAGGGTCTCCAGTCCTAAAATTCCCTTCTTGACCCCAGTAGTTTCTCTGGCTATAGCCCTATTCCCCCCATTCTTCTCAGAGCTAAATTTTCTTTCTCAAGTCTCACTCATTCCACAGCTCACTATCCCCATCACATTCTGAAAACTTTCCTGGGAAAACAGAAGATCAAATTCTGACATCCCATTTTCGATCCTCCTCTTGGAACATCCAGCATTGCTGACCATTCCCTCCCTACTGGTCATGGTCCAAACAGAATACAGATGGTACAGGTAGGCTGGGTCATTGAGGAGAGTTTAATAAAGGGACTATTTTTATAGAGATGTGGCCTGGTTTTGGAAAAGCATCAAGATGTGATGCAGTATACCAAAGCCAGGAACAGCAGAAGTTAACAGACCAGAGAGAGTGAGCTATGTGGAGAGGGCCATTGGATAGGAGCTGTGGCCTTCATAGGAAGGCAAAACACAAAACGCAATGCACTGCCATCAAGTCAGATCCAACTCATAACAACTCTTCCTTGAGTTTCGGAGACACTATCACTACAGAAGTAGATTGCCCAATCTTCCTTCCAAAGAGTGGCTGGAGGGTTTGAACTGCCAGCCTTCTGGTTAGCAGTCAAATGCCTTAGGCACTAAGTCACCAGAGCTCCTTCGTAGGAAGACAGGAGCTGAGGAAATGCACACTCCAACTCAGTCTCCTCCTTCTCCCCTCCAATCTCCTGCCATTGTTCCCCATTAGCTTGGAACCAGCCCACCAGAATCCAGAAGGCAAGAAAACTGATTGCTGCTGTCATTGCAGGTTCTCATTTGGGGCAGAGAGCTCTGTGAGAAGAGAGGAGAGCATCCATGGGAAAACAGAAGTACTCAACACTCCTAGCTATTCCTCCAGACTCTCTGTCTTAGGCTCAGTCACCCTGACTCTTTTGGTTGTCCTCCTAATGTCCAACCATGGCTTGTCAATCTCTTCTCTAGTCTATCATCATCCCCCATCTTAAATGTCCTGTCATTTCTCTTCACACACACACACACACACACACACACACACTCCTTTAGCAATTTCATCCTCCACAAAGCTTCCACTATTACCTCCAACATGATGATGACCAAGGTCTGCATCTCAAACTACCTCTCACTGGCCCCTAGCTCTACTACCAAACTCACTGTCATCTAGTCATTTCCAACTCATAGCGACCCCTCCTTGGGTTTCCAAGGTGGTATCACTATGGAAGTAGATTGCCTAACCTTCCTTCTGAGGAGTGGCTAGTGAGTTTGAACCTCCAGCCTTCTGGTTAGCAGTCAAATACCTTAGGCACTACGCCGTAGTCATCATCATATGATTTCAAGCAGGAAGATTTGCATGACTCAAACTCAACACATCCAAAAAGAAAGAACCCTCTCCCTCCTGACTCTCACCTGTGTCCCCACTGCACATTAACAGCTGTCACCTTTGATTTCTTCATTTCCTCTACAGTCTTGCTACTCAAAATACGGTTCTAAACCTGTAGCACAAACGTGTCCTGGGAGCTTGTTAGCAATGCAGAATCTCAGGCCCCACTGGAGCCCTCCTGAATCACAATCTGCGTGTGACAACATCTTCAGGGGGTTTGTATCCACATCAAAATCTACAACTGCTGGTTTAGAGTGCATCTTGCAACCACTCCTCCTTTCCATTTAACGTTATAAGTGTTAAAATGTACCAACTTTGTTGTTGTTGTTTGCCATCGAGTCAGACCCAACTCGTAGTGACCCCTCCTTGGGTTTCCAAGGCAGTATCGCTATGGAAGTAGATTGCCCCATCTTCCCTCCGAGGAGTGGTGGGTTTGAACTGCCAGCCTTCTGGTTAGCAGTCAAGTGCCTTAGCCACTACACCACCAGAGCTCCTGATACTAAAACAGAGAGAAGTGATCTCTGCAGCAAACGGGAGCCCTGTAGCGTCTTCCGCTGTCCCCCATGCACTTCTTTAGATTTTATCTTAGAGGAAGTTGTGTTGTGGAGAATAGTGTGCTTGTAGACTTTATTTTTTGCCTTCTCGTTGTTTTGAGAAAACCTTTTTAGCCCTCTCTATCCTTCTTACCTATATATCCTTGGACGACACTGAAAGGCACCTGGATTGCCCTTTTGGTGTAAAAAACAAAACATACAATTTGGGGTCTTCAAAACGAGAAGCCTATCTGTCTGAAAATGTCCGATGTGATGCTTGCCATAGATGCCATATAGGTTACATGACACCCAGTTCAGTGTTGTCCGGATTTTTATCTCTCTGAGCCTCAGTTTCCTCTCCTATAAAATGAGGAGATAATAGTGACTTCATTATATTTTTTAAAGGATTAAATGAGGCTTAATGGGGAAAAAGATGCCCTCCAAACAGACAACATGCAAGTACTCATTAAATGAAGGAAGTTAGTGAACATATCTGAGCTTCAATTTACTCAAATGTAAAATAAAGAAAACAATACCAAGTTCAGTAAATGATGGTTCCCCAGTTCCTCTCTATGTACCCTCCCACAGCAACAGCACACATGCACGCGCACACACACAAACCATCAGCAGAAATTTAGCCGCTTCCCCCTGATGTCTCCAAGAAGGCCTCCTTATCTCCATGGTCACTCACCTGGATCCCTTTAGAGCTGCTGCCAAGCATAACCATCTGTACTGGTTACCTAGTGCCTCTCTGACAAGAATATAACACAAATGGGATGGCTTGAACAAACAGGAGTTTATTCTTACAATTTGGAGGCTTTAAGTCCAAGTTCAAAGTGCCAGGCTCTAGGGGCTGGATGAAAGCCCCTCAACCTTGGCTTCAGCTCTGCCTCCTGCTCCCAGCCCACTGAAGCTAGAGGCTTTTCTTCACTCAGCTGCTGGCTGCTGAGGCTGACAAGCCCACAGCTGACAAGTAATAAGGCACAGTCCCAATGTTACCAAACCACAAGGCAGGCCATTAATTCAAGTCCATTGTAAGTCCCAAGATCAGCAGAGCATAGCAGGCTGCTGAACAACAACACAGCTACATGCAAGGTTCAAGCATGCCATAGGCTAGAGACCATTCCCAAAGCTGCTTCTTATATACAGGAAGCAGACCACGTCCCTAAAGCAGTTACTCAGCTGCTCACAGTAGATTCCACCATGGAGTTGATTACAAGTCATATAATGGGGAATACTATATCCAGCTGCCCAGCCACTCAACCAGGCCCAGCCAAGCTGACACACAAACTTAACTACTACACTATCCCAATCCTAGCCCCTTCCAATGCACCTTCTACACCAGTCAGAGTGCTTATTCTAAATTTGAGTGTGATGGCTTCACTCCTGCTTAGAGCCTTCAGACCCCACCTGCACTCCCTTCTGTGGCTCCCACTCCCCTTACCACAGGACCCTGCCTACCTCTCCAGCCTTTTCCACAGCCAGCCACATTCATTGTACACTTTCTTTCCTTTTACCTTTGTACACACTGTCTCCTCTATGAAATCCTTTATCCAAGTCACTAATTCCTACATGTCTGTGAAGACTCAGCTTAAGCCTCTCCTCCTCAAGCTTCCCCTGTTGGTGGTCCCTCCTCCTCTGAGCACTGGGGCAGGGGCTACAAACCTGTGGCATGGCACTCAGTACACTGGCTGTCCCTTTTGACCACTGGGGTTCATCCAGGGCAAGGACCTGCCATACTTGACTTTGTGTCTTCACTGTACTACCCCACATTCTGGGGTACAGTCAGTGCTTAATAAATGCTGGTTGCAAAAGCTGGTTACTTTCAGCCAAACAATAGACAGGACTATGAGTTGAACAACAACACCAAGGAGGTGCACCCTTTAGAACATTCAACCATGAGAGATCAAAAGGGCAGCATTTGCACAGGCAGTAAGCTAGGGAGGCAAGAATGCATAGGCAAGAAGGACACAGGGAATGGGTAACCACAGGGAGGAGGTGGGAAGAGAGCTGTTACATTGTAGGGATTGTAATCAGTGTCACAAAATAAAATATGTATGAACTGTTGAATGCAAAACAAATCTGCTTTGTAAAAATTTCACCTAAATCACAATAAAAAGTTTAAAAAAAAAAAAAAACTGCTAACAGGAGAACATGAGGAATGGTGCTCCCTTCTAACACACACACAGAATCAGAGTCCCAACAGCCATAGCACTCACAGCAAACATGAGTTTCACAGAAGGACCACACTCTTTCCTATTTCTAATGACTGAACTGAGACGCCAGGACATTTTATGCCTTGGTCTTTGGCTTTGATACTGCAGAGTTGAACACAGAATCCACAGTATGATCCTTGTACGTTGCCAGCTCCAATGTTGGCAACAACCCCTTGGAATCTCCCCAGAGCCCCCTTGCCCAGAACTCACTGAAGCCTGTTGAGGGAAGCTCCTGAGCAATACCCAAGTTCCTTCTTGTTGCTCTTTTTAAAACTGAATATACACATATATACATATATATATATATACACACACACACACATATACATATTATATATATTATTTTTGTTGTTTTTGTTGATAATATACACAGCAAAACATAAACCAATTCAACAATTGCTACATATTCAATTCAGTGACATTGATTACATTCTCTGAGTTGTGCAACAATTTTCACCTTCTTCTTTTGAGTTGTTCCTCCTCCATTAACATAAACTCAGTGCTTCCTGTTGCCTATCTAATCCTTCAATTGCTGTTGTCAATTTGATCCCACATAGTTCTTAAAAGAGGATAATTCTGAAGGCAGGCCTTCTTTACCAGTAAAGCCAAACTATTGTTTGGTTTTAGGAAGACTTCAGGGGATATTTTGCTTTAAGGTTTAAAGGTATCTCAGGACCATAGTTTCTCTTCTTGTTGTTCTTACACACATCTTCCTTCTACTTCCTTCAAGGCAGACAGCAAGTGGCCTTTTCAAAAGTCAGGAATGTTAGGAAGGGATGCTGCTCACCCAGAAAGAAAGATCCAGATTCCCTTTTCCCTGTCAGGAGACTTCTCTAGCATCACCACGTTGGTCACACATCACTGGGTGACCTAGAAGTCAGAGTGGGCCAGCTCAGCCCAGCTGCCCTCTGGAGCAGAGTCTGTCCGATGCCCTGGGCACCAGCATCACAGTGAGTGCAAGTGAAATGGATGATGAAGTGTGACATGAACTCAGAAAGAGGTATGAGTGCAAGTTCCATCCACACCATCACTGAAAGAAGAGGCCACGCTCTTTTCCATACAAACCAACTTCCTCCTTGACAGCTGCCATACATGTAAACAGCACAGGCACAAAATCAAGTTTGCAATGTCAGAAAAGCTTGTCATGGATCATGACCCAGGCAACTGCCTTGGAGAGAGGGGACAGTTTTTAAATATAACACCTGACAGGGCCTCTGCCCTCAAGTATCTACACTCTACCCTAGGCTAGGCACCATGATGGGTCTGAAGGAATTTGACAGCAGTTCTTAACCTGGAGAAGCTTATGCCTTATTGGAAGCAAGGCATCAGGGCCACAGGCAGGAAATAAAGGACCACATGAAGCAGGATGCAACCAGGGGCTAAACTGGGTGGCACTGACATGAGCTGCACTGAAATGTCAGAGAAGAAAGAGAGACAGCAGTACAGGCAGACACAGTCCAGAAGGCTTCTGCAGGAGCCCTGGGAGATGGGTTAGTGGGTAGAGAGGGTATGTCAGATGGGTGGGGGGCAGCGTGACAAAAGCGCCGAGGTATGATGTGCTGTAGGAGAGACAGACCATCTGCACTGACGTAGCTTTCTGCCATTCCATCAGTTGTGGCCTATTTTGACTGATGATTCACTTTGAAATCAGCCCTGCCTGGGCTGTGTGGTTTTGGAGGCTGTATAGGTTAACTTGTCATCCTTGCCCAGCCATGTAAACAAACCACAGAGCAAAGCCAAACCACTGAGAACCAGTCAGAGAGAACCACTGCTCTTTCCTTCTTAAAAGTCCAACAAGAAAACCTGGTCGTTCCAACATGTCCACAACATCACCATCTGAGCCTAAAAATACTGAAATAGATGTAGCAGAAAAGGTAGCTACAGAGAAAGGAAGGGAAAACCGCTTGAAGCATTGTCAGCTTGTTTATCCATCTCCTGACGTTTGAGTGACTGACTGATTGATCATAGTTCACTACATGATGAAATGTTCAGAGCCTCAGTTTCTATATCTGTTAATAAACAAACAAAAACTAAACTGATTATTTCAGAAGTTGTGGTGTGCAATAGTCTACAGTGGTTTCCCATGATCTCTGCCTCCTGGTATCCAGTCACTGGGGTAATCCTGTCTTCTTGAGTGTGGGTTGAACCTAGTGACATACTTCTAGTTAACAAAAATGCTCAAGGGGGCACTGAGCTTCTGTTAATGGTGATGGAAAACTTTGGAAACAGATAGTGAGGATGGTGGCATAGCATAGTGAACATAATTAATGTCCCTGCATTGTACATTAAAAATTGTTGAAACAGCAAATGTTGTGTTTCATATATATATATATAGTGGTAAGTACATTTTTATGTATGTACTACAAATATAAAAATAAGAACACAGTAAAAGTAATGGGTTATCAGTAGTCAAAACAGCCTGGTATTGGTAGAGCGACAGACACATAGACCAGTGGAACAGAATCAAGAACCCAGAAATAGATCCATCCACCTATGGTCAGCTGATCTTTGACACAGGGCTGAAATCCATTAGATGGGGAAGAGATAGTTTCTTTGACAAATGGTGCTGGCAAAACTGGATATCCATTTGCAGGAAAATTAAATAAGATCTGTACATCACACCATACACAAAAACTAACTCCAGATGCATCAAAGAATTAAATGTAAAACATAAAACTATATAATTCATCAAAGAAAAAAATAGAGGCAAACTCAGGGGCCCTAATATATGGCATTAATAGATTATCCAACATAACCAAAAATGCACAAACAGCAGAAGATAAACTAGCTGGCTGGGACCTACTAAAAATTAAATTTTTATGTGCTTCCAATGACTTCTCCAAAAGAGTCAAAAGAGAACCTACAGATTGGGTAAAGATATTAGGCAATGACATACCTGACAAGAGACTTATCTCTAAAGTTTATAGAAAACTCTAACATCTCAACAGCAAAAGGACAAACAATCCAATTAAAAAATGGGCAGAAGACATGAACAGACACTTCACCAAATAAGATATTTAGGTGGCCAACAAACACATTAAGAAATGTTCATGATCATCAGCCATTAGAGAGACACAAATCAAACCAAAAATGAGATACCACCTCACCCTAGCACTAATAGCAAAGTACAACAAGATAGAAAACAACAAATGCTGGCGAGAATGTGGAGAGATTGGGACTGTCATACACTGTGGGTGTGACTGTAAAATGATACAACCAATGTGGAAATCGGTGTTGATATTCCTTAAAAAGTTGGAAATAGAAATACCATTTGATCCAGCAATCTCATTAGTAGGTATATATCCTAAAGAAGTGAGAGCCAAGACACGAATAGATACATGTACACCCATATTCATCACAGCACTATTCACAATAGCAAAGGATGGAAACAACTGAAGTGCCCATCAATGGAGGAATGGATAACCAAACTATGGTACATACACACAATAGAATACTATGTAGCACTGAAAAATAATGTACAATCCATGAAACGCCTCACAATGTGGATGAATTTGGAGAACACTATGCTGAGTGGAATAAATCAATTACAGAAAGACAAATATTGTAAAAAGTCAAGGAAACGTTTACATATGGAAGGAAATTTTCATTACTGGTTACCAGGGATAGGAGGGGAGGGGAGGGAAAATTCCTAGATAAGTAAGAGACAAGTATTATTTGAGTGAAAGTAAAAGCAACATACCAAAAGTAAATGACCAACACAATGACACTAAGGAAAAGGAAGACACAGAGAAGTGCACAAGAGGTACAGACAACAAACATAAATACTTTTATATACACAATAGTGCATTGCCAGCAATATCAAACATTAATCTGTGAGTGGATGCATAGGCAGACAGGCTGAACGATCAGGTATATATAGGCAAAAGGAAATATACCCATGACCATATATAAATATGGCAGACAATATTTCTAGATACTTATTTGCATGTTCTGTAAGAATGTCTATATGTATAATAGAGCTAATGGGGAAAAGTGATAACTTCTTAGCCACAGCCAACACCCTGAGGGAATGAGTCACTGGGCCCATGGACTCACGACCATGGTCACAGGGGACATTAAGCTCAATTGGCATAACATATCATACGAAAACATTATATATCCTGCTTTGGTGAGTAGTGACTGGGGTCTTAAAAGCTTGCAAGCAGCCATCTAAGATGCAACAATTTTGGTCTCTCCTCTTCTGAAGCAAAGAACAAAGAAAACCAAAATGAACAGAAACAATTAATGCAAGGGACTAGTGGACCATGTGGACCGCAGCCTACATGACCCCGATACCAGAAGAGCTAGATGATGCCCTCCTACCACTGTCAACCACTCAGAAAGGGATCAAAATAGGAGATCCTGGAGAGAGTGGGAGAAAAATGTGGGACAAAACTCAAAATCATTAAAAATAATAATAATAATAAGTCTTACTGCTCTAATAGAGACTGGTGAAATTCCTGAGACTATGGTCTCTAATCACCCTTTAGGCCTGGAATTGAATTCACTTCCATGGCTTCCAACAAAGCAATAAACAGGCATAAAAGGTGAACATTTACACCCTGGGTAGGTAAACTCCTTACAACAATCAACCAGGGGAGATCAGAAGGGCAGTATTTGCATAGGGAGAGAGCCCAGAGGGCAGGAATGCACAGGAAAGAAGGACACAGGGAAAGGCAACCACAGGGAGGAAGTGGGAAGAGAGCTGGGGCTGGACATTATGGGGATTGCAACCAATGTCATGAAACAAAGTATGTATGAACTGTTGTATGAAAAGTGAATTTGTTCTGTAAACTTTCACCCAAATCAAAATTAAAAAAAAAAAAAAAGTGATGGGATGTCACTTTCAAGATCAGGTTATAAAAACCGTGACTCTGATCTTGCTCACTCTCTCTGGTTCTCTCACTTGCTTGCTCACATGAAGCCAGCTGCCCTGTAATGAACTGCCCTATAGATAGGAACACAGAGCAAGAGAATGGGGATCACCTTCAACCAACAGCCAGCAAGGAACTGAATCCTCCCAATAACCACTGAGTTAGCTTGGAAGGGGATCATGATGGGTGAAGCTTGAGGTAAGAAGAGACCCAGCGGACATCTTGATTGCAGGCTGTGAGAGACCCCAAGCCAGAGGACTCAACAGAGCCAGCCCAGATTCCTAACCCACAGAAACTGTGAGATGACAAATGTTGATTTTTTAATTTTTATGTTAAACCACTAAAAAAAACAAACTCACTGCTGTGGAGTCAGATCCGACACATAGCGACCCCTCCTTGGGTTTCTAAGGCAGTGTCACTATGCAAATAGATTGCCCAATCTTCCTTCCAAGGAATGATGGCTGGTGGGTTTATTGAGGTAAAATATATATAACATAAAGTTAGTCATTTTAACATTTTTAAGTGTACAGTTCAGTGACATTAATTACATTCACAACATTGTGTAATCTTCATTACCATCTATTTCCAAAATTCTTCCATCACCTCAAACAGAAATTCTGTACCCATTAAGCAATATCTTCCCTTATCTCCCTCCAGACCCTGGTAACTTCTAAGCTACTTTCTGTCTCTAAATTTGCTTATTCTAGATATTTCACATAAGTGGAATCATATATATTTGCCCTTTCGTGACTGGCTTATTTCAATCAGCATAATGTGTTAAAGGTTCATCCATGTCATGGCATGGATCCAGAACTTCATTTATCTTTATGTCTGAATATTCCATTGTATTATCATAGTGAAGCACTGGTGGCGTAGTGCCTAAGGCACTTGACTGCTAAGCAGAAGGCTGGTGGTTCAAACTCAAACAGCTTTATTGAAAGTAGAGAGAATTGTGGATCAGGAGACACACTAACACCCAGGCAGGGTACCACAGGGTTCCAAATTGCAAGAAAAAAGTGAGGTACTCATCAAGTGGAATAAATAAAGGGCTGCATGCTCACAGGCACAAGGGGGCACATGACAAAAAGTTACAAGGGGATTATTAAACTACAATACTCCTTAACATTATCATTTCTATTTCTTAACCTCCTAGGACTTGTTGACCAAGGCACTCTTCTCAGATCAAGTCACACAAACACTCTCAACAAACATCTTTTAACAAGCAACTCCTCCAACAAGCTAAAAGTTTGACCTTTGCTTCTTTTGGGTTACAAGCAGTTAAACTTCCACAATTGTATCCCCAATTAACATGCTTTTTAAACCCTAACCTCTATGCCATTTGGAAATGGGTTGTCTTTGTTATGTTAATGTGATTTGCTTAATGTAGGGTGTATTTTAAGTCAATCTCTTTTGAGATGTAAAAGAGATTAAACAAGCAAACAAAAGAAGCAGAGATGGGGGACAAGAGATATCATGCTACAAGGAAATCACCAAGGAACAGAAACTCAGAAGAGACAATGATCTTCCTCCAGAGCCAACAGAGAGAGAAAGCTTTCCCCTAGAGCTAGCATCCTGGATTCAGACTTCTAGCCTCCTGAACTGTGAGAAAATAAATTTCTGTTTGTTAAAGCCATGAATTTCTGGTATTTCCATTATAGCTTTATGTGGTTGTTATGTGCCGTTGAGTAGAACCCGACTCATAGTGACCCATCCTTGGGTTTCTGAGGCAGTATCACTACAGAAGTAGGATTGCCCAACCTTCCTTCCAAGGAGTAGCTGGTGGGTTTGAACTGCCAGCTGTCTGGTTAGCAGGCAAGTGCCTTAGCTACTATGCTACCAGAGCTCCCAGCAGCACTAGATAACTAAGACATTCCTAATGCTGGGCTGCCAACTTTAAAAATGTCTGTTAATCCTGAAGGTTGTTGTTGTTGTTGTTATTTGCCGTCGAGTCGCCCCCGACTCATAGAATAGCAATCTGTTAATGGTGGTTCTGCCGTCAAGTCGCCCCCGACTCATAGAATAGCAATCTGTTAATGGTGGTTCTGAGTTGTTTGTTTTTGGTATGGCTAAAGTCTGCTCTTCTCCCTCTGGAACCAGAGACCAGGGTCCCTTCTCTAGAGAAATGGGTACTTCAGCTTTAAGATGGCTGCTGAACTATCTGTATGGGATTAAATCAACAATAGCAACCTGAAAGGTTAGAGAAGATACTTAGGAAGCAGTGAGTTCATGTCAATGGTGCAGGAATAATTCAGAAAATGAGAATGAGAATGGTTGCACAACATGAAGAATGTAATCAATGTCACTAAATTGTACATTTCTACAATCGTAGAAATTGTTGAATTGGTGTATGCTTTGCTGTGCACATTATCAAGAACAACAAAATAAATTATTTTTAAAATAAATAAAAAAACGATGGCTACCAAGGCAAGGCAGAGTGGGTCATGGACACCTAGAAAACCAAAGCTTTCCTATCATTTGGCCTTTTTCTTGATTCAGCATTTGTTTTGTTGCCATGACACATTCACCAGTTTTCAGAGTTCTGATAAAATTGATTCTGCCAGTTTCTGCTTTCAGTTTTTTGGTGTTTCTGTAGAAGTTGAAAGCATCAAACTGCTTATGCTGCCATCTTGCTCTGGAGTCCTTAAGAACTCAATATTGTTGCCTTAAGCCACTATTTTGTGGTAATTTGTTACACAGTAATTGATACCAAGTTAGATCATATGTGTTCCTGAGTTGATGCTCACACCTGACACAACCAGAAATGCCCTCCGAATCCAGATCTCTTCTCCTTCCTCACTGATAATTAGTGTATGTCCCAGTGAGTTTAGTCCAGGGTATTCAGATTGTTCAACATGAGAATTACTTTAATTTTTTTTTTTTTTTGGTAGAAGTGCTGGATGAGGCAGAAATTTTTACATTATGCAAGACCTCTTCACATAGAGACAGATACAGCCAGTCCCTTTGGAGTAGACCTTTCTTCACATAGGAGTCAGTGGACTTCTTATTTGTAAGTGCACAGAGAGTAGGCATGCACAGTCTTAGGCTAGGGTGATTTTCAACATATCTAACAAGGTCTGGGCATGAGAGTGGACCAGGATGGATGTTGGCTGACAAATGATTACCCAGGGAAGTCCTTGGTCCTGAGGAAAGGGTGTATCAGGACTCTGCAAAGTTGGCAAGGTATTCCCTTCCTTAAAATCCCTTGACAGTGCTTGAATAAAAGGGTAGAAATGTATGGAATAAGAGACCCTACCCCACTAAGTCCCAAACTTAGTAACTTGGACAGAAGGACCTTCACTGAAGATCAAAGCAGAAAGGGACACAAAGGGCTCCAAAGAAGAATTCATCGTGAGAGAAGAATGAATGTGTGTGTGTGTGTGTGTGTGTGTGGAAGGAGGGGGGTGGGGACTGGGGCTGGGCTTGATCTTGATAGAATGAGCCAAAGGTTGTAGGGGTGATTGGCTCCCATGAGCCTGTGGCTAAGGCTGGAACTTCTCCAGATCCTCCTAACCCTACATAACACAGGGCTCCAGATTCTTCCATCCTTGCATGGTGTGTAGCTTTGCCAGACAGTGACTGATCTATAAATGTAATGACTTCAGAGAGCTACAATTTAGATGCCAATGTGAGACCCCTTGAGTTCAGATTTGATCTTATAGTGTTTGAGGTGAGATTCAATGAGAATGTCTAGTATTTTAATAAATGGGTCTTGAAATCAGGAGGGAGCTCAAGATACAGATTTTTTAATTATTAGCATGTGATATGTTGATTAAAATCATGGAAGGCACAACCTTCTGCTTTCTCATCCAATGTGATTCATCGCCTTCTTTCTTATTAAAACCCCCAGATTCACACATCTCTGCATTGTGCTCAGCTAAAGTACTCACTTCCCATGGCATTCTAGGAGCTCTGGTAGCGTAGTACCTAAGGCACTTGACTGCTAATCAGAAGGCTGGCAGTTCAAACCCACCAGCCACTCCTCGGAAAGAAGGTTGGGCAATCTACTTCCATAGTGATACTGCCTCAGAAACCCAAGGAGGGGTCACTATGAATTGGGTGTGACTCGATGGCACATAGCAACAACAACAACATGACATTCTTGTGTCTAGGGGTGGCTGGATCTAGCTCCAAAATGTGAGTGAAAGGATCCCTGAGATAGCTTTATAAAATGTAATAGATTCAGTCAGCATCCTCCTTTTGCCCTTCACTCTTTGTCCTTTCCCTTACTCCCGCCTAGAATATAAAAATGAAGCCACCATCTTGCATGATGTGGAAAACAGCCATACAGTAAGGATGACAAAGCAGAGGCATAGAGAGATCCCAGTCAGCTTTGCACTCTCTGTTACACAAGAAAACTTAACTCTTTCCTTGTTTTGGCCACTATTTGTTGGGTTTCTGTTACATGCAACCAAACACAATCTTACTTGACTTATCATAGGGTGAGTGTGTACAGTGAAGAGTAAAGAATAACAAAGAGCACCTGGGAAATGCTGAGAGAAAATAGAAGGCACCAAAGGAGTCATTCATACCACAGTCTGAATAGAGGCAGCTAAATGTACAGGGAAAAATGAGATGACAACGTCAAATGAACAAAGGAAAAGGAGCATTCAAGCAGAGAGAGTTGGTGTGTTTGAAGCTGTAGAGACAGCCAGTATAAGGGATGTTCTGGAAAACATTCATGAATTCAACAACAAAAAAGAGACCATTGGTCTCAGAGGAATATCAGGGCCATATTGCCATGGGGTGAGGAGTGAATAATAGTGTCTTAGTTACCTAGTTCTGCTATAACAGAAATACAACAAATAGGTGGCTTTACCAAACAGAAATTTATTTTCTCACAGTTTGTTGTTGTTGTTATATGCCATCGAGTCAGCCCCGACTCATAGACATCCCTCCTTGGGTTTCCGAGGCAGTATCACTACGGAAGTAGGATTGCTCAACCTTCCTTCCGAGGAGTGGCTGGTGGGTTTGAACCGCCAGCCTTCTGGTTAGCAGTCAAGTGCCTTAGGCACTATGCTACCAGAGCTCCTTCAA
>NW_006921652.1:7784717-7785817 GCF_000298275.1 Orycteropus afer afer
TTGAACCACCAGCCTTCTGGTTAGCAGTCAAGTGCCTTAGGCACTATGCTACCAGAGCTCCCCCTCTCAGCTTTAGATGATCTAATTCTCCTACCCCATCTGAGTGGTGGCCCCACTCCCTTAGCCCTGGTAGGCTCAGTTCCCTGGCCCCTTGGGTATCATAGCCCTGGCCCCTCAGCTTTGGGCAGCCTGATACTGTGGAACTGAGTTAGTGGAGATCTGATTCTTTGAAACTTAACTAGGTAATGGCTCCACCCTTTGAAACCTATATGGCTGCGGCTTGACCTCCTAGGAGACCTTGGCTCCGCCCTTTAAAATCTAGGAGGCTATGGCTTCACCCTTTGAAAGAGTCAGTGCTGCTTCCAGTGTTTCTTCCAACAGTTCTGCTGCTCTCCAAGATGCTCCGGGAATGGTTCTTTTAATTCCTTGGAAGACAACAGATGTAGCTCCTTTGGCCTGTCTCCTGCCTATGGAGTCCCACGAGGCAGACAGTTTCTTCCGTTTTGTCCTGTTTCTCTCCCCTTCAGTCTGAGTTGATGAATTTTCTGCTATGGTAGTGGGTTAGATTCATCAATCACAGACTTAATCTCTTTACCAAAAGGTCATGTAGCTATGTCCTTAGTGAAAATTCTAGAACATGTGTCTTGAGTTTGTACAACTGAATTTTCCAAATCCTTGTGTTTTTTTCCCCCCATTTTGCACAGTTCATTTTTAAGTCCATCTTTACTATAAGCCATAAGAGAAGCCATGCAGCCCCTTTACTATCTTACTTAAAAATCTCCTTGGCCAAATATCCAAATTCATGACTTACAAGTTCTATTTCCCACCAAACATCTGAACATAATTTAGACAGGTTATTTTCCACTGCATAAGAAGCATCACCCTTGCTCCATTGTCCAACTACATGTTCATCATTTCCTTTTATAGCCCCACCAGAAGCACATTTAATGACCACATTTCTAGCAACATTCTGTTGATGAAACCTGCGGTGTAGTGGCTTTTCTACCCATAAGTCTTTGTAAACTCCAAGGTGGGAATTGCTATTAGCAACTGAGGAGCTCCTGATTTTAAAGTCACCCGCCTGGGTTATTTCTGTTGGG
>NW_006921652.1:7786194-7798060 GCF_000298275.1 Orycteropus afer afer
CTGCAGTGAATTTTTGAACCCAGGAGAGATGTGGTGGGTGCTTTGGGAGGAACGGTTGGAGAAAGGGCTGGAGGGAGGCAGCATGCCTGGCCTTGTAGGAATAGGCCTTGGGTTACTGCTGGTAATTCTGTCTTCCTCTTGTGGGATTAGAGGAGGTCAGAACATGTACCCTCCTTGTCTTTTTAGCAAAACCGTATATGTTCTCTAAGATGTTCTCTATAGCTTTCCTCACTTCTTTCTGAGCCCTCACCAGAATTGTTCATAATTCTACCAAGAATTTATTTAAGGCAACCTAGGCCCTTCCTACGAAACACATCAAAATTCTTCCAAATTCTGAGTAGCGACTGGGATCTTAAAAGCTTGCAAGCGGCCATCTAGATACAACAATGGGTTTCTCCTCATCCAGAGCAAAGAAGAATGAAGAAAACCAAAGATTCATGGAAACAATTAGTCCAAGTGGCTGGTACACCGTGCCACCCTCAGCCTATATAACTGAGACCAGAAAAACTAGATGGTGCTCAGCTACCACTATCAACCTCAGAGGGGAATCTATGTAGGATCCGGGATAGAGTGGGAGAACAATGTGGAACAAAACTCAAAGTCATTAAAAAAAAAAAAAAAACTTAAAAATGGAAAAGGTTTGCTGGTCCGATAGAGCCTGGTACAACCCCTGACACTATGGCCCTTAGCTGCCGTTTAGGTCTGGAATTGAACACACTCCCATGGTTTCCAGCCAAACAAAAGAGTATATATGAGCTGAACATTTACATTAGGTAGATATACTCCTTGGAGAGATCAATCGTGGGAGAATAGAAGGGCTCTGTATGCATAGGGAGACAGCTTGGGGGACAGGAGTGCATGGAGGGAAGGACACAGGGAAGAGGTAACTATGGGGAGAAAGTGGGAGGGGAGCTGTTACATGGTAGTAAACTGCAGTCAATGTCATGAGACAAAGTGTATGTGAGCTTCTATATGGAAAGTGAATTTGCTCTGTATACTTTCCCCAAAATCATAATAAAAATATACTAAAAAAAAAAATCCCCCAAATTCTACCCATTACCCCATTGCAGAATCACTTCCACATTTTAGGTATCTGTTGGAGAAGCACCTCATTCTCTGGGGTAGATAAATTCTATCTCAGTTATCTAATGCCACTATAACAGAAATGCCTCAAGTGGGCTTTAACAAACAGAAATAGATTTTATCACAGTTTAAGAGGCTAATTTATGTGAATCCCCAAATTTTCTCAAAGTTTTCAGGGCTGAGAAGCTGACTAATCTAGGAATCATCAGTTACCTATTGCTGTTTCTCAAATAATTTCTTTTAGTCGGATCAGCACAAGCTGATCCCTATGAGGCTGATTTTAAAGATGTCCCAAATGTCCAACTTTTTCAAACTGCTGCACCACTCAATCATCTCTAACATCAGCTCCTCCTCCTCCCCTCAGTATTCTCCCTCCCATCTTAGCATTCTATATTTCACTGTAACGTCTCATAGAACTCACAAACTGCCACAAAGTGGTTGAGGTGGGCAAGTCCCAAATCCATGGGTCAGGAATCAGTCCGGAGCTTTCTCCCCCCTCACATGGTTGCAGAGGCCTGTGAACCCAAATCGGCAGATCAAATGACTAGCTGCTGTCTCAAGTCTCAGAACCAGGGGTGAGATGTTCACAAACCAGATGCAGCTCCCAGAGCAAGAGAATGCAAGAACATTCACATAGTTTCCTCAGGGAAACTAATGATGGTGACCTGAGTCACACACTCCAACAAGGCAGGACTCAAAATACATCCCACCCTAATCCTGCCTCATCAATGCAATGGACAACTCACCCCAAAATGGGACCATAACCACAGGCATAGAAGCTAGGATTTACAGTGCATCACAAATGGAGGATGATGGCTAAAAGAGCTATATGAAGCAATTCACTGCACAGCAGCTATGTAATAAATTACTCCAAAAGTTAGCAACTTAAAATGTTGTTGTTGTCGTCGTTATGTGCCATCGAGTCAGACCCGACTCAGAGTGACCCCTCCTTGGGTTTCCAAGGCAGTATCACTATGGAAGTAGATTGCCCAACCTTCCTTCCGAGCAGCTTAAAATAGCAAACATTTATTTTTCACATTTCCTCTGAATCAGAAACACAGGCATGTTCCACTGGGTCCTCTGGCTCAAGGTCTCTCACAAGCTGCAGATAAGATGCCATCTAGGATTGCCTGAGGAAAGGTTCACTTCCAAGCTCACTCAGTGGTTGTTAGTAGGATGTAGCACCTTACACAGGTAGTTGGTGAGAGGCCTCTCTCAGTTCCTTGCTATGTGGACCTCTCCACAGGGCAGCTCTCAACATGGCAGCTGGCTTCCCTCAGAGCTAGCAAAGAAAGAAGCAAGAGAGGGCAAGCAAGACAGAGCCAGACTCTTTTTTGAGGCTTTCTACCATAGCTGTGTATTTGGGTGGTATAAACTGTTAACAGACTCAGGTGCTAACCCAAAAGTTGGAAGTTCAAGTCCACTCATAGTACCTCAGAACAGAGGTCTGGTAAGCTAGTTCTGAAAAATCAACCACTAAAAAACCTGCAGAGCACATTTCTACTTTGATGCAAATGGAGTCACCATGAGTTGAAAATGACTTGATGGCAACTGGTCAGCACAGCCATAAATCCAGTCCGTGGGAAGCAGTTACTGGCTTGGCCAAAAAGCAAGCTTTCTTTAGTGGAGCAGGAGAAGATGCTGGGAGCCACCACTCCTACATGTATAGTTTTGTTGGAGGGCAGTTGAGTGAGTGGGGGATTGCAGGCTTCTATTTTCTCTCCAAAGAAGGCCAGCTGCCTGAAACCAAGAGCAGGTGGTGGGTAGGAGTTTTGAGGGGAATGGAGAATGTTGAAATTGCTGGTGTGGAGAACAGGAGATAGATACGAACGTAATGGGATGATCTAGGTGGGCCCCAAGCAATTTCTGTCCGTAAAGAGGAGAGGATACTTGAATCTTTTTCTGGGAAAACCTCCTTGAGTGGAGCAAATGCCCACATGTCATCCATGAGAGGAAGTGGGGAGCTACTGGAACCTGTTCTGCACAGACATGAGCTTCATCTGATGCTGATAGAGGCAGAGGGACTAGACTCTCCATTTCCTGTGCGCATGGATCACACTCATATGCTCTGTAAGGGAAACTCAAATCCTGCAGGGCCAGAGGACAGGGCTAGCTAGCCCTGAGGCAGAGGCAGCTGTCCTTCTCTGAAATGGATCAACACCCCCACTATCAAATGTCCGAGGGAGAGGCAGAAACCCGCACAGGAAGCAAGGATGCAAGCCGTGGGCTGTGGTACAAAGACATTCCTTCTCTCTCTGGAGCCTGGGGACAAAGTCAAATCGGTCCCTAAGGTGAATTCAAGTCTTCACCCTCTCTCCTTCTAGGGGCCTGGTTTAGGGGGAGTAAATAGAGCCTTCCTATTTAAGGAGAGGGAGCTCTGGTAACGTAGTGCCTAAGGCACTGGACTGCTAACCAGAGGGCTGGCAGTTCAAACCCACCAGCAACTCCTCAAAAGGAACATGGGGCAATCTACTTCCATAGTGATACTGCCTCAGAAACCCAAGGAGGGGTCGCTATGAGTCGGGTCTGACTCAAAGGCACATAACAACAACAATTTAAGGAGAGATGGTGACAGTTAGAAATCTGTAGAAAGACACTCCCTTTGCACGTTCCCCAAAGATAGGTCTGTGACCCTATAAGCCAACATATCTAGTCAGTATATGTAAGGGACACTGCATCACACTGCCCTTGCATTGTACAAGCCTCCAGTGTATGCCCATTAAAAAGTTCATCCTTATCTAAGCTGCGTTTGCAAGGGATAGCCGAAAAGTGAGCAGTGTCCCTTTTCCCAGGCCAGGGGCAGCCATGTGCTGTCACACTGCAGGCCAATACCCAGGACCACACATGACAAGTTCCAGAAGATTGCACACTGAGCAACGTTCAGTAGAGCAGAGGCACATTGGGGTGGAAGTGCGGGCCCTTCAGGGGCAGTGGGTGTGAAACGTGGGCATTTAAAGTACATGCATGCACAGCAAACACATGCCAGTCAACCAAGTACAGGTCCTGTTAAGACGAGGCACCTTCATCCCATTTGTACTGCAGTTCAAACAGCTGGCACTCCCGCCTTTCACTTCCTGGCCCATGTCCTTTCAGAGCAACTCAGGGCCAGATCTCAGACAAGCTGTTTCCTCCAGAAGCAAGAATCGTCACTGAATGGGACCTGGACTTGCAAAATTATCTCAACACCAAAGACTTCAGAATTGTTTTTGAATGACCAGATTCAGATTCCAAATCAAGGCAAAACCTCCCTCACCTTGGCTCTCATTTGGATCCTCATCTGGGCTGCAGTGAGAGATGCAATGCCTCTCCTCAGACCCCAGCCCAAGACCCTAATGCAGAGAACACCAACTTTCTTTTCCTGTCCCTAATGTGCTGCAAACTGGGAACTATCCCAGCCTTGCTGACTTCAGCTGGACTCCTTGAGCCAAAAAAGTGCAGGAGCCAAAAGAAAAAGGGGTGTGAGAGAATACATTTTAAGGAGAAAGATATTTGCAGTTAGGCAAAACTTCTTTGCTTTTTACATCTCAGCTATAAAGTCTTGGGAAGTCTCAGTTTGCAATCAGATGCAGCCTTCAGACTGGAGCTGTACTCTTATCAGCTTCCGAATTCTATTCTCAGAGCTGGCTCCATGAGGATTTAAAACGGTGGGCATGTGAAAGGTTTTATCTACCAGAAAGTAGACAGAAGGCATGAGTCATTGCATAACTGTAGGAGGGCTTTTTGTGTGTAAATTCAGCACGTGATTTAACATGTTTCCCTACAGAGTCCTCTATCAACAAGAGCTCCACTTCTGTCTGCTTTTCCCCACACAAGAAGCCCAGACTCCGGGCCTAGCTCACCCAGGAAATTGCCATTTCCTGGATCCAGTTAAGGAGCAGAAAGAGAAACCACAGAAACCTGAAAGGCAGGAAAGGAAACAGTAGTCAGTCAAGGTGTGGATTCTCTACGTACAGCAGCTCGTGTAACACTGTTTCCCATCTTGCAGAAGGTTTCTCTGTGAACCAGCACTCCTGGGAATTTTCAAAGCTAGCAGGGATGGAGAGGGTGGTCCAGAGAAATGCTGTGCTTGTCCTGTCGTTGTGACTTTATTGTGGCCCCAGAGAAACACTGTTTTGCCCCGTTATCACCGCCGTTTTTGTGTCTCCAATTGCCCCCTTGTGGTCACTGCACGCCCTGCAGCTTCCGTGGCTGCTCGCTCTTCTGATCCCCGCCACACCCCGGGGCCCCAGACAAAAAGATGCTGCGGGGTTGAAGGCCCTCCAACCCTCAGGCCTCCTTCCAAAGGCAGATCCCGGTGGACAATTTCAGCACCGGGCTTGGCCAGGTGGACCTGGGACGCCAGGTGAAGGTGAAAATGGGGTTGGAGGAGCTGCCATGTGCCCTCCCTCCCTCTCTAGGCTGAAGCTCCAGGACCGCTGGTACTCCGAGGCCTAGGAAAGTGCCTGGAACACAGTGGCTATTTGCTAAATATTTGTGGCCAGGGAGGCCGACCTGGGTGAGAGCAAAGAGAGGGGCTGTGCTGACGGACTCCGAGGGGTCCAGCCCAATGTCCCTGCCTCCTAGGCTGTTTGTTCGCTTCTGCTCTGGACTGCTCTGGGTGGATTCGGACACCACACCCCCAGCCTCCCAGAGCGAGACCACGCCCCATTATTGCCGAGAAAGACAGAAAAATAAAGGAAAATAAAAGCCCTTGACGTGTGACTACGTTTCCCTTCTCGCCCTTGCCTGGCTCTTCCTCCCGACTCCCTCTCTAGGGATTTTGCCCCTTCGGTCCTAAGACAGTCTAGTAAGACACTGCCTCCTAGTGGCCTCTGCCCTTCACAGCAACTGTTTAAAACCTGTGCACCGTTCCACTTTGTGTAATACGTTTTTATTCTGTAATAAATTTTCTGCTCTGTCCATTTGTGTGACCCTCTGCTACCTCTCATTATACAGCTGGGAGTGGGTACAAGAGAGTCACAATAATAACATAAAATAGAGTTTTTTGTGGCTCAGCCCCACCTGCAGAATAGTGGGCAGTGCAGAATCTGACAAGTTCCACCCAATTCGTTCAGCAAATCCCTGGGAACGCTCAGGAATGCAGCCTGGGCTCCTCCGGGACATTGCTGAGGGGGCCCCGCCTCTGCTCAACCCCCAGTGCGAAGCCCTCACTCATGGAGAGGAAGAGGACAGGAGCCCTGCCGCTCTGCTGTGCACCTTGCTGCAATACTCAAGAGTCGTCCTTTCCCTGACTTTAAGCAAGTGTCTGCAGATCAGGCTGGTGCTACTCACAGACTCCCTCTTTCCTCAGGATAAGTTCCTTTCCAAGAAGTTCCTCAGACCCTGGTGCAAATAACCCATCAGTCGCATTCCACCATCTTCCCCAAGGTTCTCAAAATGTGACTCTCAAACTAAAACCCCTGAGGTATTTCCAAGAAGGAACACTGATAGCGCATTGGTTAAAGTGCTGGGCTGCTAACCAAAAGGTTGGTGGTTTGAACCCATGTTCCCATAAAGATTTGTTGTTATGTGCCGTCGAGTCAGCCCTGACTCATAGCGACCCCTCCTTGGGTTTCCGAGGCAGTATCACTACGGAAGTAGGATTGCCCAACCTTCCGAGGAGTGGCTGGTGGTTCAAACCATCTGGTTAGCAGGCAAGTTACTTAGCCACTATGCTACAGCCTTAGAAATCCCATGGGGAAGTTCTACTCTGTCCTATAGGGTTACTATGAATCAGAACCAACTTGACAGCAGTGGGTTTCATTTGGGGTTTTGTATTTATAGGTAGGTTCTGTTTGTTTTTTCAATGAAGACAGCAGAAGAGATCATTTATCATGCACGTGTTACACTCAACCACAACTGAGAACACTACTAGTCCAAAATGCCATAGGTCCAGGGCAAAGGGCCAAAAGAATTAGTTTGGTATGAGCAAGGTGGGCCTCCCAAAAATGTTCACAGTGACTGGGCAGTGATGGAAGTTCTAGATGCATTGAGAGGGAAATTCTAGCCAGTAGCATGTAGTCAACAACTTGTACCAGCATCCCTGGCCTCCAGCATCCCATATTCCTGCTGCTCTGGCCTCCGTGGTTACACACACTAGCAGTGTACTTGAACTTCTGTCTCGTTTCTCTTTGCATTTCAGCCTGTGCACTCACTTCCTCCACTTGACTCTCATGATTCAGAGGTTTCTAACAAGATGGCTGAGAGAGCTGCAAAGTGTGTGTGTGTGTGTGTGTGTAACATTTTTAACCGACTAGTTTCTCAGATCTGAGAAAATATTAAGTGGGTATAAAGGAAAAGAGAGTGAGGGCATCTAGGTCCCAGCTCTGGTGGTCACCCACCAGGTCTGTGATCCCTGGGGTCTCTTTGTGCCTCCGTGGTCACTAGTTAAAACAGCAAGTGGTGCAGGGTCTGGAAGGGTAGGGATGTGACGCTCACAGAGGAAGGGCCCAGAGGAGGATCTTTTGGTAAGAAGGAACTTGAAAATGCAACAGCAGAATAAAGGATGAGAGAGTGGAAATTGTAGCATGTGACCTCACCCCACCTAGTCCCTGAACTGAGCCCTGCAGTATCCAGGGATCTGCGACTTTGGGGTGCACTACCCAAGAGCTCACAGAGCCAGGTAGTGTGGGCCCCGAGGAGAGGGCACAGCAGGTATGGCCAACGTCCAGCCAGACTGACACAACTCAGGAATGGATTTATTCCCAAACACATGGGCAAGACTCTTCGGAAATATCTGTGTCATTTGGGGTGGTGGAGGAGAAAGACACTTAGCTTTCAAGTTATGAGGGTAAGATCATATGGACCCACAGATTGGTGGCTCCTGGAAATACACATTAGAAGGAGACATGCAGCCTTCCGGCTGGAGGCTACAGTCACACAGGGGTTTCTGTCAGGTGTCATACACACGGACATCATGCACTTCTGACACCTTTGGAACAGTTGTCAAACACGTACCATCAGGTCAGTTCCTGCGATGGCAGCCCATGTGTGTCAGAGTAAAACTGCACTCCTGGAGTTCTAATGGTTGTGCCCTTCCTCTGAGGCACCTTGGGGTGGATTCAAATCACCACCCTTTCAGTTAGTAGCCAAGCACTTCACCATTTGCATCACCTAGGGACCTCCACACTTGGAATAGAACCAGTATATTCATTTGAGAACCTCTGGAAGTGATATCAGTATCACTGATGATACAGTGATATCAGTATCACTGGTGCTTTCAATTAGATATAAGTGTTTAGTGCTCCCTGCCCATTTTAGAGACCCTAGAGGGACTGATATAGAGAGGAGTGATAAGGAGCCCTGGTGGCGCAGTGCCTAGGGCATCTGACTGCTGACCAGAAGGCCTGTGGTTCACACCCACCAGCCACTCCTGGGAAGGAAGGTGGGGCAATCTACTTCCATGAAGATTTACCTCCTCAGAAACCCAGTGGGGGGTCGTTATGAGTCGGAATCAATTCTATGGCAGTCAGTTTGGTTTGGGTTTTAGAGGGAGTGATGAGGCAATAATTAAAGGGACCCTCATGGGATGCTCCAGGCCTCTGGGCTAGTCTAGAGAGGGTGGCCAGATGTTTAGGAGTAAGAAAAATGCCAACAGCTTTAGCCAAGTTTGCTAAGATTCCCGATCATTCTGTGTTCATAGGAAAGGGATGCCTGGAAAGAACTATTTAAGTTCCTTAACTCAGAGCCTGAATTTCCAAAATACCTGAGTCTTCATTGAGACTAGGAAGCAGATACTCTCAGATGCCCAGAATGTGGGACCCTATGGAGACGTGGACACAGATGCTGGATCCAGCCTTCCCTTCCTAAGGCCTGATCCAACCCTGCCTTCCTAGTCACATGATCTAGTAAATCCACTTTTGTGTACCAGTTCAACCAAACCAAACCAAACCTACTGCTGTCAAGTCAATTCAGACTCATAGTGACCCTTTAGAACTGAATAGAACTGTCCCTTAGGGTCTCTAAGGCTGTCAATCTTTACAGAAACAGACTGCCACATCTTTCTCCCACAGAGCAGCTGGGGGGTTCAAACTGCCAACATTTTGGTTAGCAGCTGAATGCCTTAAGCACCAGATCTTCAGTTCCACAGAGTGGTGTTTTTGTTACTTACAACCTAGTAGGTCCCCTCTCTGACAATACAGAAGCTTGTTAAGATTGAACAAATGATTGGATATGGGCTAATAAGAGGATGGCATCTCAGGCAATGGCAATATGAAACACTGTTGCTCGAGAGGGCCATGGTGCTGCTAGTAAGAGAGACGGGAAAGTTCAGTAGGTGGAGCACAGGTTTTGCTGGGCATGTGAACTGAGTTAACGTAGCAGTGTGAACATCAGCCCAACATAATCTCAATCAGAGAAAAGCTTGTACCTTTTCACATTGCAGGTTTTTCACTCTTAACAAACCCTAAAGCAACTCTTAACCCCTGCACTTCAACAGATCAGGATTTAACACTAAATATTTAAGTGTCTGGAGAGCCTGGCCCAAAGACAGCCACACACAGTAATAAAATTCTACCCAACTCCAAATGGCATGAACCAGCTACACACAAAGAGAAAAAAAAAAAAAAAAAAAGAGGCCCCTGTGGATTGAGGATTATTAAATATGAAGTATGTTTGTCAGGAAAAAACCTTTATTTATATAAACAGTAGAAGCATCGCCATGGTAACGTGGCTTGATTTGCTCTGCAGCTCATAGAGACCTCAAAGCCAAGTCACTGCCTCCTTTTTCACTGCTAGCCTACATTTTTTGAAAACATCTCCAGCCAAAATTCCATGATCTGCCTGCTCAGTTTCCAGGCTCAGAAAATATCATTTAAAAAGTGTTGGAGAATGAGTTGAAACCACTGCCAAAGCTTCTAAATGAAAGCTCATTTCTCTCACACACACACTCGCACACACAAAGACATATTTTGTTCGCCAAACTACAGTATGCTTTTCCTTTTTTATGTGACCCAAGTTTCCCCGGGCCTCGCAAGCCTGCAGGAGCAGTGAGACAACATTAACATATGACTAACAGTAACCCAGGTTCAGGCAGCTGGGTTTGTTTCCCACCTGCTCACAAGGCCTTTAAGCAGGTCAAGTCACTCCCATTCATGGTGACTCCATGTGGGTCAGAGTCAACCTGTGCTCCACAGGGTTTTCAAGGCTGTGATCTGTCAATAGTAGTAGATTGTCAGGCCTTTCTTCCAAGGTGTCTCTGGGTGGATTCAAACACTAACCTTTTAGTTAGTAGTCCAGAACTTAACCATTTGCAGCACCCAGGGACTCCTTCATGGGCCCTTATTGTTATTGTTAGATGCTGTTGAGTCAATTTTGACTCATAGCTACCCCATGTGATAGAGTAGAAATGCCCATTGAGTTTTCTAGGCTGTAATCTTTATGGAGGAGCTCTGGTAGCATAGTGCCTAAGGCATTTGACTGCTAACCAGAAGACTGGAGGTTCAAACCCACCAGTCACTCCTCAGAAGGAAGGTTGGGAAATCTACTTCTGTAGTGATACTGCCTCGGAAACCCAAGGAGGGCTTGTTGTGAGTCACAGGAGCAAATTTCCAGGCCTTTCTAGCATGGAGCCACTGGGAGGCTTCGAACCACCAATCTCTCAGTTAGCAGCTGAGCGCTTAACCATTTTGCCACCAGAACTCCTAACAAGGCGTCTGATAAAGTGTTCCTGAGTATTTTTGGGGTGTACTTAATGGTGCCCCTAGATAAATCCATTTCCCAAGTGCTGCCTGTCTCTGTTGCATGTCTATTGGGTCCTGCCAACACCTCTGCACTCTCCACCTAAGTCAGAGTACTTGGTGTCATGTAATGAAATCTCCCTTATATTACACTCAGTTAAGGACTCAAAACCAGATTGTTTGCACCCCATAATACTCTTATGGACACTTTTAGTGGAAGATCTCAGAGTTCACTCACATGGACCTTCTCTCCAAAGAACCCAACCATGCATCCTGGAGGCCAGTCCAGAAGATGAATCCAAGTTACAGCACCTGGCTCCTCGGGATCGCCCTCCCCCAGGGGCTGAGATCAAAGTCACCAGGTCCGGCTCCTCTCACCCTCAGGAGGCTGCTGTGGCCCTCACTCAAGGGAGCTGGGGGAGGGTGAAGGGGGGTGCAGCCCACTAGTTCAGACATGTCCAGACAAGTGTCATCCCACTTACACTCAAGCAATGATTCCTGACAAAAGAGCCCATTTGAAAATGCAGCAGCGACAGCCACCCTCTCCATCTACCCCACCCAAGGCAGCCCACAGGGTGATGTGCAGTCTGGTCAGCACAGTCAGAGGCAGCAGGGCTGAGTGCCGGGGAAAGGTTTGCTCCACTCCAAGAGAAAAGCAAATTGACATCAGATTATTTTCCTACAGCTTTTCCCAATGCTTAATATTTGGCATATTGTGTTCCACATTCCAATTTCCAAAAAGACAGGAGAATTAATAATAGAAAAGAGAGAAGTGAAATTAATTGGAATAGAGAACTTTATTCTTTTCAAGTGTATTGTTTTTAGGTGTCGTCGAGTTGGTTCTAACTCAATGGCATCTAACAGCAACAACAACATTCAGTAAGTTGTCATTGATTCAGTTTAAATTATTTATTTTTGGTCAAATATTCCTCTCTCTGCTGGTCATGTGTGTGTTAGTGTGGTAAATATATGTAACAAATATACATATATAACAATCTATAATATTGTTGTTGTTGTTGTTATGTGCCGTTGAGTCGGACCCGACTCATAGCAACCCCTCCTTGGGGTGCCGAGGCAGTATCACTACGGAAGAAGATTGCCCCATCTTCCTTCCAAGGAGTGGCTGG
>NW_006921652.1:7810432-7811479 GCF_000298275.1 Orycteropus afer afer
TGTCTGTGTTAATTGGTTTCCCTTTTCTTTGTTGAAGAGGGTCTGTGCAATCCTTCTGCCTAGTCCGCCATCTTGCCCCGCCTCCCTTGCTCAGATTTTTAACTCCTCTTTTTTCCTTACTTGGGTTGGTATAGTTTTGCTTACTTTTTAAGGTGTTTAAAGCTCTTAAACTAATAAAGAATAAGGAGTAAAACCTCGGCCTTAGTGATCTGTTCCCAACCTACCATTCACATTTCTGATAAGTGTTACCTTCCATATGAGTGAGTACTTCATCACAGCACCGAAGGTCCTCTTACAGACATGCTCTCAGAGTTTAAGAGCTCCAACGGCCCAATTAATTCTTTGTCCCATCTTCAACTCAGGCTTCAATTCTCACACCTTCAGGGTACATGGCAACCAAAAATGACTTTTAGAGAAGGACAAATTGGCTTATATTGGCATTTCAGTCCAAGCATCAGTCCAAGAAAGCATTGCTTCTATTTGTTTCTAGCACCAGCTGAGGAGCAGAGCCACAGAGAGAGATAAGCTAACCAACTTTTCGCATAATCCAGGCTTTTACATTATTACTTTCGTCAAAGCATGTAAATATTTGCACTCTCGTGGCGTTATGCCTAGGGCATTTGACTGCTAACCAGAAGGCTGGCGGTTCAAACCCACCAGCCACTTCTCAGAAGGAAGACTGGGCAATCTACTTCAATACAGATACCGCCTCAGAAACCCAAGGAGGGGTCACTGTGAGTCAGATCCAACTTGATGGCAGTGAGTTCAATTTTGGTTTGGTACATTAGATACTTTTGCTGTCATTTTTGCCCTCAGATTCAGACATGCAGGAACATACAACACTCTGTCCCAGGCTAAGGTTCAAACAATAGACTTAAGAACATGAGTCCATGTATATAAAAAAGGTGTATAAATGTTAGAGAACATTTTAATAAATATTTTCTCCTCCAGGAAGGCAGACGGAGCTCTCGTGGCATAGTGCCTAAGGCATTTGACTGCTAACCAGAAGGCTGGCGGTTCAAATCCACCAGCCACTCTTCAGAAGGA
>NW_006921652.1:7812484-7818435 GCF_000298275.1 Orycteropus afer afer
CACTACTCAGAAGGATGGTTGGGAAATCTACTTCCGTAGTAATGTTGTAATTATGTGCCAACGAGTCGGCCCAGACTAAAAGCAACCCCTCCTTGGGTTTCCGAGGCAGTATCACTACGGAAGTAGGATTGCCCAACCTTCCTTCCGAGGAGTGGCTGGTGGGTTTGAACCGCCATAGTGGCCACAAAAATGGACTCAAGCATACCAACAATCATGTGGGAAGGTGATGTATGCCCAGACAGACAATGTTTCATTACCATGTGAATAAGGTTGCCATGAGTCAGAACCAATGCAAAGGAAACTGAAAGCAAGGCCTGAAAGGAAGCTAAGGGAGTTGTAGTAGTCTTTGTAAGGATATCCTCTGCTGGGAAACAAAGACAACGATACCAATCAGGTACTTCATGCATTAATGTGTGTTCAAGGAGCATCTCAAGCCTCTCATTGCCTCCCCCACTCCTAATGTTCAAGCATCTTGCTAAAGTGTGAACACCAACAGGAGCCCAAGCCCAACTGTGGTTCACAGCAAGAATCAGGCTCAGGCTGTGACAGCATCTGCCAAAGACCCAGACATTTTCCAGCAGACTCAGCTCTGAGAGAGCAGTGGATAAAGGGGCCCCCTGCAGAGCTGGAGGCTGCCAGTGCTCCAGACCCATGGCCATGAGCAGGAGGGTATCTTCCATCATCTGTTATGGCCTCACTTCATCTGCACCCCACACTGAGAGTGTATAATGCCTTCCCGAGCTTTCTCATCAGGCCTGTCCTGATTCTCCATTGGGAAACTTCTTGGATCAAAGCCCACAGCAAGGATGGAAGCCAGAGGGAGCTGAAGTGGCAAAGGGGAAGACTACACATCTTTCTTCAAAGTCCACTATATTGAAACCCCTGAGACGATGGCCCCTAGCTGCCTTCTAGGCCTACAATTGAACCCACTCCTGTGGTTTCCACCCAAACAGAAGACAGGCATACACTCCTTGGATAGATCAATCATGATAGAATAGAATTGCTGTGTATGCACAGAGAGACAGCTTGGGAGGCAGGAGTGCATGGGATGGAAAGACACAGGGAAGAGGTAACTATGGAGAGGAAGTGGGAGGGGAGCTGTTGCATTGTGGGAAACTGCAGTCAATGTCATGAGACAAAATGTATTTGAGCTACTGTATGGAAAATGAATTTACTCTGTAAACTTTCACCCAAATCACAATAAAAAATAATTTAAAAAAACATGCTCACAGCCATAAACACACTATGGATCAGTTTTTCTCTACAACATATGAGGTTGACTCAAAGGCAAATATATATATATATATATATATATATATAGTCCATATATGAATAATAAACCTTAAAAAAAAAGAAAGCCCACTATATTTCCAATGCCTGATCTCAAGATCTGACTCGGTTGCTTCTTGCTTCTGTGGATATCTGAGTTTCTTTTGGTTTTGTTTTTCAGCCTTTGAGTTTTCTCTTTCACACACACACTAAAATATTTTGCAGAGATCTATCACGGGAGAAACAAACAAAGCTTTCACCGCTATCTCTGGTTAGTATCTTTGCTAATGGTGTCAGTGCTGGGCACTTCAGCACAGTGTCTTTCATTTTCCTTCTGTGCAAAGTGTCAGAATTCCATGCACATTCATGCCATTGTCCTGGGGGTAATGGCAGAAAAGGTCTACCACGAGATAGTCAGAAGGGGGGACGTAATCATACCTCTTCCTGACTTCTCAACCCAGGAGTCCAGCTCACCTGGATATATTCAGAATCTGGCTACCATTCATCACTA
This sequence comes from Orycteropus afer afer, assembly GCF_000298275.1. Taxonomy (NCBI): domain Eukaryota; kingdom Metazoa; phylum Chordata; class Mammalia; order Tubulidentata; family Orycteropodidae; genus Orycteropus; species Orycteropus afer. The sequence goes on from NW_006921652.1 coordinate 7,814,265, forward strand.
CCACCTGACCCCAGCCACCTCATCTCTCACCTGAAAGATTGTTCTAGTCTCCTGGCAATTGAGCTTCTTCCACCCTTGCACCCATACCATCTGTTCTCAATATGGTGGACCAGCTCATTAAAATGCAAATGAGACGCTGTCACTCTGCTGCTCAAATCCTCCAGTGGTTTCCCAAGTCCCTGCAGTGACCCTTGTGCCCACCCCCGTCTGCACCTCCTCTCCCCCTGACCACTCTCACTATCCTGCTCCCACCCTCCCCTCCTTGCTTTTCCTCAATCCTTCCAGGGACCTTTGCACTTACTGTTTCCACTGCCTAAAATGCTCGTCCCCAGACCCCACCAGGCTCATCACTCCTCCTTCAGGTTTTCAGCTGAAGCCTCATCTTCTCAGTGAGGACTTCCCCTGGCCACTGTGTTTAAAATAGCACCACCTCCCATCCCACCTTCCCCATCTCCCTCCTTGCTTTATTTTTCTTCATAGCTCTTATCATTTGACTTACCATAATTTTTTTTCTTATTGATGTATTATTATTTGTGTCTTCCCACTAAAGTACAAGTTCTATGTGAGCAGGGACTTTTGTCTCTGTTCACAGCCGACTCCCCAGCACTGGCCTTTGGTAGGCTCTCCATGAATACTAGTTGAGTGAATGAGTAAATAATTGTAGGGAATCCGCTCTCTCCTACATTTCTCTCATGGTGTTTATCAAGTCATAATGTTCAAGTGGTTTCCATGTCTAACATCAGTGGCTTCTCACCAAAGATTACCAGGCATATCTGTTTCCAAAGCATACAAAACAGCCTGGGGACATCCTGGCTATAACAGCTGGAGGTTGTCCCTGCTGAGACATGAGGTCCAGTGATGAGCTTGTTCTCTGCAGGCCCAGTTTTGGAGGTCTCATAGCCAGCATCCAGGTATCTTCTCCAGCCCGGAGCTGTTTTGCAGATTTCAGCCTTCTTGGCACTCTGAATCTTAGAAGCATGTAAATCTTGGCCCGAGAGAAGAACACAGCCCTTCAAGGAAGTGTCTCCTTGGGTACTAGAGTCCCCATCTCAGTGATCAGTTTTACTATACTACTTCTTCTCTCTGACCAAAGCTGGGTCCTCTCTCTCCTTCCTCCCCATACCCCACATCATCAGCAACTGAGGATCAACTATGACAAGTGTATAAATGCATGGTTTGGTATAAAACCTAGTGCATATGAAGTGTTCAATGATAATACATCTCTTTCCACCAGGTAAACAACAGAGCTCTCTCATACCAGGTCAAGTATGCACACTGGTGACCTACTAAGGAAGCAGACCATTTCTATGAAACTTCAGTTACCTAGCACTATAGGTAGATTCTAGATAAGTCAGCATGAAAGCGCACCAACTGGGGGCACTTTTCAGAGACAGTGTCTCTCAGCAAAGACACTCAGCAAAGCAAGTGAGCAGCAGAGTACATTCTAAGACTTCCTCCTGTGAGACAAGCTAGGAGGTTGAACAAGCCAGTTTGTGAAGGCCTGTAGATAGCAGATGGTAGGATACCCCACAGAGCTGACTACTATTTATAAAGGCAGGGTCAGGGATATGGATACATCCTGGCCCTGAGCCTTGTTGTTGTTGTTGTTGTTATTTGCCATCAAGTCAGCCCCGACTCATAGCGACCCCTCCTTGGGTTTCCGAGGCAGTATCACTACGGAAGTAGGAATGCCCAACCTTCCTGGCCTGAGCAGGTCTTCCTAAATGCCTGATTAAGCTCCATAAGGGCAGGAACAATGATCTTCTTGTTCACTATTATAATCACTGATTAGATATCAATAATATCTATTGAATGATTAAATGTAAAGAGGATACAGCTGTGCTTTCCCATAAAGGGATGTGACTTATTAAGAGACTTAGTCTGAAATAACAAGGCCCATTCAACTTTCCGTAAGCAACCTGTGCTCTTCTATTTTCACAAGAACCATTTTCCTGACACAGAATTTGGTGTGGATCCCAAATGAGTACAGCACATGACAGACAGCAGTGGTGAGCCCAGCTTCACCTCACCCCTCTCCCAAGGACTTAACCAAACCAACATGGCTCTATCAGCACATGGCACTTGGCCATATGGTACTTCCATTAGCAGTGAAGATGGGCTTATACTTCCTCAGCAAAGCCACAGACTCAGATCATAATCAGGCAAATAAACATCCAGGTTAAAGAAAGAATCCTCAGAGGGAATATTTTCCATCTTCTATTCTTTTTTTAAAATGCATTTTATTAAAATATAAATTATGTACAGTGAAATATGCAAAACTAAAGTGCCATGGGTCAATGCCTTTTTTTTTTTTTTTTTTGCAATGTTTCCTCCCCTCCTCTCCCACCCCTGGCAACCAACAAGGAAAGTTTCCCTCCATATATAAACCTTTCCTTGACCCTCAACAACAACTAATACTATATTTGTCCTTCTGTGATTGATTTATTTCACTCAGAATAATGTCCTCCAAGATCATCCATATTATGTGGTGTTTTGCAGACTCTACACTATTTTTTAGTGCTGCATAGCATTCCATTATGTGTATGTACCATAGTTTGGTCATCCACTCTTCCGCTGATGGGCATGTAGGTTGTTTCCATCTTTTTGCTATTGTAAATAGTACTGTGATGAACATGAGTGCATATATCTGTTTCTATCCTGGCTCTCACTTCTCTAGGATATATACCTAGTAATGGGGTTGCTGGGTCAAATGGTATCTCCAATTCCAGCTTTCTGAGGAATCACCATATTGCTTTCCACAGTGTTTGTATCACTTCACAGTCCCACCAGCAGTGTATGAGTGTTCCAATCTCTCCACATTCCCGCCAGCATTAGTTATTTTCTGTCTTGTTGAACTTTACCATCAGAGCTGGGGTGAGACGGTATCTTGTTGTTTTGGTTTGCATCTCTCTGATGGCCAATGATTTTGAGCATCTCTTCATGTATTAGCTGGCCACCTGAATATCCTCCTTGGTGAAGTGTCTAGTCATGTCTTCTGCCCATTTTTCAATTGGATTGTTAATCTCTTTACTGTTGAGGCATTGGAGTTTTCTATAAATCTTAGAGATAAGTCCCATGTCAGATATGTAATTATCAGCAAATACGAATTTGTTGCTGTCATTTTTGTTGTGTGCTTTTTCATGGTGTCGATTTCTTTGTTCCATATAATTTTCTGTGCTGAGCTCATTTTGTTTATGAATTGTGTTATCACTTCCTTCATTGCTATTGTTTTAGTATTTGCTAAATATTTATGCTGGTCCTCTTTTTTATTTTGATGTGAAGGTTTATCATTTTTCTTTGAGATTACCCTGTGATTTATAGTTTTCTTCCAAAGTTCCCATTCTATCTTGTAGTTGTCTTGACTTCCTTACCATCTAGAAGTTCTGTAATTACACAGTTTTTCCCCCTCTTTTTGGTTTGTAGTTGTCCTCATTTGTCACTTGATGTCTCTGGTTCCCTGTTTACAATCTTGTAGGCTTATTTACTTTGGGTACTTCCATAGCTGGGTTGGTTTCTGGGTTATATCATCATGTGTGTTAATGGTCAGTTTTCATTTGCTGTTGTTGCTTCTCTGTCCAAAGGACTCCCTTTAACGTCTCTCATAAGGTTGGTCTGATTTTAACAAATTCCCTTAATTTCTGCTTATCTGGAAATGTCCTAATTTCACCATCATATTTATGGGACAATTTTGCTGGGTACATAATTCTTGGTTGGAAATTTTTCTCTTTCAGGGTTTTATATATTCCATACTATTGTCTTCTCGCCTGCATGGTTTCTGCTGAGAAATCTGAGCTTAGTCTTATTGGTTGCCCATTGTAGGTGACTTTTTGTTTTTCCCATGTTGCTCTCATGATTCTTTCTTTGTCTTTGGTTTTGGTGAGTTTGATGATGATATGTCTTGGCGATTTTCTTTTGGGGTATATCTTGCTTGGGGTTCATTGGACTTCCTGAATAGATATATTCTCATCTTTCATGATACCAGGAACATTCTGTTCCAACAAATCTTCGACAATTTTTGTCTGTGGTTTTATTTATCTCTTCCTGTTTTAGAATTCCGATTACACAAAGGTTATTCCTTTTCATGGTATCCCACATGAACATTAGGCTTTCTTCTTTTTGTTTTGATCTTTTTTCTGATTGATCCCTTTCCAAAGAAGTGTTCAGGTATTTG
>NW_006921652.1:7818813-7819397 GCF_000298275.1 Orycteropus afer afer
TGTTTTGGGTCTGTATCCTGGTCCCTTGTTTCTCCTGCTTTATCTTGCTTCTTTGTGTGGACTGTGATGCTCTGTTGTCTCTGAGGCTTTGTGACATTTTTGTATTTATATTTAATTAGTGGTTGTATATTGGAGTGACTTCCCCATGATTTTCGTTTTCTTTGTATATTATCTACGCCAGTAAGGTACTGTGCTGTGCTCCTCTGTTCACTCATTGACAGCACTTACACACTAACCACCTGTCTCCTTTCCTGTTGTCAGCCTTTTGTATGCCCTTGCCGACCTTGGCAAACAGAGCCTATTCCTAGGTCCCTGGAATCCGAATGAGAATGCTATCACTTTAAAATCCAAAATCATTGCCACTTATAAAGATTCAAAATGAATGCACCCTCAGTCACTTTAAATATCCAAAATGGCTGCCACGTGTAAACAATCAAAATGACTGCAGCCTCTGGACAGCGGAAAGCCAACAGCTCAGGTTGTCTCCCTCCTTTCTGTTTCCCTTCCTAGTCATAGGCCACCAGTGCAGTCGTCCCTGCAGCCCTTGGTGACCAGGGCTGATCTTTAGGTCAATTCTCAGGTCC
>NW_006921652.1:7822030-7829415 GCF_000298275.1 Orycteropus afer afer
TTGAAGATACCTAAAGATAATTCTTTTGAATTCCTTATCAGAGAGTTCCAATGCTGCTTCTTCCTCAGGGATGTGTTCTGGGTCTGTGTCTTGCTCCCTTGTTTCTACCACTTCATCCTGCTTATTTGTGTGGACTGTGATGATCTGTTGTTTCCTAGGCATCGTGACATTGTTGTATTTAGATCTCTGTTAGCTGTTTGTGAAGAGCAGTCAGGGGTGGTTCAGGATCTCCTTGGTGTTTTTTATTGTTGGCCCATTGGTGGAGAAGGAGGAAGTGGCTCTCGCTCAGTAAGTGAAGTCACAGGAGGTATGGGTGTAGTTGTCTTATGAGGACTGTTGTTGTCTCCCACTCAGTTAGACACAAATTACAATTGAATAAACCATCCAAAAACTAAAAGCCCATGGATGAAAAACACCCCATGTAATCACACAGGAACAGTAACCAAAAAAAGAGAAAAGAATTAAAAACAAGCAAACCTGCAATATCTGGGGATAGGGCACTAAGTAGGAAAAAAAAAGTAGGGAAGGAGAATAATAAATGAAGAAAAAAACAGGAAGAATGCAAAAAGGAAAACAAGGAATGGGGTTAGTCATGAGAAAAAAGGGGGGGAAAGGGAAAAAAAAAAAAAAAAAAACCCCCTTTTCCAAAAAAAGTTCCGGTTTGACCAAAAAAAAAAAAGGGGGTAAAAGGGAAAAAAAAAAAAAAAAAAACTAAATTGAGGGTGGGGCAGGGGCAGAATCTCAACCAGGCACAGGGAAAAGAAAAAAAAATGCTGAAAACTAGGACCTGGTAGGGAAAGATTAAGAATAATAATAAAAAGGACAACAGTATTAATAATATTAGTTGGTTTGAAATGGACAAATACAAGCAAATTAATCACCAGGAAAAAGAAAGCAAAAAAAAAAAAATCGGTGGAGGACTGGGTAGGGCACCCAGGCTCTGTCTGAGCACACAGACTGTGATGGAGTTCCTGTGGGCCCAGAAGGTAGGTGGGAGTGGGGATGGCCACAACTCCGTTCACCAAGCGGGTGTAGGGTGTAGTAACAAGAAGAATGTCGTACCTTTTCAGTCTTGCAGGCCCCAAGTGTCCTTGGGGTTGCTGGAAAGCAGAACGTGTTCTTAAGCCCCAGAAATCTGCAAGAGCACTGTCTTTTTGAATATCCAAAATAGCCAACCTGCTTTTTAAACTTTCAAAATGGTGGTGCCCTCTGGACCTGCAAAAGTCCACAGCTCAGCCCACCTTTGTCTTCACCTTCTCTGTTTGTTCCCCAGCCACTGTGCACAGTCCTCCATGCAGTCCCTGGCTATCAGGGTGATTTTTAGGTTAATTCTTAAGTCCTACCACCACAGGAATCTGCGAGAGCACTGTCTCTTTAAATATCCAAAATAGTCAAGCCACTTTTTAAACCTACAAAATGGCGGCACCCTCCAGATTGGCAAAAGTCCACAGCTCAGTCCACCTTTCTCTTCACCTTCTCCGTTTGTTCTTCAGCCTCCATGCAGTCCCTGGCTAGCAGAGTGATTTTTAGATTAATTCTTAGGTCCTACCACCACTTGGGAATTTCCAAGCCGCCTGTGCCATCTGTGCCATTAGGGTCACTCAGGTTGCTGCCAGACCGTAGTTCCATGTATCTCCTTTTTTGGTATTTTCACGCAAATTCTTCTGCTAGTTGGGGTTTAGTTCACTTTTGTATCCTTCCCTTCAAGGCTCAGGGGTCCAAGATTATCTTCTGTGTCTGTGTTAATTGGTTTCCCTTTACTTTGTTGAAGAGGGTCTGTGCAGTCCTTCTGCCTAGTCCGCCATCTTGCCAGAACTCTCCATCTTCTATTCTTGCTCAATGGAAAGAGATACTTACTCTATGTGATACCTTATATATCACCTTTATTCATTCTAAAAGTATTTATTGAGCATCTACTTAAGTTCTGGCACTATGGAAAAAAAGCAAAGACCACAAAGATGAATGAAACAATCTTCTTGTCCTACCCCCAAGAAGTTCATTGACCAATAGGGAAGAACATTAATTTCAACATTGTGTGATCGGTATTACCAGAGAAATGTAGAAAGGGCTAAGAGCTCTGAGGCAGGAATTCCTAACAGATGGTAAAGGTCAGAGAAGCTTCACAGAGGTGGCAAGAGTTGCTCATGACAAGGTAGGGAGGCAGGAAACTCAGGTGGAGAAAACAGTGAGGGCCATGGCACAGAGCCTGAGAGAAACTAGTACAAGATGTCAGCTTGGCTGGAACACAGGAGAGATTAGAGGAATATGGAAAATTCCATACATGGAAAGGTAAGTAGTTGTCAAGGAGCCCTGGTGGTGCAACAATTAAGCACTCGGTTGCTAACAAAAAGGTTGATGGTTCAAAGCCATCCAGTGGCTCTGTGGAAGAAAGTCCTGGCAATCTGCTCCTATAACAATTACAGCCCAGGAAATCCTATGGGGCAGCTCGACTGTGCTATGTAGGGTTGCCATGAGTTAAAAACAACTAAGAACAATACAATAGGACTAGAAAACCCTATGGGGCAGTTCTACTCCATCACATGTAGTCACTGGGGGTCAAAATTTACTTGATGGCACCCAACAGCAGCAAATATTTGTCAGATCATGAGGCCTTAATGATGATGACCATCATCACAACAATGACCTTAGATGTCAGATGATAAGGGCCTTAATGCCTTCACATTGCTCACAGGACTGCATTTCAATGTTACTATCCCTATGGGTAGTGGGAAAGCATTAAAGATTTTTAAGCCATGCAATGACATAATTGAATTTACCTTTTAAAGAGGCTGAATGGAGAAGTAGGAGTGCAAGGAAGTTAGAACACTGAGCTTAGAATTTAAAGACATGGAAATGTGGTACATACACACAATGGAATTTTACTCAGCCTTACAGATAAGTCAAATTCTACTACATGCTGTGATATGGGAGAACCTTGAAAATATCATGCTGAGTGAAATAAGTCAGTCACTAAAGGGCAAGTATTATATGATCCCACTTACATGAATTATCTAGAATATGCAAGTGTGTACAGACCTAAGGTTATTAGTGATTTCCAGGGGCAGGAGGAAGGGAGGGAAAAAGTATATTCATTACTTAGGGGACATTGAGTTTCTGTTAAGGATGATGGAAAAACATGGAAATGGATAATGGTGATAATTAAACATTATAAACATAATGTCACTTAATTGTACGTGTGAAGAATGTTGAAATGGCAAGTGTTTTGTTACATAATATTTGTTTTGTTGTTCTTGTTGTTATTTGCCATTGAGTCAGACCCGACTCATAGCGACCGCTCCTTGGGTTTCTGAGGCAGTATCACTATGGAAGTAGATTGCCCCATCTTCCTTCCAAGGAGTGGCTGGTGACCACAACAAAAATATGGGGGAGAAAGTAAGTTAGAGACATTAAGACTTGGGTTCAAATCTCAACTTTACTCTTTATCTGCTCATCTTAAGCTAGTCATTTGGTCATGCTTATTCATTATTTCCATGTGTATAATGGGGACATATTAGTTTCCTATTGCTACTGTAACAAATTACCACAAACTTGTTGGGTGTTGGCAGGGATTCATTCTTTCTGAAGGCTCTGTTGGAGAATCCATTTCCTTGCCTTTTCCAGTTACTAGAGTCCAGCTTCATTCCTTGACTGAGACACTACCAGTCCAGTGTCTGCCTGTCATCTTCAAAGCTGGTACTGGCCAAATGAGTCTTTCTGATGATATCATCTCTCTGGTCTGATTCTTCTGCCTCCCTTTCCCTTAGTTAAGAATGCTTGTGATTCTTCTGGCAAAATGGCAAAATAGGCAGGCAAGCTACCCAGACCCTCTACAACAAAGAAATGAGAAACCAAATGAAAGAGATACAGATGATAATCTTGGAACCCTGAGCTTCAAAGAAAAAGGTAAAAGAAAAATAATTTTAAAAAAAAAAGTGGATCAAATATCAACGAGAAAAAGAAACTGAATGAAAAGGGCAAACAAGGAGATAGCATGTGTTACAAAGAGCAACCAATTAGACTGAACTCTGATTTTCATGCAGGTAAGAAGGCAATGGGATGGCATATATAAAACTCCAAACAACAACAACAAAATCGACCCAAGGATTATATAACCAGCAAAACTGTCCCTCAAGACCTAAGAATAGGCTCCACTTGCCAGGACCACAAGGACATACCTGACAAGAAGGACTGGAATGGTGCTATATTTCCTTTGTTACTCTTATACCTCACACCCTCTTGGTGAACAGAGGTGCGGCCATGCCTCACACCCACATATATTCTGGGCCGGCAGGAATTCCATCCCAGTCTGTGTGTTCTGACAGAGCCTGGGTCCCCTACACCTCCCCGCCCAGATTTTTTTCCTTTTTTTTTTTAGTTTGTTTTTGTCTGTTTTAGAAATTATTATTATTCTTCCCCCCTCTCTTTTTTTATCCTTTTTATTATTATTCTTTCTTCTTCCCTTCCCAAGTTCTAGTTTCCAGCTTTTTCTCTCTCTCCTGATCATGGTTCCCATCTTTTTCTTTTTTTTTATGGTTCTCCTCATTCCCAGGTTTTCATTTTGTATTTTTCACATTTTTTTCTTCATTATTCTTCTACTCAACCTCTTTTCTCTTATTCCTCCCTCCTCAGATATTGCAGGGTTGTTACCTGCCCTTTTTTTATTCATATTACTTTTGACTTTTTAAAGTATTTCTTTAAATATTTTCCTCTCATTTATTGCCTTTTTTTTTTCTTTTTTCTCTTTTTCATGATAATTCCTGTGAGTTTATGTGGTGTGTGTTTTTTGTCCTCTTGCTTTTACTTTATTTATTTATCTATTTATTATTGTTGTCTTTGTCTAACTGAGTGAGAGACAGCAACCGTGCCCATACAATGCAACCTCCTGCAGCTCCACTTACTGAGTGAGAGCCACCACTTCCTTCCCACCAATTGGCCAATGATAAATGACCACCAAGAAGAGCCTGACTCACCCTTAACTGCTCTTCACAAACAGTTAACAGAGATCTGTGCACCCACTCTCATTCTCTATCACACCCACTAGGAGACAGGTGGTGAGTGCATCAGTGCTGCCAACTAGCAAATAGAGGAGAACAGTACCCTGCTTACTCAGATACATTTAAAAAAAAAAAAGAAAAAAGAAAATCTTGGGCAAATCACTCCTAAATACAATCACCAATTAAATATAAATACAACAAAGTCATAATGTCTCAGAGACAAGAGATCATCACAGTCCACACAAAGAAGCAAGATAAAGCAGTAGAAGCAAAGAAGCATAATAGAGACCCAGAACACACCCTTGAGGAAGAAGCAGCATTAGCACTCCCTGATAAGGAATTCAAAAGAATTATACTTAGGTACCTTCAATGGATTGAGAGACAGACCAAGGAAAACACTGACAAAATTAAGGAAAACACAGACAAAACCCTAGAACAATATAGGAAGAAAATACAAGAACAAAATGACAAAATAAATGAAAAATTAGAAATGATACAAAATCTATAGACAGAAATACGGAAGATTAATACTAAATTTTCAGAAACACATAACACATTGAATGGGCAAAGGAGTGGAATTGAATCAATGGAAGACAGAATTAGTGAGATTGAAGGCAAATACCTCAATATTTCTTTGGAAAGGGATCAATCAGAAAAAAGATCAAAACAAAATGAAGAAATCCTAGGATTCATGTGGGATACCATCAAAAGGAATAACCTACATGTCATTGGAATTCCAGAACAGGAAGAGACAAATAAAGCCACAGAAAAAATTATTGAATATTTGTTGGAAGAGAATTTTCCTGGTATGACGAAAGATGAGAATATATCCATTCAAGAAGTCCAACAAATCCCAAACAGGATAGACCCCAAAAGAAAATCACCAGGACATATCATCATCAAACTCACCAAAACCAAAGACAAAGATAGAATCCTGAAAGCAGCACAGGAAAATGAAAAGTTACCTACAAAGGGTGTGATAGTTGGAGCTGTGTGTCAACTTGTCTGGACCCCAGTTCTGTGTGGTTGTTCCCATGATGGGATCAGATGACTGAGTTCTGAGTGGCCAGTCTGCCCAAGGGGAGTATCCCTAAGGGTGTGGCCTGCTTGCAATGATATCCAAGGACAATCTGGAAGAACGGCATTCCTTAAGGAATTGGAACCCTGGTGTGTGAACTAAAGACTTCCTTGAGTGAGCGGCCCACCGCTCGGCCTGGAGATCTCGGATTCATCTTTTGTTGGAATCAACAACCAGTATACTGCATGCCAGCTTGAATCTCTTGGCTCCCCTGTGCTTGCGGAAGCCAAGGCGGCCGCAAGCCCCATCTCCTCCAGAGATGGACTTGTCGGCTTGGACTTGTCAGCTTCTATACGCTTGTAAGCCATTTACCTAAGATAAATCTCTCTCTCTCTCTCTCTATAAATATATATATATATATATATATATATATATATACTTTGCTGGTTTTTTGTGTTTCTCTAGAGAACCCAATCTAACACAAAGGGCAACCAGTAAGAGTAAGCTCTGATTTCTCAGCAGAAACCATGCAGGTGAGAAGGTAATGGGATGGCATATACAAAACCCAAAAAGAGAAAAATTTTCAACCAAGAATTATAAACCCAGCAAAATTGTCCCTAAAATATGATGGTGAAATTAGGAGATATTCAGATAAGCAGAAATTAAGGGAATTTGTTAAAACCAAATCAGCCTTACAAGAGATATTAAAGGAAGTCTGCTGAACAGAAAACCAATGATAGCAAAAAACAACCAACCATTAATAAACATGATGACATAACCCAGAAACAAACACAGCTATAGAAGTATCCAAAGTGAAATAAGCTTCCAAGATTGTAAACAGGGAACTAGAGACATCAATTGGCAAATGAGAGCAGCTGAAAACCAAAAAAGGAAAAAACAGTATAGCTACAGAACTTCTAAATGGAAGGAAGTCAAGAGAGTTGCAAGACAGAATGAACTCTTCTAAACTTGGGGAAAAAAATTATAAATCAAAGAGTAATCTCAAAGAAAAATGATAAACCTTTGCACCAAAATAAAAAAGAAGACAAGCACAAATATTTAGCAAATACTAGAACAACATCTCAACACAAAGAAAACAAAAATCCTCACAACTGGAATTTTTGGAGCTCCGGCAAGATGGCGGACTAGGCAGAAGGATTGTACATACCCTCTTCAACAAAGAAAAGGGAAACCAATTAACACAGACACAGAAGATAATCGTGGACCCCTGAGCCTTGAAGGGAAGGCTACAGAATTGGATTAAACCCCAATTAGCAGAAGAATTTGCGTGAAAATACCAAAAAAAGGAGACATACGGAGCTGCGGTCTGACAGCGAACGGAGTGACCCTGACAGTTCAGGTGGCTCGGAGAT
>NW_006921652.1:7845777-7850526 GCF_000298275.1 Orycteropus afer afer
AGGAGGAAGTGGGAGGGGAGCTGTTCCATTGTGGTGAATTGTGGTCAATGTCAATGAGACAAAGTGTATGTGAACTGCTGTATGGAAAGTGAATTTGCTCTGTAAATTTTCACCCAAATCCCAATAAAAAAAAAAAGAAAGAAAGAAAGAAAGAAATACTATTTGACCCAGCCATTCCACTACTAGGTATATATCCTCAAGAAGCAAGAGCCAGGATAAGAATACCCATCTTCAATGCAGCACTATTTACAATAGCAAAAAGATGGAAACAACTTAGATGCGCATCAACAGAAAAATGGATAATAAAACTATGGTACATACACACAATGGAATACTATGCTACCTTAAAGAATAATGTAGAATCTGCAAAACACTGCATAACATGGATGAACTTGGAGGACATGATGCTAAGTGAAATAAGTCAATCACAGAAGGACAAATATTGTATTAGTCCGTTATTGTAAAAAGTCAAGGAAAGGTTTCTATATGGAAGGAAATTTTCTTGGTTGGTTACCAGGGGTGACAGAGGAGGGGCAGGAACACTGTTAGACAGGTATAGACAAATACTGATTTGGGTGAAGAGAAGGGCAATGTACCAAATGTGAGTGATCAACATGGTGGCATTGAGGAAGAGGTAGACAGAGAAGGGTGATGAGAGATACAGACAACAAACATGAACCCTTTTGCACATACAGTACTGCTTTGTCAGTGAAGGCAAACATTGATCTTTGGGTGGATAGATGGGTGGACAGGCTGAACTAGAAGGTATGTCTGTGCACAGGGGAGTGTTCCCATGACCATTATAGTGGTTAAGTTCTGTCAACTTGGCTAGGCCTGGTTGAGTGGCTGGGCAGCTGGTGGTAGTTATTCCCCATGATGTGACTGGCAATCAGTTCCATGATGGGACCTACCACAAGCAACTGAGTAGCTGCTTTAGGAATGTGGTCTGCTTTCTGTATATAAGAAAGAGCTTTAGGGATGGTTCTAGCTTATGGCAACCTGGAATCCTGCGTGTAGCCATGTCATTCTTCAGCAGCCTGCCATGCTCTGCCGACTGTGGGACTTTCAATGGGCTCGAATGAATGGCCTGCCATGTGGTTTGGTAATATCATGACTGTGCCATTTTATTTGTCGACCTTGGGCTTGTTAGCCTCAGCAGCCAGTAGCTGTCTGAGTAAAGAGACACCTCTAGCTTCAGTGGGCCATGAGGAAGAGGCAGAGCTGAAGCCCAAGGTTAAGGTGCTTTCACACCCCCTGGCACTTTGAACTCAGACTTCTAGACTCCCAAACTGTAAGAGAATAAATTCCTGTTTTTTCAAGCCATCCCATTTGTGGTATATTCTTGTCAGAGCAGCATTAGGTAACCAGAACAGAATATGGGACTGGGAGTGTGATGCTGCTCTGACAGAAACCTAAAATGTGGAAACAGGAGTGGAGTGCATCCTTGACCCAAGACCCTGTCAGAAAGACCCCAGCATACAGCATGAGAAATGGTAGGAGCAGAGCCCAGAGACCAGCATGAGACAGCAACAGCCTTACCAGCCCATGAAGAAGGCTGGAGGCCATTGTCCAGGTGGCTTCCTGGCAGAGTGGGTTACCTTCAGACATTAATTGGTAGAAAAGACCAGCATCAAATGGAGTAGCAGGTTGGCCAGCCCACAGAGCAAGAAAGCTGAGTGCTTCAGGGCAGGAAGATTTCCAGCAGAGTGGGCTGCCTTAGGCATTAAGTGGCAGAAGTGTAGAGACCAAGAAAATGGGAAGCAGAGCTGTCTTAGCCTCAAAGGGTAGGACCATGGCCTCTGGGGGTGGAACCACCATCGCCCCCTAGGTTTCAAAGATTTAGACCTTCATCAACTTGGTTCTGGAGTGTGGGGCTGCTCATTCATGTGGGCCAGTGGGATGGAGCCATTGCCACTGTGCAAGAGTGAGTGGGCAGGGCTGCCATGCCCAAGAGATAGAGGAACAGGGTCCACCAGGCCAAGGGGGTGAGGTCACCACTAAGGAACTAGGGGACTGGAGTCACCCAGTGGAGGAGATCTGTACAGATACCACCCATTGAAGATATGTACAGGTGCCAAGTTGACAAGGGGTGGAATTGTGGTAGATAAGTTTGTGTGTCAACTTGGCTAGGCCTGGTTGAGTGGCTGGGCAGCTCATAGTAGTCATTCCCCACGATGAGACTGGCAATCAAATTCATGGTGGGACCTACCACAAGCAGCTGAGTAGCTGCTTTAGGGATGCGGTCTGCTTCCCGTATATAAGAAACAGCTTTGAGAATGGTCTCTAGCTTATGGCATGCTTGAACCCTGCATGTAGCTGTGTCATTGTTCAGCAGCCTGTCATGCTCTGCCAACCTTGGGACTTTCAATGGACTCAAATTAATAGCCTGCCATATGGTTTGGTACCATCAGGACTGTGCCATTTTATTTGTTGATGTTGGGCTTGTTAGTCTCAGCAGCCAGTAGCTGCTCAAGTGAAGAGATGCCTCTAGCTTCAGTGGGCTGGGAGCAAGAGGCAGAGCTGAAGCCCCAGGCAGAGGGGCTTTCACACAGCCCTTACAGCCTGGCACTTTGAACTCGGACTTCTAGCCTCCCGAACTGTAAGAAAATAAACTCCTGTTTAAGCCATCTTTTTTGTAGTATATTCTTGTCAGAGTGGCACTAGGTAACCGAACAACCATATATAGGGTTGGCAGACAATGTTTCTACAAGTGTATTTGTAAAGGGACAAGGTTATAGTCACTTCTTGGCTACAGCCAGCAACCCAGAGGGAGTGAGCAGTTGGATCTGTGGGCTCGGGACCATGGTTGCAGGGAACATCAAGCTCAATTGGCATAACATACTACACAAAAACATTGCTCCTTTGGCAAGCAACATCCTACTTTGGCGAGTAGTGATTGGGATCTTAAAAGCTTGCAAGTGGCCATCTAGATGCAATGAATGGGTATCTCCCTATCCAGAGCAAAGAAGAATGAAGAAAACCAAAGATCCATGGAAACAATTAGTCCAAGGGACTGGTATACCATGCAATCCTCAGCCTATATGACTATGAGACAATAACTAGATGGTGCCCAGCTACCACTGTCAACCACTCAGAGAGGGATCTATGTAGGAGATCCTGGATAGAGTGGGAGAATAATGTGGAACAAAATTCAAAATCATAAAAATAAAAATAAAAAAAGGGGGGGTGGGGGTAGGGGGAACAAGGTTTGCTGGTCTGATACAACCTGGTATAACCTCTGAGACTATGACCCCTAGGCACCCTCAGGTCTGGAGTTGAACCCACTCTTGTGGTTTCCAGCCAAACAACAGACAGGCATAAGAGCTAAACCTTTACATTAGTTAGATACACTTATTGGAAGATCAATCATAGGAGAATAGAAGGACTGTGTATGCACAGGAAGACACCTTGAGAGGCAGAAATGCATGGGAGGGAAGGACACAGGGAAGAGATAACTATGGGGAGGAAGTGGGAAGGGAGCTGTTGCATTGTGGGAAATTGCAGTCAATGTCATGAGATGAAGTGTATGTGAGCTGCTGTATGGAAAATGAACTTGCTCTGTAAACTTTCACCCAAATCACAATTTAAAAAAAAAAAAAAAAAAACCTGTCCCTCAAATATTATGGCAAAATTGGGACATTTCCAGATAAACAGAAACTAAGGGAATTTGTAAAAAAAAAACCGACCAACCTTACAAGAGATGCTACAACCAGTCCATCAGACAGAGAATCAACAGCAGCAGACAATAACCTGAAATTAATACACATGACATTACCCAGATAACAACCCAGATATAGAAGTAACCAAAGTAAAATAAACCTACAAGAACGAAAACAGAGAACCAGAGATATCAATTTGTAAAAGAGAACAACTGCAAAGCAAAAAGGAAATAGTGTAATAACATGGATAGGAAGTCAAGACAATTTCAAGATAGAATGGACTGCTTCAAACTTGGGAAGAAAATAATAAATTACAGAGTAACCTCAAAGAAAATTAATAAACCTTCTCATCATTTTTTTTTTTTTAAAGGAGAATCAAATATTTAGCAAATACTGAAACAATAGGAAGGAAGGAAAAGATAAGAAAATGTGTAAACAAAATGAGCTCAGCACAGAAAATTTTATGGAACAAAGATATCAGAAGCACTACAAAAAAACACAAAATGACAGCAATATATTCAGACTTGATAATTTCACTGAATGTAAATGGATAAAATATTCCAATCAAGAGACACAGAGTTGCATAATGGATAAGAAAATATGACCCATCAATATGCTGTCTACAAGAGACACTCCCTGGAGAAAAAGACAGACATAGACTAAAAATCAAAGGTTGGAAAAAAATTTATTAAGCAAAAGACAATTTTAAAAAAGCAGGATTAGCAACATTAATATCTGATAAAATTGACTTTAAGACAAAAACCACCATAAGAGACAAGGAAGAATATAATATAATGATTAAAGAATCATTAATCTGTATTAATTATATATTCATATTAATTATATGTTAATATAATGACTAAAAAATCAATCTAACAAGAGGACATAACCAAAACAAATATCTACACACCCAATGAAGGAGCCCCAAAATACATAAATCAAACTAACAGAATTGAAAACAGAAATAGATAACTCCATAGTAATAGTTGTTTTATGTGCCATCAAGTTGGACTCAACTCATAGCGACCCCTCCTTGGGTTTCTGAGGCAGTATCACTACGGAAGTAGATTGCCCCATCTTCCTTCTGAGG
>NW_006921652.1:7851252-7861846 GCF_000298275.1 Orycteropus afer afer
AAAAAAAAAAAAAAGTAAAGATGAGCAGAAATAAATGAAACCGAAAAATAGAAAGAATCAACAAAACTATGATTTCTTTCTTTGAAAAAATTAATTGACAAACCACTGGCAAATTTAACAAAGGAGGCAAAGATGCAAATAACAAGAATAAGAAATGCAATAGGTGACATCACAACAGAACCCACCAAAACAGAAAGGAAAATACCAGGATACTATGAAGAACTGTACTCCAACCAATCTGAAAACCTAGAAGAAATGGGCAGATAACGAGACACACACTACTTATCCAAACTGACACAGACTGAGGTGGAAAAGCTGAACAGATTCATAACAAAAGAAGAAATTGAACAGATCATTAAAAAATTACCAACATAAAAGGTCCTGGAGAATTCTACCATATATTCAGAAAAGAGCTGACACTAATCCAATTCAAAGTATTCCAGAACACAGAAAAGGATGGAATCCTCCCAAATTTATTTTATGAAACAAGCATAACCCTGACACCAAAACCAGGCAAAGACACTAAAAAGGAGAACTACAGCCAATGTTGTTATTGTCAAGTCTGTTCCAGCTCATAGAGACCATATGTACAACAGAACACTGCCCGGGCGTGCACCATCCTCACAATCCTTGCTATACCTGAGCCTGTAGTTAAAGCCACTGTGTCAATCCATCTCGTTGAGGGTCTTCCCCTCTTTTACTGACCCTCCATTTTACCAAGCTTGATATCCTTCTCCAGGGAATGGTCCCTCTGACATGACCAAAGTAGGTGAGATGAAGTCTGGCCATTCTCACCTCCAAGGAGCATTCTGGCTGCACTTCTTGCAGGACAGATTTGTTCATTCTTCTGGCAGTCCATGGTTCCTTCAGTATTCTTCGCCAACACCACAACTTAAAAGCATCAACTCTTCTTCAGTTTTCCTTATTCATTTTCCAGTTTTCACATGCATATGAGGCTACTGAATATACCATGGCTTGGCTTAGGTGCACCATATTCTTCAAAGAGACAACTTTGCTTTTCAGCACTTTAAAGAAGTCTTTTGCAGCAGATTTGCCCACTGCAGTACAATGTCTGATTTCTTCACTGCTGCTTCCACTGGTGTTGACTGTGGTACCAAGTAATATGAAATATTTGACAGCTTCAATCTTTTCTCCATTTATTGTGATGCTTCTTGTTGATCTAGTTGTGAGAATTTCTGTTTTCCTTATGTGGAGGTGTAATCCAGACTGCAGACTGTATTCTTTAATCTTCATCAGTCAGTGCTTCAAATCATCTTCACTTTCAGCAAGCAAAGTTGTGTCATCTGCATATCACAGGTTGTTAATGAGTCTTTCTCCAATCCTTCTTCATATAATCCAGTTTCTCAGATTATTTCCTCAGCATATAGATTGAGTAAGTATGGTGGAAGGATATACAACCCTGATGCACACCCTTCCTGATTTTAAAACATGCAGTCCCTTTGATCTGTTCAAACAGCCTCCTGGCCTATGTACAGGTTCCTCATGAGCACAATTAAGTGTTCTGGAATTCCCATTCTTCTCAATGTTGTCCATAATTTGTTATGATCCACACAGTTGAACACTTTGCATAGTCAGTAAAACACAAGTAAACATCTTTCTGGTATTCTTTGCTTTCAGCCAAGATCCATCTGACATCAGCAATAATATCTCTCATTCCACGTCCTATTCTGAATCCAGTTTTGCATTTCTGGAAGTTCCCTATTAATATGTTGCTACAAGCATTTTTAAATTATCTTCAGCAAAATTTTACTTGCATGTAATATTAATGATATTGTTCATTAATTTTCACATTCTATTGAATCACTTTTCTTTGGGATGGGTACAAATATAGATCTCTTCCAATCAATTGGCCAGGTAGCTGTCTTCCAAATTTCTTGGCATAGATGAGTAAGTGCCTCTAGCACAACATCCATTTGTTGAAACATGGGCATTCCATCAATTACTGGAGCCTTGTTTTTTTGCCAACTTCAACTTCTTCCTTCAGTACTAATGGTTCTTGATCATATGCCACCACCTGAAACATCTACTAATTGTTTTTTGTATAGTGACTCTATGTATCCCTTCCATCTTCTTTTTATGCTTCCTGCATTATTCAATATTTTGTCCATAGAATCTTTCAATATTGTAACTCAAGGCTTGAATTTTTTTTCTTCAGTTCTTTCAGCTTGAGAAATGCCAAATGTATTTTTCCCTTTTGTTTTTCTAACTTCAGGTCTTTGCACATTTCATTTTAATAACTGACTTTGTCTTCTTGAGCTGCTCTTTGAAATCTTCTGTTCAGCTCTTTTACCTTGTCATTTCTTCCATTTGCTTTAGCTACTCTTCATTCAAGAGAAAGTTTCAGAGTCTCTTCTGACATCCATTTTGGTTTTTTATTCCTTTCACGTCTTTTTAACGGCCTTTTGCTTTACTTCATGGATGATGTTCTTGATGTCATCCCACAAGTCATGTGGTTTTCGGTCACTGGTGTCTAATGCATCAAATCTATTCTTCAGATGGTCTCTAAATTCAGGTGGGATGTTATCAAGGTCATATTTTTCTCTCATGGACTTGTTTTGTCTTCAGCTTCAACTTGGAACTTGTACATGAATAATTGATGGTTTGTTCCACAGTCAGTCCTGGTCTTGTTTTGGCTGAAAATATTGAGCTTTTCCATCACCTATTGCCATAGATGTGGTTGATCTGTTTTCTATGTATTCCTTCTTGCCAGGTCCATGTGTATAGTCACCATTCATATTGTTGAAAAAAGTATTTGCAATGAATAAGTCATGCATCCTGCAAAATTCTGTCATGTGATCTCTAGTGCCATTTCTATCACCAAGGACATATTTTCCAACTACTGGTAGTTTTTCTTTGTTAGTGCCATTTTATCACTGAGGCCATATTTTCCAACTGCTGGTGATTCTTCTTTGTTAGTGCCATTTCCATCACTGATGCCATATTTTCCAACTACTGGTGGTTCTTCTTCGTTTCCAACTTTCACATTTCGATCACCAGTAATCATCAATACATCTTGATTGCATGTTTGGTCAATTTCAGACTGAAGAAATTGGTAAAAAATCTTCAATTTCTTCATCTTTGGCTTTGGTTGGGAGCTCTGATAGCATAGTGCCTGAGGCATTTGACTGCTAACCAGAAGGCTGGCAGTTCAAACCCGCCAGCTACTCCTCAGAAGGAAGATTGGACAATCTACTTCCGTCATGACACTGCCTCAGAAAACCAAGGAGGGGTCACTATGAGTCACATCCAACTTAATGGCAGTGAGGTGGTGTTTTTTTTTTTTTCCCTCCCTGCTTTGGTGGCTGGTGCGTAAACTTGAATAGCAGTATCAACTGGCCTTTCTTATAGGCTGTTGTTATTGTTGCTGTTTGCCATCGAGTCAGGCCCGACTCATAGCGACCCCTCCTTGGGTTTCCGAGGCAGTATCACTACAGAAGAAGATTGCCCAACCTTCCTTCCGAGGAGTGATTGGTGGGTTTGATCCACCACCAGCCTTCTGGTTAGCCATCAAGTGCCTTAGGCATATGTATATTATTCTATTACTGACAGTATTGTTGTTCAGGATAGATCTAGAAACATTCTTAACTCTAACTAACTCTGACTCACTGCTGTGGAGTCGGATCTGACTCATAGCAACCCCTCCTTGGGTTTCTGAGGTGGTATCGCTACAGAAGTAGACAGCCCAATCTTCCTTACGAGGAGGGGCTGGTGGGTTTGAACCACCAGCCTTCTAGTTAGCAGTCAAATGCCTTAGGCACTAGGCCACCAGAGCTCCTGCCATGTCATTCCTCTTTAATCTGTCGTTCCTGGCATAGTAGATCATGACTGTCTGATTCAAAATGGACAAAACCAGTCCATTTCTGCTCACTAATGCCTATGATATTGATCTTTATGCAGTCCATTTCATTTTTGACAACTTCCAATTTTCCTAGATTCTACTTTGCACATTCCACATTCTGATAATGGATGTTTGCAGCTGTTTCTTCCCATTTTGAGTCATGCCACATTAGCAAATGGAGGTCCTGGAAGCTTTACTCCACCCACATCATTATGATCAATTCTATTTTGAGGAGGCATCTCTTCCCCAGTCGTATTTTGAGTGCCTTCCAACTTGAAGGTTTCATCTTCAGGGACTGTATCAGACAATGGTTTTTGGCTATTCATAAAGTTTTCCAGTAATAGATCAGACAGTATTTCACTGCTATTCAGAAGATTTTCATTGGTCAATTATTTGAAAAGTGGGTGGCCCCGTCCCTCTTCGAAGTCTATCTCAGTCTTGAAGCTCTGCTGTAACCTGTACACCATGGGTTACCCTGCTGGTATCTGAAATATCGGTGGCATAGCCTCCAGCCTTGCAGCAACGTAAAAGTCATCAAAGCACAACAAACTGACAGATGAGTGGTGGAGATAGACATATGTGTATGCAGTGTCATGAATTTTAAGGCACTCTGGTGGTGTAGTGGATAAGGAATTCAAATGCTAACCAGAAGATCAGCAGTTCAAAGCTACAAGCCACTCTGTGAAGGAAGATGGGGCTATCTTCTTCTGTAAAGATTTACAGCATTGGAAACCCAATGGGGGTTGCTATGAGTCAGAATCAACTCAATGGCAGTGAGTATGCCTGTTTAGGGTGGGATGTATCTTTCTTCCCACCTTGCTGGAGGGTGACTCAAGTCAACCATCCTCCACTCCCTTAAGGGTATATATCTGAATGTTCTGGAAAAGTTCTTTCTCTTGCTCCAGTCCTGCATTTGGTTTCTCATCATCTTACTCCTGGACTTGAGACAGCAGCCAGTAATCTGACCTGCCAGTATGGGTTCACCAGCCTCTGCAACCAACAAGTATGTGAGTTGAAGAATCCTCCAGACCTACCCAAAGACTTGGGATCCCAGTCTCCACCACCATCATGTGAACCTTTTTCTTGGGAGTGTGTGAGTTCTGTGAGACGTTACAGTGAAATAATGGAACCACATAAACAGGAGGGAGATTACTGAGGGAAGGAGGATGAATTGATATCAGAGATGACAGAGTGGCACAGCAGTGTGGAAAAGCTGGACATTTGGGACATCTTTAACCTCCACCTCATAGGGACCGGCTTTGCTGCTAATCCTTCTAAAAGAAATTATTTAAGCAGTTGGTGTCAGAATGGTGGGGTTCACTGCAACAGTCCAGACTCACTGGAATGTGTAGTTTTGGGAAAAGGGACATAAACTAGAGAATAAGAATCCTTTGGATTCTGGATGGGATAAAAACAAAATCACTCATGGATTGAAGCAGCTGTTTTGTTGAGATCAGTTACCCAAGGCAAAAGCCATTCATGGGATTTGGTAGAGGTAAATCCCACCTCTACTTGGGTAACTGATTTCAACCAAACAGCTACAACTCCTGAGGAATTGGCTAGTTGCATGCATATGGAAATACAGAGCAATAAGGAAAGGGCAAGACCTATAATTCCTTGGTTGCTGTTATCAGTAATAAATGCAGTGGCAGAGAGAAATAGTGTATGGGTGGGTTGTAGCACTGAACCAAGCTCAGATCTGATCAGGGCTATGACTGCTAGTCTCAGGCCCTACCCAGAAAGGAAAAATTGTTTCAGAACAAGCAATACCCCAACAACTGCTGGTTAACAGGAAGGTTGTCCAAGAAGGGAACAGGCAAAACCAAGAAACTATTGACAGCAGGGGATATAGCATAAAAGAGCTGCTTCAGTTTGCAGATAGATATCGTCAGCTTCCTGAGGAACCTTGACTAAAATGGATTGTAACAGTGACTAATGTAGTGTCTTTAGTTTTGAATGCTACAAAATGGAAAAGTATGTTTGGATGACGCAAGACCCACAACTATGGAAGAGGCACAAATGTTGATCCAAGATCCAGTTACATGCCAGGTTAACCCAAAGGGACAGCCAGCCTGCTGGACTGCATGAAATTTGCCATCAGGTTTGTGTATCCTGAGAAGGGAAAAACTGTCTCTCTCCCCTCCTCTGATATCCCCTGGAACATTCCAGAGGAAGCAGCCAATGTGCTGCATGTGCCAGCCATGCTGGACGGCTTTACGGTGATAAGGATATTCACCCAATGAGAATGCACCTTACACAGATCATAGCAAACACAGCTATTAAGGGAGCTCCTTCTACATGGGCACCCCATGTAACCTTGCTACTGCAAAATAAAACAATCCAAGAAGCTGTGTCAGGTCTGTTGTCACAGCTGCCCTAAATGGGGAATTAAGGAATGCGATGAATATAGCAGACACTGAAACAAAGGTGCTAATGCAGCACTACAGGAGGTTGGGGGGACCAATGGAAACTCCTGCTGGTCCCCACCCCCACCCCTACCCCACCCCGCACCTTAAGGAGGCCTAAACAAGTCCATCCTATTCACTCCAGTGGAGAGGAATTTAATAATGGGAACTCCCAACTGGGACCAGTTGAAGCAGAGGCTCAGCTAAATTGATGAAGATAGGGACTGACAAGGGGGCTATGGTCTTCTAATCCAGCTTCCAGCAGGGGACCCAAGGCCATATGCACATGTGTGGGTAAAATGGCCTGGGGGTGGGGAAGAGACTTTCTTGGGGCTCCTGGACACAATGTACTGTCATTCCAAACCCTGTCAAGGAAATCTTGAAGGGGCCTAAGGTTAGACTGGCGGATATGGGGACATAATAGTTGATGGGACTAAGGGGAAAATTTGGATGAGAGCTGGAAGATTTAAACAGGCGTATGAAGTAGTTGCATCTCCCTTACATGAATGTATTATTGGTATGGATATTATGTCTAATTGGGAAACACTCCCTCTACCTGATATTGTAAAACTCGAGGCATCTAAGTCTGCCCTTAGGCCAGTATTGATTGGACATGCTAAACAGGAACCATTAGAATTGCCCAAGCCCACTGAGGTTGTTAACTTGAAACAGTATAAGATACCTGGTGGACAAAAGGAAATTACTGCTTTGATTAAAGGCATACCAAAAGCCTTGAGTACTGGTGCCAACAAATTCTCTGTATAACAGCCCTATACATCAAAAACCAAAACCAAACCCACTACCATCAAGTCGGATCTGAATCCTAGCAACCCCTCCTTGGGTTTCCGAGGCAGTATCACTACAGAAGTAGATTGTTCAACCTTCCTTCCAAAGAGTGGCTGGTGAGGCCTAAATAAAGTAGTGCTACTGATGGCTTCAGCTGTTCCAGACATGGTATCAACAGTGCAGAAAATACAGCAGTCTAAGAAGACTAGTACTCAGTGATTGATCTTGCAAATGCCTTTTTCTCCATCCCAATCTCAGAAAAGAGTCAGCCACAGTTTGCTTTCACATGGGAAGATTCTCAATATACTTTCAGTATCTTCAGTGTCTTACCACAGTGTTATTTGAATTCACCAGGTTACTGTGATGGCTTGGTTAGAAGAGACTTGGGCTTGGTACAGATTTCAAGTATGGTGATACATTACATTGGTGATATTATGTTAATACCAAACACACAAGAACAGGCAAGGGCAGGTTTGAAAACAGTGGTGGCCCACATGATTAATAGAGGCTGGTTAATAAATCCAGCAAAAGTCCAGGGCCCTACCCAAATGGTGAAATTCTTGGGGATAACTTGGGCAGGAGCCCCCCATGACATTCCACAGGCAACCAAGAATATTGTCACTACCCATCCCCAAGACTAAGCAGGAAGTCCAACATTTAATTGGTTTATTTGGATTTTACAGAACACATATTCCACATCTGGGAATATTTCTAGCTCCCATCCATAAAACCACTCAGAAGAAAACTGCATTTGAATGGGGCCCAAGCAAAAGCAGGCTATGTCTGTATTACAGAAAGTGGTCTCACTCTCCTTGCCTTTAGGCCCTATGATCCACAAACATGCAGACACGATTTTGGAGGTGTCTGCTACACATGCTTATGCAGACTGGAGCTTATGGCAAAAACCCAGGCAGATTCCCTGGGGGAAGGTCTTGCACACAGCTTTCAAGTCAATTATATAGGACCAGTAACCTCAGTGTCCTCAGGTGGCTATAAATGGGTCCTCACAGGAACAGATACTCTGGACTGGGCTTTGCTTATCCAGTGACACAATCAAATGCCAAAAACACCAATAAAGGACTGAAACAAAAGATATTGTACCGATTTGGGCCACCAACTTATATTTCCTCAGACCAAAGAACACACTTTACAGGCCGTAGGGTGTAGCAATGGACCAAGAAACATCATAGTAAGAGGACATACCATGCTGCATACCATCCTCTTTGATAGAGAATTGGAATGAGCAATTGAAACATTTGTTGTCTAACATGTGGGAAGATAAAAGTCCTGAGGGGCTGGCTCACACACCTTCATAAGTGTGTGATCACACTCAACATGAGGGGGGTGAAGGGCAGATCACCACTGGACAGATTCTTACATTTTTCTGGGAGATCTGGGGAAGAGGGAGTGGTGGAGGGGTATACTTCTTCTCCACATACTGACATTGCTCTCTTCCTGCCAGAAGTTGTGGTCCCAGGACCTGGGAGGCAGCTGCGGGTGCCAGAGGCAGGGGTGATCCCTAAGCAAGAGATTGTTAACTACGCCCCTGAACCTGTACACCAGAATTCCCAAGGGCCTTATGGAATAGATTGTACCTTCCCTCCACCTGGCAAAATTGGGATGTTGAAAGTGAATACTACAGTCTTACCCAATAGTCAAGACAGCCCACTAGTGTAGTACCCATGTAACCCTACCCAACATGAATGGGAGTGACTGAGGGGGAAGCACTTGCTAGACTGGCCTTGTTACCAGCAATCTGGACTGCCACAGCAGCTGAACCTGATGTCTCTTCCCAAGGTGGGAAAGTTTGGGTAAAAATAAATGACAAATGGAAGGAAGGAGAAATAGCTGAAGTGAAAGGAATGAATAAATGGGTTATGCAGCAGAGGAAATCTAACATTACGCTGATACCTAAAGAGAGACTCAGAGCAAGGGAATAATCTTCTCTCAGTTAAATTTTATTAGAGGCCAGAAAGGGTGATGATAAGACAAACTTTTGGAGTACCCAATCAGATCAGATAGATCTGAATGGCTGGTACCTGAGTAACCTCACCCTTAGGACTCTTTGCCCTACTGAAGGACTCATTAATGACTCTGGGACTGGTAAAATGATCGGAGGGGCAAATTAATCCTTCAAGTGTGAAAGGGCCAATGGCTGGAAGAGCCAGGGGATGGTCTGCAGTGCAGTGAATTGCTTAATATGGCCCTTCTAGCCATCATCCTCCATTTTGTGATGTGTTGTAAATCCTAGTCTGTATGCCTGTTTAGGAGCTCTAGTAGCATAGTGCCTAAGGCATTTGACTCCTAACCAGAAGACTGGCAGTTCAAACCCACCAGCCACTCCTCAGAAGAAAGATTGGGCAATCTACTATCCGTAGTGATACCACCTCAGAAACCCAAGAAGGGGTCGCTATGAGTCGGATCTGACTCCAAGTGAGTTTTTTTTTTTCAAATGCCTGTTTAGGGTGGAGTGTATTTTCCCCACAGCCTTGCTCGAGGCTATGACTCAAGTCACCACCCTTAGCTTTCTTGAGGATATATACATGAATGTTCTGGGTTCTGCGTTTGGTTCCTCATCATCTCACTCCTGGACTAGAGACAGCAGCTGGTCATCTGACCTGCCAATTTGGGTTCACCAGCCCCTGGAACCACGTTGAGTTGGGGTAATCCTCCAAACCTACCCACAGACTGTGAATCTGAGGTCAGAGTCCTAGTAGCTTCCAGGAAAATCTTTAACCAGAAACCTTTTAGTGTCAGCAATACTAACAAAACTTTTGGAATTCTAAACACTCCCTAGGGCCTTTATCTGCCCTCCAGTCTCAGCAGGTCTCAGGAACTTCCTCCGAACTCAGCACGCATCACAAAAGCCATCCGGATTCAGCACATATTGGAGATCTGCTCGGCTCCTGAAAGTCTTCCACACACCTGAGCCTTGCATCCTCCCTAGATAATATTTCCCTAAGTGAACTTTGAAGCCGGGGGGTTTCTATACGTCCCCCAACATCTTAGGTCACTGCCCTAAATCCCTTAGTAACAACCAATCATCTGTACCCTCTCCCCCTGGTGCTGCTCCACCCCATATTTTTCCATAAATTTGTGAAAGTACCGGGGCACGGGGTCTTTTGCTCAAGCCACTGATTTGGTAAGAGCAAGGACCCTAACTTAAGTTAGCGAATAAACTCTCCTATTGCTTTTGCATTGTCGTGTATTAGCATATTTCTCTCACCGAGCAACTCCTTCATAACCTGAGCACAACATTTGGTGCGTTGGCCAGGAAGGAGGATTCGGATCGAGTGAAGTTGCCTACGACAGTAGGAGAGTTTCAGGAACTGGAGCCGGCTGGACTAGATACGTCTTTTGCGTAAAGACACTAGTCCATCAGGAAAGGCTGGGCACCGGCGGACGTGCCGGATGAGCGGGGGAAGGTGCCCTTCCTCAGCTTACAGGCAGGCTGTGGGCGTTTGTTGGTAAGGGCAACCCACTTCTGGGGAGGGGAGAGGACCCTCCAATCTGTGGTGCAGGAACGAGATCTCTTCTGGGTATC
>NW_006921652.1:7862435-7863033 GCF_000298275.1 Orycteropus afer afer
CCTCCGCCACCTCCCCACCCTCTCCAGGTTCCACCTCTGCCACCTCCCCACCCTCTCCAGGTTCCGCAAGCATCGGGAGGGAATGGAGCGAATGCTCCAAGTGCGCCGCCCATCATTACGGGCCCAGCCTCTGGTCTCCGCCCGCGCCAGAGGGGCTCCCAGGAAGCTGAAGCTCCATCGTCTACTGTCCAGGCGCTGCCTCTCAGGGTGGTTAGCCCGCCCTGTGAGGACGGAAGCAGAACCTAGCAGTACTGGTCATTTTCAACATCAGACCTGTATAACTGGAAAGTGCAAAACGCCCCCTTTTCTGAGAACCCCCAAAGCCTCATTAATTTGTTAGACTCCATATTGTTTACTCATAACCCCACTTGGGATGATTGTCAGCAACTATTGCAGGTTTTGTTCACCACAGAGGAGAAAGGATCTTGACCGAGGCCAGGAAAAATGTTCCGGGAGATAATGGGCAGCCTACAACGCTTCAGAATTTAATTGATGCAGGGTTTCCGTTATTTCGCCCTGGGTGGGACTTCGAACTACCGGAGGGTAAGGAGAAGCTTCAAAAGTACCGCCAGATTCTAATGGCCGGTCTCCGAGCAGC
>NW_006921652.1:7866910-7895581 GCF_000298275.1 Orycteropus afer afer
GCAGATCCGCATGCCCCATCAGAAGCAAACAGCTCAGAGTGTGGTGGACCGGTGCCGGGCCTGTCAGGTCATGAAGGTAGAGAAGAGGAAGAACACACACACAGGTAGACGGAATCAGCACCTGGATACACCACTCCCATATCAGAAGAGCTGACCAGACGGAACAGCAGTCTGCATGAGCCGAGTGGAAAGCGTACTCCGATTCTGAAAACCCGCTGAAAGTCAAGTTAACACAGCACCATGGAGATTAGAGCCCTTCTTGCCCTCACCCTAAACCTCTACCGCCTCGCAGTAAGTATTGCAGCTCACCAACCCTATAAAGTTACATAGCGAATCTGCAACGGACTAACCCATGAGACTTTGAACTCCACCGCCCATACCACCCCCCTTAACGTCTGGTAGCCTGATTTATTTTTCTCCCTCGCAACCCTTACTAGTTGTTCTTGAGATGAAGGTTTTATCCGTAAGATAGTTTTTTTGCATGCCCTGGGTACAAGAAAAACGTCCAGCAATGCGGGGGGCTCATTTGGTATTACTGCAAAAGTTAGAATTGTGTAACTTCTAATGATGGGGAATGGGAAGTAGCAGGTAAATACCCAGGACTATGTAACATTCTCCTTTGCCAAGCCCAGACTTACTTATGTGTCAGGAAAATGTAAGGAATGTGATTGGATAAAAGTCTCGTTTACTAAATTGGGAAAGAAGGAATTAGTTAAGTGGAAATCTGAGCTTACTTGGGGTCTCCAAATTTGGTATAGGGGATATCCCTCTGGGGTGATAACCATTGTACAGGAAATAGAACCTTTAGATACTGGGTCAGTAGGTCCAAATGGAGTGTTAAACCCTCCGGAAAAAGAACCATACCCCCTACAGGGAAGACGGTGAGGGAACCAAGCACTGTAACTCCTGATGTTACAGACCCTCTCTGGAATTTAATGCTAGCAACCTATCAAACACTTAACTGTACTAGCCCTAACTTGACTCAAACCTGTTAGCTATATTACGATGCAAAACCTCCGTTTTATAAAACAATAAGCATTAACACCTCTTTCAGCTATTCTCATGAACTGAACCCAAAGAATTGCTCTTGGAAAGACCGTAAAGTAAAGTAGGAATTACTATACAATGTGTAACAGGGAAGAGCTTATGCGTGGGGAAGCCTCCCAACGCCCAAGAGCATTGCACCTCATACATTAAAATAAACCCGTCCTTTAATTAGATTATTCCCAGGGAAGGGGGTTGGTAGCTTTGCTCGAAAGCTGGACTTTTACCCTGTTTAAACTTGAAAGTACTCAATCTGTCCTCAGATCATTGTATGCTGGTGACTGTCCTGCCCCGAATTCTTTGCCACCCAGAAGAAGAGATGTATGTGCAATGGAGCGGAACCAATAGAGAAAGAAGGGAACCACTCACTATAGCCCTTACTCTAGCTACTCTGGTTAGCTTGACAGGGACCGGTCTAGGAATAGCTTCTTTAACAGTACAGAATCAAAGCATGCATTCCCTGAGAGCAGCTATAGACGAAGACCTTGAAAGAATAGAAGACTCTATCTCAAACTCAGAGAAATCCCTAACCTCGCTGTCGGAAGTTGTGTTGCAAAACCGCCGAAGGTTAAATCTCTTACTTCTCCAAAAGGGGGGGCTGTGCGCAGCCCTGAAAAAGAATGCTGCTTCTATGCTGACCATACGGGAGTGATCCGGGAGTCCATAGCCAAGGTACGGGAAGAACTTGCCCTAAGAAAACGGGAACATGAAGCTCAGGAAGGATGGTTCGAGTCTTGGTTTAATAGCTCCCGATGGTTAACTACTTTAATATCTACTCTCTTAGGGCCCTTCATAGTCCTTATAATCATATTAACTTTTGGTCCCTGCATTATAAATAAGTTTATATCTTTTGTAAAAGATCAGGTTAATACTGTACAACTTATAGTTCTAAAGCAGCAATATCAGCCTTTATCTCCTGTAATACAACAGGATGATTCCTCGTGTATATAACAAGAAAAGGGGGAAATGTGAATCTGAGGCCAGAGTCCTAGTAGCCTCCAGTAAAATCTTTAACCAGAAACCTTTTAGTGTCAGCAATACTAACAAAACTTTTGGAATTCTAAACACTCCCTAGGGCCTTTATCTGCCCTCCAGTCTCAGCAGGTATCAGGAACTTCCTCCGAACTCAGCACGCATCTCAAAAGCCATCCAGATTCAGCACGTATCGGAGATCTGCTCGGCTCCTGAAAGTCTTCCACATACCTGAGCCTTGCATCCTCCCTAGATAATATTTCCCTAAGTAAACTTTGAAGCCGGGGGGTTTCTATACGTCCCCCAACATCTTAGGTCACTGCCCTAAATCCCTTAGTAACAACCAATCATCTGTACCCTCTCGCCCTGGTGCTGCTCCACCCCATATTTTTCCATAAATTTGTGAAAGTACCGGGGTACGGGGTCTTTTGCTCAAGCCACTGATTTAGTAAGAGCAAGAACCCTAACTTAAGTTAGCTAATAAACTCTCCTATTGCTTTTGCATTGTCATGTGTTAGCATATTTCTCTCACCGAGCAACTCCTTCATAACCTGAGCACAAGAAGACTTGGAACCCACGAGCCTGCCACCCTCCCAGCCTCCACTACCACCATGTGAGCTACTTCCTTCGGAGGGTGTGAGTTCGGTGAGACTTTACCATAAAATAGGAGGGAGATTACTGAGGGAAAGAGGAGGAGAAGTTGATGTCAGAGATGATGGAGTTTGGAAAAGTTGGACATCTGGGATCTCTTTAATCTCCACCTCATAGGGACCAGCCTTTTGCTGATCCTTCTAGAAGAGATTATTCAAGCAATCTATGTGTGTGTTTCTGTGTGTATCACTGGTTTTGCTTCTCTAGAGAACCCATCCTAAGACAGAGACATAGGACTGGCAGTCAAAGAGAAAACACAAAATAAAATGACAGACCAAAAACAAGCATCCAAAAGATTAAAGTAATTCAGAGAATGTTCTGTCACCACTCTAGGTATCAGAAACAAAAGGATAACTAGAACTATTATGTCTAGAAATTAAGAAACTAAGAAACATTTCTAAGTAACCCATGAGTCAAAGAACTCATAATAGAAATTTGAAAATATTTTAGACTAAACAATCAAAATTACACATTACAAGCTAAAGCAACTCTCAGAGTGAAATTTACAGTCTAAAAATGGCCAAGTTTAGTTATCCCAGGAAGGCAAAGTAATCCATCTCATTATAACAGATTAAAGGAGAAAAATAATATGATCATCTCAATAAATGCAGAAAAAGCATTTGACAAAACTCAGCAGCCACTATTTAAAGAACTTTTAGCAAACTAGGAAAACAACTTCTTTAACTTGATAAAGGGTATCTACAAAAACCTACAGCAAATTTCACACTAAATGGTGAAATGATTAAAGCATTCTCTCTGAGATCAGGAACAAAACAAGGAAGTTTGCCATTATCACTTCTATTCAAATTGTACTGAATGCCCTAGATAGCAAAGTAAGGCAATTAAAACAAAAAAAGTGTGACAATTAGAGTGGAAGAAACAAATTTGTTATTATTCACAAATAATCTGATTGTATACATAGAGAAATCCACTAGAATTAGTGAGTTTAGCAAAGTTACAGCAAACAAAAATCAATATACAAATTTGTTTTATCTCCTATACCAGAAACAAGGAGAAAATGTAACTTTTTTTTTAAAAAAAAGGCACTATGTTGTAATAGCAATAAGAAATATGTAACAATGAATCTAACAAGAGATGTGCAAGCCCTTTGTGTTAGTTTCCTACAGCTGCTGTAACAAATTACCCCAAACCTAGTGGCTTAAAACAACAGGAATTTCTTTCACCATTCTGAAGGCCAGAAGTCTGATATTACTGAGCTAAAATCAAGGTGTCATCAGGGTCACTCTCTGTAAACTCTGGTTGTTGTTGTTGTTATGTGCCATCAAGTCGGATCCGACTCATAGTGACCTCTCCCTGGGTTTCCGAGGCAGTAACACTACGGAAGTAGATTGCCCCATCTTCCTTCCAAGCAGTGGCTGGTGAGTTTGAACCACCAGCCTTCTGATTAGCAGTCAAATGACTTAGGCACTACTCTACCAGAGCTCCCGTAAACTCTAAAAGAACCCATTCCTTGCTTCTTCCAGCTTCTGGTGAGTGCCAGCATTCTTTGGCTTGTGGCTGCATCACTTCAATCTCTGTCTCCATGGTCACATTTTATCACCTCTTCTTCTGTGTCAAACTTGCCTTTGTCTCTTTCTTTTAAGGATGTATGTAATTGCATTTAGGGCCCACAGACATAATCCAGGATAATCTCATCTCAAGAATCTTAATTTAATCACATCTGCAAAGACCCTTTGTCCATATAAGGTAATATTTACATACTCTAGTGACTTAAATACAACATTTTTGGGGGCCACTATTCAGTTTACTATACCCTCTATGGATTAATATTATTGAAATTCAGAGTCATTAATGAATATTTAATTTAAATAAACAGAGAGATATCTTCTTATACCATGGACATAAACTATAAACTGGAAGACTCAATACTGTAAAGTTGTTAATCTCCTCATATTCACCTATAAAATTATTCAGTGCTAATAAGAAATTCAGCAGTATTGTGTGCTATGTAACTTGACAAGTTGTTTCTAAAATTTCTATGAAAATGCAAGAGAAAGAACGACTAAGACATTCATGAAGAACAACAGTAAGGGGATACCAGATATCAAGACTTTTTATAACCAAAGTATTGAAGGACACCAGGCTCAATTGGCACAACATTAATACATAAAAATCTTGTTCCACAACCTACTTTGGTGAATATAGACTGGGGTCTTAAAAGCTTTCAAGTGGCCATGTAAGATACAGCTAAGGGTCTCCTCTCATCTGAACCAAAGAGTGAAGAAAACCAAGGGCATTTGGAAACAATCAACCCTAGGATATGATGGACCTCAAGACTGGAAGAACTAGATGGTGCCCCACTACCAATGTCAACCACTCGGAAAGGGATCAAAACTGCAGATCTTGGACAGAGTGGGAGGAAAAATGTAGAACAAAATTCAAAAACACAGTAACGACCAGAATTACTGGTCGGATGGAGTCTGGTGGGACCCCTAAGACTATGGCCCTGAGATACACTTCGGGCCTGGGCTAAGACTTACTCCCAAGGGTTGAATCTCAGTCCAAGAGTTGTAAGATTTACAAGCAGAACACCCAAACCAGGGCAAAGCACCCATCTACTGTACACAGATACATCCCTTGGAGCAATAGGCCATGGGGCACCAGAGGAGCAGCATTCACATGGAGGAAAAGGTGGACAGACAGGAGTGCATAAGTAAGAGGGGCACAGGATATGTTTCTTGCTTTTTACTGCCTTATCTTAAAGAGTAGTCATAGGCAATCCAGGATGACTAAAATCCCAACAGAAAGCCTTTTTGACTTGAAGATTCAGAAAACAAAGCTTGGGGCTATAACAGCACAGAAATCAAGGAAAAGTGTAGGAAAAGAGCTAGAGGAGACTCTCAAACTCTTGTGTCCCCAAGGCTCTGGTTGACTCTGAATCTCAGTGGACAAAAGCAAACCACAAGCAGCCCAAAGTAAAGATAAAAGAACCAAATTGAGACTTGAGCTGCAATCCAGAACAGTTAACAGTTTGAGCTCAATGAACTTAATTGCCTGCAAAAGAAAAATATCAACACTCATTGGAAAGGTATGCAGAATGCAGTCTTCACAACATAGTATTTACAATGTTCCAAGATATAATCCAAAATTACTCAGGTACTCAGCACATGAACAACAAGGACTATGTGGCCTAATCTCAAGATAAAAGAAAATTATCTTTTGACTAATTCTGAGATGACCCAGGCATTGGAATTATTAACAAGGATGGATTTTGAAGCAGTTGTGGCAATTATGCTCAGTGAAGTAAAGAAATACATGCTTATGATGAAAGAAAAGACTGGAAAAAAAAAAAAAAAACTCAGGAGAAAAACTGAAAGAATAAAAATAATCAAATGAAAACTCCAGAATTGAAATACATAATATCTGAAATTCAAAAGTTACTGGATATGCTTAGCAGCAGAATGGATAGGACAGAAAAAGTAAATCTGAAGATAAATCAATAAAAATTTTCTATGGAAAACAAAAATTTAATATTAACAGAAGCTGTATTAATGAAAAAGAATTAAAAGTTCTTAAGTCCTCACATTTATGGACAACTGATTTTTACAAGGGTGCCAAGACCATTCAATTGGAAAAGGGCAGAATTTTCTTTTAGCTTATTATGGGTTTTTTTTAGCTCCTCAAATAAAACATTATTATTACTGTTTTTAGACAGTAAATGCTTGTGTAGATTTACCCTCATTTACAATTTTCTTTGCTCACATTCATTTTCTTGCTTCTCTTCTTTCTGCGATCATTTTCCATCATGTTAGAGTTTATCTTTGGAAGATCCTTTACAAGTCCCAGTGTTTGTTCTTCACATAGTCCATTTTTTCCATTCTTGAATGACAGTTTTACAAGTTATTTTCTCAGCCTTTAAAATTCTTCCATTGTCTTCTGGTTTCCATTGTTGCAGTTGGGAAATCAACTGTCAACTGTTGATTCTTAGATGACAGTCTTTTCTCTCTGGTTGCTTTTAGGATGCATTTTCTCTTTCCTTTTATGCGCTGCAGTTTCAAAGCAGTATGAATAAAATTTCTTTTAATCTGCCAAACTCACTGCCATCGAGTTAATTCTGACTCATAGTGACCACCTTCCTTCCCCAGAGCTGCTGGTTGGTTTGAACCACTGACCTTATGGTTAGCAGCCAAATGTCCTATCCACTATGCCACCAGAGTATAGGGGACTATATTGTGTTGTTGTTATGTGCCATCGAGTCGGCCCCGACTCATAGCGACCCCTCCTTGGGTTTCTGAGGCAGTATCACTACAGAAGTAGGATTGCCCAACCTTTCTTCCAAGGAGTGGCTGGTGGGTTTGAACCGCCAGCTTTCTGGTTAGCAGGCAAGTGCCTTAGGCACTATGCTACCAGTGCTCCTGGGGAATATATTAGGCCCCCTAAATTCTAGGCTTTGCCTTTAATTTGATCTAGAAAATTATCTGAAAATTCAAGAAACCTTGGCTTTTAACTTGTCACTAATTTCTGCTGTTACAGCAATCTGGGTAGGCGCTCTGGTAGCATAATGCCTAAGGCACTTGACTGTGAACCAGAAGGCTGGCAGTTCAAATCCACCAGCCACTCCTTGGAAGGAAGGTTGGACAATCTACTTCTGTAGTGATAACCACCTCAGAAACCCAAGGAGGGGTCCTGAGCTGGGTCTGACTCGACACCACCTAACAACGTAACAGCAGCAATCTGGGTTATTTCGTCAGACATACATTTCATTTCATTAATTCTCTCTTCAGCAGCATCTGTTTATCCATCCTAATTTCAGTTGCTGTATTTCATTTTTAGTTATTTCTGCAATCTGCCTTGTTTTTTAATTCTATCTTATTCTTGGTCATACATTTGATTACTGCAATTGTTTCTGATAGTCCTGATTTTTGCAGTCTTTGCAAATTTGGCTAATTTGTCATTTCTTCTTTCACTCATGGTGGCAGTTTTGTAATTTTGGATTCTGACCTTATATGCTTTGGAATTCTTGTGCAATCTCTTTGAGATTTTTGTTTAAAGTACTTTTCTCCAGAAAGGATTTGGGCTTGCTTCTGCCAGGTGCCTGGAGATACTATCTACTCACGATCACTCTAAAACAGATTATCAGCTTGAGGCTTCTCAGGACATACACACAGAGCAAACTCCTAAACAAAACTTGTATGGGGGCTAAGTGTAGTAAGGAATTCTCATGGGAGACTCTCAGCCAAAG
The DNA here is from genome assembly GCF_000298275.1 of Orycteropus afer afer. NCBI lineage: Eukaryota > Metazoa > Chordata > Mammalia > Tubulidentata > Orycteropodidae > Orycteropus > Orycteropus afer. The sequence goes on from NW_006921652.1 coordinate 7,874,781, forward strand.
CTGAGACATATATTGTTCCTTATCATAACACTCTCTAAAATGTCTTATTGCCCGGTTTACTCTTTTGCCAAGAAATGTTATGTCCCACTCTGTTCAGACTTCCCACCTTTCTCTAGCATGACTGTGTTCTGTCCCCCATATACATCGCATGAAAACAGAAAGCTCTAGCCATGAAATTAGCAGATGTCCCCGCCCCAGTACAGATACCAGCTTTGGTACTTCTAACTAGTGTTTTCTTTTGCTTCTGAGAATTACTGTATTTTTTGCACATAATATCCCTGGCAAACAGGCACACGGAATGTGCAGAGTACATAGAAAACTGTCAAGGGGGTTACATATTTTCTGTAAAACAAAAATTCTAACATGTTATTTGTGCAAAAATACAGTAATCATTTTTGATAACTCTCTTATGCAATGAAAGGTTTTTGTTTTCATTTTATCTGCATTGTATTCTGTCCTAAGAAGTTAGTTCTTCAAGTCATCCTAATCTACCACACTGCCAGAAACTTCTGCTGGTACTTTTTACATACATATAAGACCCCAGTTTATGTGCTGGAATCAAGGAGGTGGGAGTGTGGGGTCTCAACCTTGTTTAAAGGAAGAGTAGAAAGAAAAAGTAGCCTTAATCCAAGATCATATCATATGACTAGCAGAGGATGAGTGAAAACACAAGGATAAGCAGATGTAAACCCATCATATTGTAGTAATCAAATGTATGACCAAAGAATAAGATAAAATTTAAAAACAAGGCAGATTGCAGAAATAACTAAAAATGAAATATAACAACTAAAATTAGGATGGATAAACTGATGCTGGCTATGTTTTTGCAAGGAGCTCTGCTGGCATAGTGGTTAAAGCATCTGCTGGCAAACCAAAAGTGAACAGTTCAAATCTACCAGCTATTCCCCAGAAAAAGTTGAGCCAGTCTGCTTCTGTAAGATTTACAGCCTTGCAAACCCTATGGGGCAGTTCTACTCTGTCTTATAGGGTCACTATGAATCAGATTTGATTCAATGGCAGTGGGTTTGATTTTGGTTTTTTGTGTTTTTGCATACGGGGGGGCGTGGGGAGGAAATTCAGGGTGGATCTTCCTGGGTGGAAACCTGGGAACTCTGATAGCAAGAGCAGTGGAGTACAGAAGTATCCTTATACTCCTTCCCACTTCCCAAAATGATAGTTTTATGAATGAAATGGGCTTCTCCTTGTTACTTCAGGAAAGTAGTTGTTAATGATATATAAGACTACTATGTAATAAGAAACTGTATTGCTAATAAAGCACAATGACTGTTCATTTATTACTCATCATCTTTTTTGCCCTATTGGCACAAAAAAATGAAAAGGCTCTCAAAACGTAAACACTGAGATACATATGTGTGTGTGTGTGGTGTGCCGTCGAGTCGACCCCGACTCATAGCGACCCCTCCTTGGGTTTCCGAGGCAGTATCACTACGGAAGTAGGATTGCCCAACCTTCCTTCCGAGGAGTGGCTGGTGGGTTTGAACCGCCAGCCTTCTGGTTAGCAGTCAAGTGCTTTAGCCACTATGCTACCAGAGCTCCCGAGATACATATAGAGAGTTAAAAGTTATATACTTTCACCACACTTATTCAATCTGTATGCTGAGCAAATAATTCCAAGAAGCTGGCCTATATGAAGAATACAACCACAGGATTGGAGGAAGACTCATTAACAACCTCCCATATGCAGATGATACAACCTTGCTTGCTGAAAGTGAAGAAGACTTGAAGCATTGACTGATAAACATCAAAGACTACATACAGCCTTCAGTACGGACTACACCTCAACATAAAGAAAACAAAAATCCTCACAACTGGACCAATAAGCAACATCATGATAAATGGAGAAAAGACTAAAGTTGTTAAGGATTTCACTTTAGTTGGACCCACAATCAATGCCCATGGAAGCAAGAGAACAGAAATCAAATGATGTACTGCATTGAACAAATCTGCTGCAAAAGATCTCTTTAAAGTGTTGAAAAGCAAAGAAGTCACTTTGAGGACTAAGGTGCACCCGACCCAAGTCATGATATTTCCAATTGTTTCATATGCATGCAAAAGCTGCACAATGAAAAAGGAAGACCAAAGAATAATTACTGTCTTTGCATTATGGTGTTGGCAAAGAACATTAAATACACCATGAACTTCCAGAAGCATGAACAAATCTAAACACAGCCAGAATGCTTCTCAGAAGTGAGGACAGCGAGCCTCTGCCTCAGTTATTTTGTGCATATTTTCAGGGGACCAGTCCCGGGAGAAAGACATTATCTTTCTTGGTAAAGTAGAAGGTCCGCGAAAAAGAAGACAACCCTCACGGAGATGTGACAGTGGCTCCAACAATGGGTTCAAACAGCAACACCTGTGAGGGCAGAATAGGACTAGGCAGTGTTTCGTTCTGTTGTACAGAGGATCGCTGAGTTGGAACTACTCAACAACACCTAACAACAAAAATAATTAAACTATGTAAGGTGTTAACGGTTAACCTTAAATTCAATCTAAATAATATAGAAAAGGGGATTGTGATCGAACAAGAAAAACAATGAACATCACACAAAAATGGGTAACTTATAAAGCTTCTTATCCTTATCTTCAACAGGGATACGTGAAGTATGTCAGGCAGAATCATGATATTCTTGCTCTTCTTTGGAAATTTAAGTATGAGGACAAGGTTAAGTATGGATGCTGTGTATTCAAAAAAGTCAACCCTGTTGCACAATGTCTGATAAATAATCCAAACTATTTTATCCTTTGAAGCACTCCCTTCTACTGGATACTTGTCCATAAAGATCCAAGTAGACTTCACCACTGAGAGTCATTTGTATGCACTGTTTGGAAGGGAAAAGAAAGGCAGAAATCTGTATTCTCCATGGCAACTGCAAACAGGCTAATGGGCATCAGACAGTAAATATGAGACATGCCAACAGTTTCTGGGCATCTTTGAGATCACCCATCCTAGTGCTGCCAAGAGCTGAGATCACCAGCAGTAGCTTCCTTGCTACTGATTTCACAGTGGCCTCTGATCTGCATTTCCCTGGCCTTCTAATGGCTGAAGCCCAACTCCTCAGATTAAATCTTTTCAAATGATAAAGAAACGTCAATGGTGACTTCTGATTTCTTGACCAAACCCTGACATAGAAAGTAAAAAACTGAAAGAAAAAATGAGAAAAAATACTAGTAACAGTATAACTTATGTCATATGCATTTCATCACACAAATATTATGGTGGTCATTTCACTTAGGCACTGAGAAATACCTATGTTACTTAAAGCAGAGTCTGTTTGTCCACAGATACTTCTCACTTGATCAGTATACCTAGTGTACCCACTATACTGTAAAGCAAAAGGTTAAGAGAGTGGAATAAGCAAGACTTGGCTGTTAAATTTTGTGAACAGATTATTCACTTAAATAATGATCTAAATTTTGAGGCATCCCGTTTGGGCACAAGCCTAGCCATGGTTAAATCTTTAATTGAAAAATACTACTACTAAAAATCAGCCTTATCTTCTGATCAGGTGGTTATCAATAGTTCCAGAGTCGCCCTTACTTTGTTTCAGAATGTTAAGCCCAAAGGAGTTGAGAATCATTAGCTTATCAATCAATCTGTTGGGAAAGTCAACTTGTAGAGACCAATGTCTAGCAAGTCAGCTAGCTGATCTCTGTCCTGGGGAACTCCAGTAACTCTTCTTCATTCTTGTGTCCTCTGTCACAGGAAGAGCCAGAAGTGTGCAATTTGTATAAATCCATCCCCAACAGACATGAACTTAAAGCATCTAATTTACTAATGGTTTCAGTAAATTCAATTCTGCATTTAGAGGACAGCTTACTGTCCTATTTCACTTAAAGCACACGCGCGTACACACACACAAAGGCTACATGTATGAAGAAGTTTCAAAATTAATTTCTTTCAAACAAACAAAAATGCTTTAAACTTCAGTAACAACACATTGCTCAAGTTAATAACCAAGAACCTAAGACAGAAATTCTACAAAGATCTCCACATTTAATAGATCTCTACATAGCAGCAGTGAAAGTAAATAATAAAATCAATATTGAGTTTACATTTTATTCAAAAGATAAACATAAAATTAAGAAAGCAAGAGATAAAATTCAAAGCAAATATGCTTGAAATTTCAAAACAACTCTACATACAAAGTACAATAGGGAAAAAAACTAAAGCGCAAAAGCCCTTTCCCTGCCCCTCCCCTCATCAATCAAACTGAGTGGGCACATTAAAGTCTAACAGACAGAAACTAGAATTTAATGTAATTTCTCTTGCCTAGAAACTAAACCTTTATAGCTCATATATTTTCTATCCCATTAAGTGTATGATTTCAAGACAATGGATTACACTTTCTAATGAGTCCGTCTCACATTGAACTTGCTGTAGTAAAACATCAATGACTGATGGCTGGCCTTTCCTAATGAGGAAAACAATGTCACCTAAAAGGCAATGTTCACAGAAACAACTAGTGATACTGATACATCTGGACCTCTGCAGGATGGATGCTGTATGACAATTTAAATGAGCAGATTCAACTTTGGGGTCTCAAAAATTAAGAATATATTAAGTACCAAGGAGCTATATCCAATTCACAATATTGTTTCCATCATCTCCCCATTAGGTATAATGTATCCAGAATTCTCAAAGAGTATTTACTTCTATGCTATGGGAATTCCAGCAATTTTTCTTCCAAGACCTCGGTATATCTATCTCCATTCCAAAACATACAAAGCTGCACAACAGAGGGAAAAATTAACTCCTAAAGATCCCAGGTATACAATAGCCATTAAATTTTTAATATATCCATCTTTGAGTTTCATTTTATGCCCTATTTGATAGTTTAAGTTTTTGGATTGCAGGATACTTCTAAACCATTCTATAGACAGCAAAAATTAAAAGCATATAAAAATATGCCAATTACTTTCATGCTAATAAACACAAGCAGTTTTTAATTTTATACACACAGAGAAAGGCAGAGTGATATGGGAAGGAAATAACTATAATTCTATCCAAAGAGCATTTCTCAAATTCTACAAGCTCCATTTTTTATTCTATATTTTTAATTGTACATCTATACTTCTTATTCAAAATCTCTTGAAATATAAAAAGGTAAGTATGCCTGCATAGTAGCATATTTAAGAGAAAATACATAAATGAAGCTTGGAATTTGAATCAATGAGCCATGCTAATATGAAGTCCACAAATGTGCCTTTCCAACCTTGAAAATACTCCTATATACATAATAACTAAAAAGAAATATCATATATGGGAATACACACACAGACACACACATATACACTTCCTGGGTACAGGTCAGCTATAACTTGATAATGTTTCAGGGCACTATAACAAGATTAGTTTACAGCTCCAGGATGCTTGCTAAGCTAATAAACCTCTGACATCATCTTAAAAACAAACAAACAAACTACGAGAAAATTATAAATCTTGAAATGAATCAGAGAAACTGAAAGTTCACTTCTTTTTCTTATCCAAAAAAGTTTAAAATTTCCCCCAAATCCTACTCCAATGAAAAGTGGCCTCTTAACTTTTAGAGAAATTATTACTTGACCATTAGTAAGCATTCAGGAAATACTAATAGATGATTTGGAATAATTTAGAGAAAACTGTTCACTAGGAGTAAAGCCACAAAAATGTGACCTATGGAAAAAATGATCAGTGCTGGTACGGCAGCCTTAGGTCTCACTGCAGGGCAACCAGGAGAGTAGAGACCAGAGGCTGAGCTCCACTAACCCGGAGAGGCAAACAGCCCGTCTATTCATTCAAATCACCCTGGCATGACTCTGTCTCCGGCAAAACACACAAGACAGAGATTCTTGCTCAATGTTCCTAAAAAGAATCTTTGTTCTATAATTAATATATTACCAGATAACACAAAAACTTTAGATTTGAGACACATGTTGTCTTGCTACTCACCCACCTTAAATACCTTTCTTTTGCTACAAACAACATATCATTCCAAGTATTTTTAACAGATTTGAAAGGCTATCTACAGAGTGAGACACCAGAATATAGCTTTTGTTTAATCTGAGTCTTTCTAAAACAACTGAGAAGTTGGGATACAGTCATGTAGCTTTTGATAATATTTATGCAAACATACCTTTTTTTTTTTTTTAAAGCAAAAGTAAAGAATAAACTTTCAGCATCAGAAATGTTTACTAACAACTAAACTAAACATGGGCTACATTCTTAGCACAATACAATCTTTAACACAACTGTAAAAGTGTATACACCTCAAAAGTTAGAAATTGTTTCAAAATTCAACTCTCAGCAAGTTTTTGCTAATTTATTCACAGTTCAGGCTTAGAGTCACTGGATTTACAAGACATGAGGGAAAAATAAGCAATTGGCTCAGTAAACTAAACATTCATTTCAAAGAGAAAAATCAAAACAAAGCAAGGATGATTCTAAAATTTCTAGTTCACAAGAAGTATTATTTAAACAAATACCAAACGCTTTATTTAAGCAAAAACACATTCAGCCATAGAACATTTAAAAACCTAATAGAATCAATTCTATGTTCATTCTAAAAACTAGTATAGTAAGAAAAGTAATTTGAGAATTTAAGATGTTCTCATTGGCCATTATTTATGGTATATTCCATAAAATCATTGATATCGAGCTATTATAACATGGCATAACATCACAATTTTGCTAGTTAAGGGTGATTTTAATTTTAACCCTGGATATTACTGGTTTGAAACTAATGCTACCAATCTGGCTGGGTGTCACTATCACAAATCTGAAGACATAGGGAGATAGAGTGGAAAAGAAAAATGATTTGTGCTTAAAACTTTGAGAGATTCTAACAGTTAAACTAAGTAATCTGACATCTGTTTCCAGGGGTAAAACACTCTGTCTGGTATTCCTGGACACAAAATCTATTAAATATGTTGCTATCAGAAGACAGGTATCTTTCTTTACCATTTCCTTCAATTTCTTTGGCCTTCACAAATTCAATGTGAGTTATTAACTTTTTTAATAAATACTTTTAAATGACACATTGTGCTTTTTAGAAAAATCACTGAAGTTGTAGCATACAATAGTTATAATTAATTTAAGTCTTTTTCTTTTATTGCTATTTTTTTAAAAAAAAACCTCCTAAAAAGTCCTCTTAGATGCACTTTTCTCTGTTCTCATCACCACGCTGTCTGTCAGTCAGACTCTTACTGCCTTTAAACTAGATCGTGGCAACAGCCTCCTCAATGCTTTGCCTCTAGAGGCACCTTCCTCAATTATCCCCCACAAATCTGAGCTGCAAATCTGTTCATGCCAAAATCACTGCTCCAAGATGAACTTCACACTCAGACTCTGTGATCTAGACTCTCCCTTTTTCTCCTCAGGGCCTTCCAAATATAATTACAGACACAAACCATAAAAAAAATTGACAGATTTGGTAATACAAAAATTAGAAATATCTACAAAATAGGGGAGAAAAACTGTAATATATATGACACAGAATTAATATGTTAAATATGGAAAGACTGTCTAATAATCATTAAAGAAGATGACTGCCCCAAAGATGAAAATGGGCAAAGGAACACTAAGAAAAAAATTCACCACAGAAGAAAATGAAAGACTTGAAAGTTTCAAGAGAGAGAGAGAGGGAGGGAGGGAGACAGGAAAGAGGAAGGAAGAGAGGGGAAAGACAGAGGAAGGGAAGGGGTGAAACACAGAAAATACAAGAGAAAAATACGTAGGAAATAATAATAAATTTGATGCACTCTTTCACCAATATCAGTGTAAAGCTTATCATTTTTCTGAGTGTAGTCTACCAAACACAATTTACAGTTACATGATTGTTCAAGAGTTGAGATCTTCCAAACAACTGCAAACAGATCTTCCAAACTGACACTAAGGTACCAGTTTTATGCAACAAAACAGTGAAGGAAAGTAAAAAGTAACTGCAGGTAATTTGTCCTTGGGACAAAGTTGAAGAGGTATGGCATCAATGTATCAGTACCGATTTAATGAGACATTTGATAGCAGCTCTCTGTTGTGATTTTTAAAGAAAATAAAATATAAATATGTCATTCAGCAGTTACTTAAAAAATAAAAGACTACAGATACAAGGTGATAAAAATAACCACTTTAGGAGATGATAAATAAATGTATACATCCTATCTTCAAATTTAATCATATTGTCAGATGTCTTAAGCAGCTCAAATTTAAAGTTTGTGCTATAAATCTGTGCAAATACATTTTGTAAGGATTGGGGAAAAATCAATGTATTAATGTCATCTTTTGTTTCCAAAACTGTCTGGACCTACAGATTCTTATAGGCAAGAATTTTGAGAGATTAAGGTTAACCTAACTTAGATATAAATCCCACCAAGAAAAGTTTTTAGTTTCTCAGTTTGATAGTTTGATTTCAAAACAGAACAGAAACAGGTTTTAAAACCAATCACAGCATCTTCCCTTTATGTATAACCTGGAAAAACCTGAATTAAAAGTCCAGGTATTAGGACACATGGCCAGCGGCTTTGGATATTCAATCTTATGCACTACTCTTCCACTAGTCTGAATGGCTTGATAAAACAAATGCCAATGATTTTAAAAATACATAGTCCTCTCAGATTTAAGTGGAGGGCCCAGAAATTCAACAGAAAATGACAGTTAAAATCTCTTTCTAACAGATTCCAACAGAGATTCCATTATTCAAACTCCCCTACAGATTACTGGAAAAATATAAGAGGTAATTTTCACAAAAACCACTAATTGAGTGGAATAATTATAACTGATATATAAATATTTACTAAAAAAGGTTTAAAAGGGTGATATTTTAAATCAAGGTTTTAAATACAAAAAGTATCTTGTGTTGCTCAATCGTCCAAAGTTTCAGATGCTCTTTATTCTACAGTTACAGATTTGGCAAGATTCCGTGGGAAATCAACCTGAGGGGGGAAAAAAAAAGCAAGATTTGAGAGATTATACAGGTGGGGGGATTGTTAAAAGCAAAATGTTTTTGTTTATAAAAAAAGGAATAGTATGTTCATTAACCACCTTTATTACAAGCTAAAAAGAATAAGATTAGAAAATATAATCATAATGTATCTCAAAAAAGGTGAAATCAGTTAGGAAAAAGAATCCTAAAGGAGCTAGTTCTACACAGGAAGAGCTACCATGGCCCCCTATAATGGTGGTGACCTCTCTGGAAATGTGTAAGTGAAGAATATTGTCACAATGACTAACAGTTTTGCAATGTGCACTACAGTTCCAAACAACAAAGTATTGTTCTGCCTCAAAATGCCAATAGCTTCCCTGTTAAGAAACACTGGGTTATACCAAGAAAACAGGTGGGGACTCCTTAAGGAGAATCACAATCCTGGAGGCAACCTCCAAGGTTCCTTCCAGTTCTATGGGCAAGAAAATGTTATGATATAACCTAAAAATTGGACAACGGAAGTATGACGGGTGACATATTTATCTGATGAAACTCACATGCTACTGTTAAAAACTGAGGAAGAAAATTATCAGAAGGTACCCAAGGTAAACAGCTATCACAAGATTGCAGCAATGGTGGACTACTTACATCATAGCCTCTCAGCACAGCAAGGTGGAAAGCCAACAACTGTAAGGGGATCACACTGAGAATGCCCTGCAAGCAGTCCACTGAGTGAGGCACCTTGATCGTTCGTTTTGTGTTCTTAATGGTCTCAGTATCTTCCTTATCACAAATCACCACGGGCCGCCCCTGGGAAAGAAAATCCAATCACACATACACAGACACACATCAGTGGCAACCAAAGGTAGAGCTGTAGCACATAGATGTGCAAATTTTGTACTACACAAACCACATCTGGCCTCACTGACACAGACTTACTTACACCTGTAATCCTATATAGTCAGTCTGATAATCTTAGAGTTGAGGAAATGAAGGCTTTAGTGGAATTCAGGAATTTATTTAAATTCACACACTGAGCCTGGTAAGAAATTCCAGGCTCAGTACTTGAATTCAGGCTGGCCTGCCTGCCTGCCTGCCAAGTTCATGTCTGTAATCAGTCAGTATCTTATGCCTTCCTAATAAAATCTTGTCCTTAGGGAGTAATATTTTTTGGGATTTATAAATAAAGTTAATTGATCCAAAGAAATCTCAGTTAAGCAGGGTCTCTGTAATATTAACATAAAGTCTAAGTATAAAGTTTTTCCTGAAATAGTCATTTACATTATCAGGAGGGACTAGGTTCCAAAGAATAGTATCATGCTTGGTAAAGTAGAAAGTCAGTAAAAAAGGGAAGGCTCTATGAGATGGACTGACACAGTGGCTGCAACAATGGGCTCAAATAGCAATGACTGTGAGGATGGCGCAGGACTGGGCCAGTTTTGTTGTTATAAATAGGGTCAGTGTGACTCAGAACTGACTCAATGGCACCTAATAACAATAGCAATTAAAAGGAAGCAGCAACGATAATTGAAAAAGGACATGATTCGAAGGCCATAACCAAGTTTTTTTTGCTCTTGGTTCTGCCTATTATGAAATTTATAAGCAGGAACACTTCAAAACTGAGTGCATCATAGACTCCTCGCACATAAACTTCAAAGGCTATATTCCAAAGCAAACAACTTTATGAGTGTGAACATGCCACCTAACTGGCACTGGTCTATCACTTTAAACTTCATAAAATTTAAATAAGCTTTAGGGACCCCCAACCACACTGCCCTCACAGCAGCCCCTAATGTACCTGCCGAGCAACCACCTGCTGAAGAGCATTCTGACACTTGGCGTAGGTGTGGTCTCTCATGATGATCATGATGACAGGCATAAGCTTATCCACCAAGGCTAGAGGGCCATGTTTCAGCTCACCAGCGAGGATGCCTTCTGAGTGCATGTAGGTAATTTCTTTGATTTTCTAACAGGAAAGGACCAGATTAGTCTTCAGTCTGTTTTACAAAAACCGCATCTAATGTCTTCAGTCATTGTCTATCCAAAATATTAAAGGACCACTGATCTGTAAATATAGCTAACAGCTTAAGAAGTAATTATAATACCAGTAAGTTTAATAAGTTTTAAAACTCCACAAGAACTTTTGAAGAGTTTATTGTGAACTCACGCATATTTCTTTTTAACTGTCCTCCTACTTATGTCTGACTTCAATTTCACATCTAGAGAACTTAAACTATGTTTTATTCCTTTTTTGAATAAATGAAACCCAAGTTATGTGCATGTTATCACACTAAAGAGTACTCTTCTTGATTTTCAATTAAGTACTCTCTGACAGCACCGTCTCAAGGTAAACAAAACCAGAACACATAAAAACAAAGGCACTTATAAAAGTTATACTTATTTCATTCATTAAATCTAAAAGTATTACTATGTTCCACGCCTATCAACAGAAATCAGCTATAAGTGAGAAAACTTACTAGCGCCCCTTCAAGACAAGTAGCATAATGATAACCACGTCCCATTATCAGAACCGACTTCTGATGATAAAGCTCTGTTGCAAGTTTCTGAATTTCATCATCCATGCTTAGTACTTCCTTAATCAAATCTGTAAAGTAATATTGGCAAAAGCTATGAAAAAAAGGACAATAAACTGAAGATGTAATAATAATATATTGATAGCAACACATGATATAGAAGTATGGGAATTTTTAATACCTAGGAACTTTTTTTATTGACTAAATAGCTACAAGTCATCCCTTCAAAGGATAGGAAGAGAATTTCATGTTACCCACTCCCTTAGACAGTAAAAGTGCCATGTGTGACTATCTTCGTACCAGGCAGCCGTTTCAACCCAAGCATGATCTCTTTGCGTCTTTCTTGCATGGAGATCCTGTCATCACACATCATAAGGGCGAACATCACAAGGGATACAAACTGGCTGGTGTAAGCCTAAGCACCAAAAAAAGTATGAGAGTGAGTTGCATTTGCATCTTAAAAACCTGGAATGTTTAAAATTTGAAAAAAGATGAAATTAAAAAGCTTTCCACTGGCTTTGTAGTATACATGACTTGCCTTTTTAAAACGTTCAACAAATTGCCTTAATCTTTATTTACCATTTATAACATGAAAATACCTTATAATACATTGGATGCTTATGAAATCCTTAATACCCACCCTGAGAAAGGAAGGAGGATAAGCTATAAGAAGGTGCAAACCAAACCAAACCTACTGCAATTGAGTCGATTCTGACACACAGCAACCCCCACTGGGTTTCCAAGGCAATAAATCTTTATGCAAGTACACTGTCCAGTCTTCCTTCTGCAGAGTGGCTAGTGGATTTGAACTGCCAACCTTCTGGTTTGCAGTCAAATGCCTTAGCCACTGTGCCACAAGAGCTCCAAAAGGAAGGTGAGTAGAGAGTAAATCTGCATATGCCTAAGCAAATGAAGTTTTCAATGTAAGTCAAAAAACCAGTGGCTTGAAGGACTCTCTTAGAGGTATTTGTTGGATTTTTTAAAATGGCTCAATTTGCCCAATTGCCCATTCCTCAATTCCTTTTTCCTTTAACTTTGTTTTAAAAATAAAAGTTTACTTTGTTGCTGTTATGTGCCATGGAGTTGGATCTGACTCACAGCAACCCCCCATTGGGTTTCTGAGATGGCATCACTGCGGAAGTAGATTGCCCAACCTCCCTTCCGAGGAGTGGCTGGTGGGTTTGAACTGCCAAGCCTTCTGGTTAGCAGTCAAGTGCCTTAGGCACTACACTACCAGAGCTCCTAAAGTTTACTTTGTTGTTGTTTTTGTTGTTATGTGCCATCAAGTTGGACCCGACTCATAGCGACCCCTCCTTGGGTTTCCGAGGCAGTATCACTATGGAAATAGATTGCCCCAAATTCCTTCTGAGGAGTGACAACAAAGTTTACTTCAGGAAAGTAAAAAGAAGTAAGAATGATCCCCAATTAATTAGTTTGGCTGTTAAGTGGAAGGTCAGTGGTTCAAACCCAACAGTTGCTGTTGGGGGGTGGGGGTGGACTGGTGATCTCGTCTCCTAAAGTTTACAGTCTAGGAAATGCTACGAGGCAGTTCTGCTCTGTCAGAGTGAAAGCATACAACAGCAATTAACAGGATTAATTATATTAATAATATGCTATTAGTAACATTTTTGAATACTCACTTCTGGTCTTTATGATGTTTGTAAAATTTATTTACAAAATTACTGTTCATAAAATTAATTTACAATTAATTGACTAGCAGGTACTATTTTACAATTTGCTTTTACCCTTAATTAACATTAATTATTATAAGTATTTTCCCAAGACAGCTCTTTCTCTCTTCTTTAATGGTTTGTTATAACCTTGAGCAATTTTCTTCATCTTTTTAGGCTTCAGAGGCCCCATTTGTTAAAGGTAACTGATACCGGCAAGATTACCCTGAGAATTAAATGAGACAAACATAAAGCGTCAGCACAATACCTAACACACAGGTTCCATAATTTTACTGATGAGAGTTTCAATTAAATGACATTTACTTTCCTAGGCTATTTGAAGCCTTTTTAATCATACTGCCAATTGCTTTTCTCAAAGACTATTTTCATTCATAATCTCTGAAATATTAAGAATTTTTTCAATAAAATTTTACCATTTTGACTGCTGGAAAATGTACCCTTGCTACTACTTTAACTTACATATTCAGTAAAATTATTTTCATGTTTATTGGTCAGTTATATTTTTCCTTTTGAAAATTTAACTTCATTGTTCACCTGTTTTTCAACTTGAGTTTTTCTGTTTGTTTTTTTAATTTGGTTTTAAGAAAGTCTTTATTTTTATGTTTCCAATATTTTTTCCCAGTTTGGGTTTATCTTTTATACTGGTATTTACTGACTAGAAGTTTTGTTTTTTAATTTCTGTGTAGTACACAATCCTTTTACATTTTAATATCAGTTAAAATAAAAAATAAGGTATTCTTATATTTCTTAATCATTATTTTTTATTTTTAAATTTTTTCATCCATTTGAAATTAATTTTAGTGTAAAATGTTAATGGTTTCTTGTTTCTTAACTAAACAGCCAATTCCCACCATCTTCTCCCACCCTTTCTCTATTGGTCTGTAATATCTGTTGCAACCTATGTTCTCTGAAGCACTAGAGTTCTGTTGTAGCACTACTGATGATGTTCTATTGATCTGTCATCTCTTCACACATCTGTCATCCTGAAGTACACCATGTGTATCAATTTGTGCCAGTAATTTAAAAGTCAACAGTGCTATACAGCTTCCATCTTAACAAATATTTACAGAACATCTTACAATATCTTACTAAACTTATTTCTAGGTATTTTTTTTAATCGCTATTGGAAATAGCATCCCCCCACACCCACATCTTTTCTACATAGATATTGTTGGTTCATAGAGACTTTTTTGCATATAGCTCCTTACTTCTTATTCATTCTAGGAAAGCTTTTGGTTGACCTGACAGTTATGTTTGTGTGTCAACTTGGCTGGGCCTGGTTGAGTGGCTGGGCAGCTGGATATAGTATTCCCCATGATGAGACTGGTAATCAACTCCATGGTGGAATCTACTGTGAGCAGCTGAGTAGCTGCCTTAGGGATGTGGACTGCTTCCTGTATATAAGGAGAAGCCTTGGGGAATGGTCTCCAGCTTATGGCATGCTTGGACTGTGCATGTAGCTGTGTCGTTGTTCTGCAGCCTACCATACTCTGCTGACCTTGGGACTTATAATGGACTTGAATTAATGGCCTGCCCATGTGGTTTGGTAGTTATCGGGACTATGCTATTTTATCTGTCAACCTTGGGCTTGTTAGCCTCAGCAGCCAGTAGCTGTCTGAGTGAAGAGATGCCTCTAGCTTCAGTGGGCTGGGAGCAAGAGGCAGAGCTGAAGCCCAAGGTTGAGGGACTTCCACCCAGTCCCTAGAGGCCTGGCACTTTGAACTCAGACATAAAGCCTCTAAACTTTAAGAGAATAAACTCCTGTTTGATAAGGGCATCCCATTTGTGGTATATCCTTGTCAAAGCAGCACTTGGTAACCTGAACAGCTGATACTAAGCTTTATACACAGTCATATCAACTACAAATAAGGAGACTCTTTGTTGTTTCCTTTCCCATTGTTATAAGTTATTTTTTCTTATTAAACTGGATAGAACTTTTAGAAAAGGGGTATTTTTTCCTATTACACTGGATAGAACTTCTAGAAAAGGGATAGCAAATACATTTTATATGGAGTCAATCCTAAGCCCCTGGTACTCACAGTGAAACACTACGTTAAGAAAAATTCTAAGGCCGCCTTTCTTGCTTCTGCATCACAGTAATACAAACTAAATCCTAGAAAGGTTTCAGAAGAGCAGCTGAGGCCCACTGAGATAAAGATCCCGGAGCTTTGTGCTTTTCAGTTCATTTATTTGTTTTCTCTATTATTCATCTCCTTCTGCTTTATTGCGCTTTCTTTTACTAAATTTTTTAATTAAATAATCAATTCATTCTCTTTTTAAAGGTAAAAAAAAAACATTTAAAGCAAAAAATTTATCTCTAATGATCATTTTGGCCAAGTTCTCTAAATTTTACTCATACTGTTCACTGTATTTTTTTCATGGTAGTTTTGGTATTTTTTTAAGCAAAGAGTTATTTAGAGAAATGTTTTTATACTTTGGGCATTTGAGGCTTTTTATTTACATTTTTATTATTAAATCACACTAAGATTACTGTTGTACCAATTTTTTTAACTTTTAATTCTTTTGCTGTTGAGAATATACATAGCAAAACAAACATCAACCCAACAGTTTCTACATGTACTATTTAGTGATGTTGATTAGATTCTTCAAGTTACACAACCATTCTCACCTTTTCTGAGTTGTTCCTCCATCATTAACAGAACAATTTTTAAAAATAATATTATATTGTGTTTTTGGTGAAGCTTTACACAGCAGTTTATGTTTCTATTCAACAATCTGTACACAAATTGTTCAGTGACATTAGTTACATTCTTCACAATAAGTGAACATTCTCAGTATTTCCATCCTGGTTGTTCCATTTCTATTAATAGTATCTCCCTGTCCCCTTATATTCTCATCTTTGTTTTAAAAGTAATTGTTGACTGGTGGATTTCACATAAATGATTTTTTAAAGGAACATGTTATGTACAATTTTAACTTTAGGAAACTTACTTTGTCTGGGTGTCCTATTATCTGCTATTGTTACTCTTCTTTGGATGAGGGATCACTTTATTTGTGAATATTTTCCTCTTATAATATGGAATCTAATAAGATTCCCTGTAAAATACAATCACAGTCTGATAATGCTCCTTACTGTCCCGATACTTAAATGAGATTCCCTATTTCTTCTTGCTGGACTCCTCACCCCCACACCCTTAAGCAGTTGCTTGTATGGTGCTCTACCAGCTACCTGTCCTTATAGTCCTATTATGTTTCCACCTGTCTACTGAAATTTTTTCTCACGGCAATGAAGTAGATTTGGCATCCCTTGCCTCCAATTCAATGAGCACACCCGTATTCTAAGTTTCAATCTCTCCCAGTCTACTTTTCCCTACTGCAGTTAATTAATTGCAAAATATACTATCAGGGAAGAGGGAGAGACCCAATACCTTGGACCTCTGGGATACCTAAATTGTTTCCAACACAAATCGATCAGAATTCCAGTTCCCAGATTGGGCAATCTAATGTACTTCTATAGAGATGCCACCTCAGAAACCCAAGGAAGGGAAGCTATGAGTCAAAATCGACTTGATAGCATTGAGTTTGGTTTTTGGTTCTAGTATGTAACTAAAAATATTATTCTCCAGATCAGTGTTTCTTTATTTGGACTTAAAATATCTCAAAACTGGTTTTTAAGTACAAATGTTAAACAGAGCAACTTTACCATGTGAATCTTTCCATTTCATTGTGACTACAAATTAATTTACAATTTCATATTTTCATTTCATCAATACATAACAGAAAACCAATTATGAGAAAAATAAGCTACACCTCACATTTACAATCTCTTGAGGTTTAAAAGAATTTACCAGGAAAATGTTGCCTGTGAACTTTTCAACTTGGTTTTTTCTTTTTATTCAGTCAAAAATAAAGTTACATTGGTTTATATTTAAAAATCAACAAAAGTCAGCACTGTGGTGAAATTCTAAACACCTGCAATAACATACAAAAATTATTGAAGTTGCATATTTGTATCCATCAATTCCTACAAAAATACCAAATTGTCTATGGTCTGATATTGTCAGGAAGTCAGGAATACTCTTCTAACCCTGATAGTTTTTAAGGCAAAGTTGGGAATTTGTAATCAAGATGATACAATCCTGCTAGCTCCACCACTTTGCCCAAGGACCAAGATCAATAATCAACATCTTTTACCCACTAACATAAAAATTTAGACCTCAGACCTACAGAAATGGTCCATAACCAAACTTTTAAATAACTCCAAGCCCTAAATATCTAGGGCAAGTGAAGACAACATTACTGTGGTGGTTATGTTTGTGTGTCAGCTTGGCTGGGCCTGGTTGAGTGGCTGGGCAGCTGGTGGTAGTTATTCCCCATGATGAGAATGGCAATCAACTCCATGGTGACATCTACCACAGGCAGCTGAGTAGCTGCCTTTGGGATGTGGTCTGCTTCCTGGATATAAGGAGAAGCCTTGGGAATGGTCTCTAGCATATGGCACACTTGGACCCTGCATGTCCCCGTGTCATTGTTCAGCAGCCTACTATGCTCTGCCGACCTTGGGACTTACCGTGGACTAAAGTTAATGGCCTGCCGTGTGGTTTGGTAACATCGGGACTGTGCCTTTTTACTTGTCAACATTGGGGCTTCTCAGCCTCAGCAGCCAGCAGCTGTCTGAGTGAAGAAATGCCTCTAGCTTCAGTGGGCCAGGAGCAGGAGGCAGAGCTGGACCCCAAAGTTGCGGGGCTTTCACCCAGCCCCTACAACCTGGCACTTTGAACTTGGACTTAAAGCCTCCAAATTGTAAGAATAAACTCTGGTTTGTTAAGGCCATCCCATTTGTGGTATATTCTTGTCAGAGTGGCATGTAGGTAACCAGAACAATTACTTTAAAATATAAGAAAGATAAAAGAACACTAAATGTCCACACTTTTAAAAACTCTCAAGAGAGCCATTTGTTTTTAAGAAATTAAAAGTAAATGCTATATAGAAAGGTAGAACAATGTGGAACAAAACTCAAAACCATTTAAAAAAAAAAAAGGGGAGGACCAGGTTTGCTGGTCTGATAGAGCCTGATGGAATCCCTAAGACTATGGCCCCTAGCTGCCCTTCAAGTCTGCAACTGAACCCACTCCTATGGCTTCCAGCCAAACAAAAGTCAGACATATGAACTGAACATTTACATTAGGTAGATATACTCCTTGGAGAAAACAATCATGGGAGAATAGAAGGGCTGTGAATGCACAGACACACAGCTCAGGGGGCAGGAGTGCATGGAGGGAAGGACACAGGGAAGAGGTAACTATGCGGAGGAAGTGGGAGGGGAACGGTTGCATGGTGGTAAACTGCAGTCAATGTCATGAGACAAAGTGTATGTGAGCTGCTATATGGAAAGTGAATTTGCTCTGTAAACTTTCCCCCAAATCACACACACACAAAAAAGAAGTATGCACTATAAAAGATGCTTATTTTTTTATACTTGAAATTGAGATAGTAAGCCACTAGTGAAAACGAATAGTGTATATCATTTTGCATAGTGATAACCTATACTTATTAAATGATTATTTACTGCACAGTTACTATGAGCTAGAGATTATGTAACAAACTTAGAACACAAAGACATGGTATTCTCCTCAAGGAATATGCAGTGAATTTATGTGCTGTATCAGGAGCATGAAAAAGTGGTGGGAGAATACAAAAACAGATACGATTAATTTAACTTCAAGCTTGAAAGAATGTATTGTACAACAGGAATCTTGTGAGCTAGGTTGTAAAATTACAAAGAATTATGACTTTGGATAGCGAATTTTTAAAAATAGGCTGCACATATTATAGATAAAATGTACTTGTCGATAATGCCACAAAAATGAAAATTCTCCATTATGTATTGATTTCGTCTCCCTCAAAGAGTGCTACCCAAATCAGAACTTACAGTTGAAGCACACAAGGCAGCCTTACCCCATATAATGAATGCTTTTCAGGAAGTGAAAAAAGTGGTGTGTGTCTGGTCAAGTATGTGTGATTAGTTACAGATAAAAATTAAAGTTCTCATGAGGGAAGAAAAAGAATTAGAAATTGGCAGCTCACAAGTTTAAGGTTTTAGATAAAGTAAGTCAATAGTATCCTTTCAGTAGTATGATCCCATATGGCACATATACCATGTTAAAACCCTTGTTTCATGATGAGTTATGAATAAAGGGGCCCAAGGATTCTAATCCTCCTATTAAGACTGTCTGTCAGCACATTGTTCCAAAAATCTGAAATTTGCTGCTAAGGCAGCTGGTTATTTATTCAGCCAGAGGATGGGAATCTAAGCATAAACATCTTACATGTATTAATAACCACATTCAGGTTTCAGCTCTCTGTAAATTATAGTGTTAGCAATATCAAATAGGCAGGAATCAACCTCAGAGTTTTTACATTAAGAATCACAAATATTCCACACAAAAAAATTCTCCATGAGATTTTTTTTTTTAATAAGAAAATTCAAATATGGTTATATACATGTTGACATCATCATCCACGCACCTTTAATTAAAAGCAATTTGCCAACACCCAAACATCTTATGAGAAAATTAGCAAGAAATATTTGACTTAAGCAGAAAAATAGACAATAAGAAACTTAAAATTTAGAACTAAAAGGTGTGAACACCTCTTACAAAG
Organism: Orycteropus afer afer; assembly: GCF_000298275.1. Taxonomy (NCBI): domain Eukaryota; kingdom Metazoa; phylum Chordata; class Mammalia; order Tubulidentata; family Orycteropodidae; genus Orycteropus; species Orycteropus afer. The sequence goes on from NW_006921652.1 coordinate 7,894,548, forward strand.
GTATTATGTACCTTCTGACATAATTTTTAGAAACCATAAATATGTAAATAAAAGTATGACAAAATTATTAGAATTAAACTGGATGTTTCTCATTTGTTCCTTGTCTAATTTTCAACTGAACAAAAGAAGGGGATATTATACTTACCATGCATCTCACTTCATCTGGAAGGAGGAATGTAAGTGATAACTGGGCACAGCCATCAGACACCTTTTCAAAGTGGCCTCATGTTATACACATGTCTCTTTTAAATGCTAAGTTCCAGGGCTAGGGGTAACAAATGAACCTAAGATACAGACTTATCTATTTCATAATCACTATGATTAAATAATCATATGAGAATTAAGTCAAGAATTTACCTTTGTACTGGCCACACCAATCTCGGGGCCTGCGTTAATGTGAACTCCACAATCCGTCTCCCTTGATATGGAGCTGCCAACTGTATTTGTGATCCCCACAGTTAAAGCTCCTCTCTCCTTACAGTATCTAAGACCCATCAGAGTATCTGCGGTCTCACCTGTGTAAAATAATAAGGCAAATCACTGAATGGAACGGTTTCAACATATGCTGCTTCTTAGATGTAAAAACAAACCAGAAACCAGTTACAAGTTCAACAGTACCACTTCTTTAAAACAAAATATAAGGTTCCCGCAAGATGGCGGACAAGGCAGAAGGACTGCACAGACCCTCTTCAACAAAGAAAAGGGAAACCAATTAACAAAGACACAGAAGATAATCTTGGACCCCTGAACCTTGAAGGGAAGGATACAGAAGTAGACTAAACCCCAACAAGCAGAAGAATTTGCGTGAAAATACCAAAAAAGGAGACATACGGAGCTGCAGTCTGGCAGCGACCTGAGCGATCCTGACAGCACAGACAGCTTGGATATTCCTGAGTGATAGTAGGACCAAAGAATTAACCTAAAAATCACCCTGATAGCCAGGGACTACACGGACTGTGCACGGTGGCTGGGGAACAAACAGAGAAGGTGAAGAGAAAGGTGGGCTGAGCTGTGGACTTTTGCTGGTCCGGAGA
>NW_006921652.1:7899613-7900749 GCF_000298275.1 Orycteropus afer afer
CTTTTAATAGTAAGCTTTTTAACATCTTTTCCTTCTCTATCTTTGAAAATTCAGTTCTTTGAGAGCAAAAGGTGTTCGTTTTAATAATTCATTAAAAATTGTGTAATAGCAAAATAAATCTGTATTTATCAAGTCATAAGCAATACCAGTGTATCTTTAGATATTAGTTTTTGCCAAGATATGCTAGATTTAACAGAAAGAGTGACCTTTCTTCCCTATATGTCTTTAAATTAGCATACCTGACTGACTAATGAAAAAGCAAACATCATCTCGAAAAACTGGTGTGTTTCGATCCAGGAAGTCACTGGCTAGTTCCACCATCACAGGCAACTCAGTCAGCTCCTCCAGAACTTGACGCGTCTGTAGAGAAAAGATGACTCAGTCACACAATCGTATTTCAAATACTCCTCTTTTCCAGCATACTTCTTTGGATTCAATGTGTTGTTTTTAGTTTATCTGATTATAAAAATGATACATGTGCATTGTTAGGAAATGCATACAGATTAAAGCATAAAAAATAAAAATAATCCAAATTCCACTACCATTTTTCACATTTTGGAATAAATACACTAATCGTATAAAATGTTGAGAGAAGTGGGAAAAGAACTGCTGTAAATCACCTTTGGGGCATCTCTAACTTCTCAATTCCTAATCTTTAAAATGAAAATTCATATAATAACCCAAGTCACTGAGAGAATTCAAGAGATAACAAAAAGATAACACACTCAGTGAAAAACACTTTTCCAATGTATTCATAAATAGTACTGTTTTCCAAAAAAAAAAAAAGCCAATACATTTTGGAAATCTTGTTTAAGAAACTATTTTCAAACTTTGTGGTTATGGGGGTTGGGGTAGGGGGCACTATGTATCACATTCTATTTTACTAAATTTCCATTCAAATTAAATTCCTTTTACTCTAAACATCAGAAAACTGAAATTTTTAGGCAGCAAATATGTATATTTATATAGATGTCTGTATTTCTGCATTAGTGACTACCTATGGAGATCACCTATCCTAACAGCTTTTAGCCTGCTACTTTAAGGTTAGGGAGCTCTGGTAGCATAGTGGCTAAGGCACTTGACTGCTAACCAGAAGGCTGGCGGTTCAAACCCACCAGCCACTCCTCGGAAGGAAG
>NW_006921652.1:7901709-7921144 GCF_000298275.1 Orycteropus afer afer
TTCCACCCAAAAATTCAGGCTTTGCACTGTACTAAACAATCAAATAACACCATCAATTATTTTTGTTTCTGAACGGAGTTCTCATTCAGTACTAGGTCAAACCACCACTGAACTAGCCAGTCCTTTCTTTAATTTACACTAATATCTTTAATTCATTCTTCTTCTCCATGCTCAAAAATATCACCAAGACTCTTCCACTCAATACTACATACATTTTCTTTTCAGAAGTTTTTTTCATAAAGGCAAAAAAAGGCTTTACAGAAAACTTATGCTTTGCTGAAATACAAGAGCTGGGTGACCAGCAAGTTTCACTCACTAAATGACTGCCTCCTACAACTGTTAAGAAAATAATTATGCCCCAACAAAGAAAAACATGTCATCAGTTTGGGGAATTCATCTCAAATAGTATAAACAGCGTGTGATGGTCTTCTGTACTTTACTTATGAGAGACGACATCACGGCACATAAACTGTATCTTCATAAAGAAGCTACATGTGGGTGAGATTTACTGGACTAAACCAAAACCAAACCAAACCCACCACCATCAACTCAACTGTAACTCATAGAGATGCTATAGCACAGAGTAGAACTGCCCCACAGGGCTTCCAAGATTGTAATCTTAATCGAAGTAGACTATCTCATCTTTCTCCCATGGAGTGGCTGGTGAATTTCAATTGCCAACCGTTTCATGGTTAGCACCTGAATGCTTTAAGCACCACACCACCAGAACTCCTTTACTGCACTAAAGACCCCTACATTTCTATACTTCTGTACTAACAATCAATAAACGTCCTTAATTCAGAACTTCAGCTTCCAAATTAACACTGGAAGAGCCTGATAAAGAGCAGCCTTCATCTCTTTGCAGACAGGGACCTACCACGCAAACTCCTACTAAAGTTCATGTTCATTACTGCCATCTGTCTGGAGCAAGTGAACAATGGTAAGGAAAACCCAATGACTGCTCTATAGAAGCAGGACTCCTCCCTAGACTAATGTCTAGGAGGCTCCCAAAACTCCCCAAAATATCTCCACACTCTGCTTTTCATGAAGTCAGTTTCAGGTGGTATATCTGATAATCTAAGGACTTTTCTAGAGCAGATCTTCCACTGATAAATAATTCCAAGCAGCTATTAAAATTTCTCCCTCAACCTTCTTGATTTTTATTATTATAAACATGAAAAAAGAACAGGGTATTTTAACAAAAGACAGTTTTACATGGTATTTGTTTGCAGATATTTCCTAATACCCAACATAACACTCAATTAAAATGTTAAGAAGCAACTTACTGCTACACCAGCATGATAACTTGTTCCACATGCAATAAGAATCAAACGCCGACACCTCTGGATCTCCTTAATGTGATCCTTCAAACCACCCAAATTCACTGAAATAAAAGTGTATGTATATAATTAATCACAAAAGAATCATACGAAATAGGCAATCACTTTTCTGGAGCACCCATTACCAACGTGGCAAACAATAATGACCTTATAAAGAACTTACATTCTTCTTAAGAAGAGTATTTCTCAACAATAGTAACTCTAAAGCATAGATGAGAAGTTTAGGAAGCAGTGAATCAGAGTTAACGGGTGAAATAATTTGAGTAGAGATAGAATGATGATACAGCCTGGAGAATGTAACTAATGTCACTGAACTGTACATGTAGAAACTGTTGAATGGGAGTATGTTTTGTTGTGTATATATTTTCACCACACATACATAAAAAAAGAACAGTTCTTGATAGTTTTGAAAAATCAAGTATGTCAAAATAATTATACCCTCAAACTTGTAATTAACCTTACATACCCACACAATACAGTATTTATCACATTCTACCTTGTTTAGTCATTTTAAATGGCTGGGGTTGGGAAGGAATTGAGTACAAAGGAGGGCAAGGAAATTTTTGGAATTATGGAACTGTTCTACATCTTGACCATTATGGGAAGTTAGGATTATGATTATGTTGTGGAGATTTGTCTTTAAACTATACACTGAAAAGGGTATGATTTATTGTATCTAAATTATATCTTGATAAACCTGCCTGGGAAAAATTATCTTAGTTATCTTCATTTCCTGTACGATGCCAAGAACATGCTCTGTACACAATATAGACTCACTTGTGTATTTCTCATCTCAGTAAATGCTATCACCATTTACCCAGTGGCTCCAGTCAAAAACCTAGGAGTCATTATTGATTGCTCCTATTGTCCATATCCACTCCACGAGTAAATCATTTAATTAGTCCATTAATATTCATTGAGTACCCATCAAGTAATAAATACACTACTTAAGGCACTGAGTGGCTCCCACAGTTCTATACTCAAAAATTCCCAAGTCTGACTGGAGACTAAGACCTGCTGTCGGGTTTCAAGATTTAACTTAAACCAAAGTAATTTGGTCTTTGTCCTCGGTTTGTTAGAGGTAATTTCAAGAAACCTGAAATTTCGATAAGGACTCCAGACCTGACAGCTTAACCATGTTCAGCATTGTGCTCTGCACACACTGGTTATTCAATTCATAATTCAGCCTTCCACAAATCTCTACTGAGAGGCTAATGCGGCTCAAAAAAAAAAAAAAAAAAGGAAGATATAAAGCCTGTATTTATTCAGAGAAATAATTTTCTATCAATTAGCAGGATGTGATATGAAGAAGATACTTAATACTATACACATGACACAGATTTAGTAAAAAAAGATTTTTGTATACCAGTATTGTCTTAAAAAAACTAATTCCTGAGAAGCTTAACGCAAACCTTGTTTCTTAAACTATTCATCACACTGGTGATGATGAAAGAGCAGTGAAGAGTGATTTACCAAAAAAAAAAAAGAAAAAGAAAAGAATTCAGCAACAGTTTATGGCTATATTATGATTTAAGACTATTGATCTTAAATTCCTCTCAACAAGGTACACAAACTGCCACAAGGTCTAGACAGAATTTCCAGACTATTACTGAACCCTCACCTCGACCTTTAAAATGTAGATGAGGACAGAAGTTATTTTATAAGGCATCAGGCAAATACTTAAAAGGTTTCTGGGGAAGTTCACATCTTTACTCATTTATAAACTAAGAGAACCTAAGCTGAACAGATACATGTAAGCTTCCCAACAACACAGGAACCAAATCTCATTCTTCTTAGGATTCACACAGTCCCTGGTACTCAAATATCAAATAAATGTCTACCGAACTGAAAAGAAGTTAAGGTTTTTAGTGGTACACTTAAGAACTTTTAAAAGATGGCTGGGCTCCACTAATGGCTGACAGCTATACTTGTGCCACAAGGCTAAAAAGGTTAATGAACTTTCAGGTTCTCAAAGGCAACCCCACAGGAGACTTTGTAATAATAAAATAATTCACTTGTAATTACCAGTATAGTCATCAAAGTTGACTCTTCCTCTCATTGTGTTTACAACTGATTCTGGCTGCTCAAAAATTTCCTTCTGCATAAATGAACTGAAGTTGCCTAAAATAACATAGATTGTATCATTAAAAGGAAAATAAACCAAAGAATAGGAAAAGAAATTTTACATAACTAAAAATCTATTTCCTTTAATTAATCTTAGTAAAGTGAAAAAAGGTCATGTGACATAGAACAACATTCATATATGACTGCTTAAAAGATCTGTTCAATACATTTTACCCAACATGAAGAGAAATGAGGGAAAATCACTTTTATTAACTTTATGGCTATAATATGCAGTTACAGCAAAACAGGGGAGTGGGGCAAGCTTAAGTTTTGGAGTCAAATGTAGGTTCAAGTCATGGTTCTACCCTTTACTAGCTAAGTGATTGTGGAGAAATTACTTAATCTGTAAAACAAGAATAGCAGCTACTTCACAGGATTGTAGTATGAATTAAGATAGCAAAGAAACACAGAGAGGTGCATGAGAGGTACAGACAACAAAGATAAATTCTTTTACATATACAATACTGCATTATCAGTAATAACAAACATTAATCTATGGGTAGATACATAGGTAGACACCCTAAATGATTAGGTTATGTTTAGACAAAAGGGAATATACCCATGACCATATATAAGTTTGGCAGGCAGTATTTCTACATATATATTTGTATGTGCTGTAATAATGTCCATATAAGTAGAACTAACAGGGGGGCAGTTATGATAACTTCTTAGCCACATTCAACCACCTTGAGGAAGAGAGTTGTTGGACCTGTGGGCTTGAGACCATGGTCACAGAGGACATCGAGCACCATTGGCATAACATACTACACAAAAAACATTGTTCTGCATCCTATTTGGTAAGTAGCAACTAAGGTCTTAAAAGCTTGCAAGAAACCATCTAGATGCAACAATTGGTCTCTTCTCATTCCTAACAAAGAAGAATGAAGAAAACCAAAGATGCATGGAAACAATTAGTCCAAGGGGATAGTGGACCGTGTGAACCTCAGCCTACATGACCATAAGACCAGAAAAAACAGACAGTGCCCAGCTACCACTGTCAACCACTTGGAAAGTGATCAGTGTAGGAGATTTGGATAGAGGGGGGAAAATGTGGAACAAAACTCTTAATCATAAAAAAGACTGGGCTTACTGATCTGATAGAGACTGGTGGTGAAACCCCCAAGCCTATGGCCCCTAGTCAACCTTCAGGCCTGGAATTGAACTCACTCCTGTGGCTTCCAGTCAAACAACAGATATGCATATAAGGTGAATATTTATACCAGGTAGGTACATGCCTTAGAACAATCAATCATGGAAGATCAGAAGGACAGTATTTGCACAGGGAGATAGCTCAGAGGGCAGGAATGCACAGGAAAGGATTCAGGGAAAAGGTAACTACAGGGAGAAGTGGGAAGAGAGTTGTTACATTATGGGGATTGCAATCAATGTCATGAAATAAAATATGAATGAACTGTTGTCTGGAAAATGAATTTGCTCTGTAAACTTCCACCCAAATCATAACAATAATAATAAAAGATAGTAAGGAAATTGACATCTAATAGATATACATATAGATATGCAATAAACATTAGCGTTTCTTCCTACTACAACTCCATCAGGAAAGGAGGAGAACTATAATCATAACAGTTAATAGCAGCAAACATCATGTAGGCTTTACTAAGTGTGTCAGACATTGCTCCAAATGCTTTACATATATTAGCTCTCTTAATCCTTAAAACAGCATTAATAAGGTAGGTCCTATTACCCCTATTTCACACATGAGAAAACTGAAGCACAAAAAGGATAACAGAAAAATAAGGAACAGAACAAAAACTGTATTTATGTTTATAAAGTATCTTAAGAATGTCAAAGATTTAATTTCTTTTTAAAAAATAAAAATAAGTCACTAATTAGTTTGAAGGAGAACTATTGATATAAGATCATCAGATACTTTCTCTTACGGATCATCCCCCTCCTAGGGTTTATTCTTTCAGCAAAAATGGAAGATTTTACCCAGCATGTGTTACCAGATTCATACAGTAGGATAGGAGGTAGATACCAAGGAAAACCAAGATACAACATGACAAAAACTTTCACCCTTCATGATCTGCTGCAGTTCCATCTGGAGGGTTTGCACAGCTCGTCCAGGGTGATCTCCTGCAGTTCGTTTAATTCGATGGATAGAAAGACGGCCATCCACCACTGCTGCGACATCATCATCTTCGAGAAAGATGACGCGATTGGTGTGCTCTATGACAGCACTATAAAATGTTTAAGGAGATATTACAACCAATAACCAAAGATGATTATTACAGATCAATCTATCACTTGGACAGAAGGACCAAAGTGAAATACATAACTCTATCATCTTGCACTATTTGTGAAGGTATAGATTCATTCATTCATCTTCCAAATACAATGTATGAAACATTACATTCAACTGGCAGCATCAATTAAAAGTCTAATGCTACCATTTACTTTTAATTAAGTTTTATTTAATTTCTTAAAATAATTTTTACTGACTAACGTGATGGGACACAATGATGAACAAGTCTCTGTGGCTTCATGGAAAACACTGTAGGGAATATGTAAGACAGAAACACAAATACCTACAATATCTGGGAAAGTAAGAGATTAACCATTATTCAGGCTCAGAAAAGGATAAAATTATGTGTGGAATAAGAATAGGCTTCCTGAAAGACTTGATCCTTGAAATAACCCTGAGTGGAAAAACAAGGAGATTCTCCTGACCAAAATAAGCTATATTTTTGATAACAGGAAGAAGAGCTCCTAGTGAAATATAACATATTAACTTTAGGTGAGTTGAGTATGAAGTGTCTATAGGAATCAAGAAAGTTACGTGTCAGGGTTGTATTCTTTCACCAAACTTATTGAATCCAAGAAGATGGACTATATGAAAAAGGATTAGTGGAAGACTCATTAAAAATCTACCATATGCAAAAAACACAACCTTGCTTCCTGAAAGTGAAAAAGACTTGAAGCATTTATTGATAAAGATCAATTTAAAAAGTGGAGAAATCTGGTAGAATTCAGAGAAAATCAGAGATAACCAATAGTGACAAATGCTGACAATATTTAAAGAAAAATGGGGTCACCACTGATTTAAAGGTCACTGGTGACCTCAGAGGAACCTGGGTGATGCAAGTAGTTTGCAGTCAATTGGCTGCTAACCTAAAGGTTGGTGGTTTGAACCTAACCAGTGACTCCATGGAAGAAAGATCTGGTGATTTGCTTCTGTAAAGATTACAGCCAGGAACCATATGGAGAAGTTCTACTCTGTAACACATGAAGTTGCTATGAGTCAGAAGCAACTCAATGGCAACAGATTTGGTTTGGTTTGGTGACCTCAGAGAAGTAAGAAACTTGAGTGGTAAAAGAAACATACAAGTATGATGCACCCCCTAGATCAATCAACCACAAGCCATCAGAAGGGCAGCATTTGCATAGAGGGTAAGCTGAACACATAGGAATGCACAGATCAGAAGGGTACAGGGAAGGGACTGTGACAGGGAGATGAGGGGAGAGCTTTTAATGGCTGGGGATCGTAATTGGGGCTGTGAAACCAAATGTGCATGAACTGTTGTATATAAAATGAATCTGCTTTGTAAATCTGCACCCACATCACAATAAATTTTTTTTTACAAATAAATAAAAAAGATAGTGGTAAAAAAAATATAGATATATAGATATATATATATTTAAAAGTAGGAGTGAGCTAAGCCAAGATAGAGCAAAGCAAAAGCATAATAAATAGAAATAGAAGAAACAGAAAGGTCTGGAGGTGAGAGGCAAACTGGAGTGCTTAGGCACAAAAGAAAAAAAAAGAAAGATACATATGAATATAATCCATTCTTCAAAAAAATTCTGTAATAACAAGGGAAAAGTGGGAAATGTCTAGAATAGTATTATACAGAAAACTTTAGGCTCTGTTTCTTAAAATAAAGGAGAAATGAGTTTGTTTAGAAACAAAAAGATGGAGACCAAACCAAACACAGAGGAAGGATTAGTTTTGACTGTAAGAAGTATGTCTTTCTCTGAAAGAAGAGTAAACAGAGAAAGGGTACAAATACAGAATGATTTCTGAGGTAGAAAGCAGAGCTGAACGTGGCCTGTTATACGAGATAGTCTTGATAAAAGGACAGTTTCTTAAAAAACTGGTTCAGCCATAAACAAGTTATGGACATTTTATGACCACAGATTGTCCATCTCAAACTCATCTTGGCAAGGTATACAAATTTCCATGACAAAAGCCTAGACAGAAATTCCAGGAACAAGACTAGTTAGTACTTTACTCTCGCCTCTGCCTTTAACCACATAAAGTATCAGGCAAATGCCTGAAAGTTCTGGGGAAGTTAAAGCTCACAACTTTATTCATTTGTAATCTGAGAGAGAAAACCTAGGATGAGCAGATACATGTAAGCATCCCAGCCCAGGGACCAGGGACCATCTCTCATTCTTCTTAGAATTTATAATACTCAGCATGATCACTGGTACACAACATATGCCCAATAAATGTTTACTAAACTAAAAACAAATTAATGTTTTTCGTAGTACACTGCAAGACTTTTAAAAGATAACTGGGCTCCACTGATAGCCATATTTGTTCTACAAGACTATAAAGGACAGTGAACATTCAAGTTATCAACTGCAATCCTTACAGGAGTAAGTAAGTAAGTAAGGTGAGGAGGATAGTCACCATGACAATGAATAAAGGAATCTCTGCACAGTAACCTAAACCAAATTAAATTAGAGCTTATCAAAAGCATGGCTATTTCCTCTTTAAGAAGAATTCTATTACAAATTCTATTGCCAAGTCTTTCCATTTTAACTTCTAAGTATGTCTCAAAGCTTCTCTCTATGTCCACCACCACAAACTAGTTCAAGCTACCATCAGCTGTCAGCTGAAATACTGCAGCAACCTCCAAACTTGTCCAACTTCCTAACTTGTTCTCTCAATCTTGCTCTATCCATTCTCCATTACTACCTGTGTGCAGTGAATTACTTAAAAGGGCTCTTCTAGCCATGGTCTTTGTGACTCCCACCAGATGACTAGGTGGGATTACACAAATGTTAGGTGCTTATGGTCTACCAAAGAGATTAGATAGCTTATTAATAATGTAAATAATGTACATGGCATCCTTGTGGGGATGGAACTGTGCAAATAAGGTGTATAGAAGGTATACAGAACATTGAGATTGGTCAGTTTTCCATCTTGCTAGGCTTAAGATGAGTCATCCTAGAGGCACAAAGGCAGAACTCACTATCATCAAAAAAGAAGAGCCAGGAGTAGAGTATGTCCTTTGGACCTAAGATCCCTGCCCTGAACCTCCTCAACCCATCAAAGAGCTGTAACACTGTACTGAGACAGCAAGAAATGGTGGCAGAAGAGGCAGGAGAACCAAGAGACTGGCACAAGACAGAGTGGTGGCCTTCCCAGCCATGGAGCAAGAAATCTGAGTGCCTTCAGCCAGGAGGTTTGCTGGCAGAGTGGGGTGCCTCTCTGGGCACCCATTCACAGAGGTAAAAGAGATTTGTAACACTTGCTCAAGAGGGCAGAGGCCAGAGGCCAGGTGGAGAGGCTGAGGGTCAAAGAGAGGTGCACCTACAGGCACAGACGAGGGGAGACTGTTCTGATCAAGTAATTGTATCCTGAGCATTCCTGAATCTGCACTATAACCTGTTACTTCCCTAATAAACCCCATCATCATGAGTATTGTCTTTGAGTTCTGTGTGGACACTGCAACAGATTATCAAACCCAGCACAGTACAGTGTCGTGGAAGAAGAGATAGCTGGTGTCAGAACTGGCAAGAAAGTTGGACGGGGGTGGCATGTCAGACCTCCACTTCATGGGAACCAGGCTTGGGCCACTGATGCTGATGGTGATACTCTTTGCCTCATGAAATTTGAGGAGGGCAGACAATGATGTCTCCAGGCTGTTTTTGGATTGCCAAAATAGAGCTCATCTAAAAAACACTCTAATCAACATTTCTCCCTTATCCAAAAACTATGTGATAGCTTCCCTTCAACTCACAGGAAAACAGTAAAATGCCTTAATGTGACCCTCTTTCTTGCTCATCTCCCACCACACTCTTTCTTGCTCTATTCTAGGCACACTCACACCCATTCCAAGATCTCACAAACTAATCTATCTTAATAGAATGAATGCTCTTCCCACCTCCTCTTCACCCAATTAATTCCTCATCTCCCACCATTAAAGGGATCGTTCCCTTCAAGAAGTTTACTCACAGGAGGCTAAATCATCTTGCTATAGGCATTCTATAGCTCTTGTCACAGTTAGACGTCTACATGTGTTTGTGTTATTATTAACTAAAATTTACCTCCCTCATTAGTCTCTGGGGAGCTCTGGTAGCATAGTGCCTAAGGCACTAGACTGTTAACCAGAAGGCTGGCGGTTCAAACCTACCAGCCACTCCTCGGGAGGAAGGTTGGGCAATCAACTTCTGTAGTGATACTGTCTCGGAAATCCAAGGAGGGGTCGCTATGAGTCGGGGCTGACTCAACAGCACATAACAACAACAACAACATTAGTCTCTGAACACTTTAAAGGAAAGTAATATTTGTATTTTTATTCATAATTGTCTCCTGAGCCTAGCACACAAAGTTTGAATCATAGTGTTGAATACAAATGCATGAATGACTAAAAACAGGCTGATATTCTTGTTTCTGCAATTTTTAGTTTATTTAAGCCCGTAACTTCAACTCAGTAACAAACCCAATTTATGACGGTGACAACACATCTTAGCACTGACTACACATAGCTTTATACACCTGCAAAAATTAGAAAGCAGTGATGCTTGTTATCTAAGATATTACATTCCTTGAAGCCCTAAACTGCATCATTTTCTCATTTTTAATACCTCATATTTTCAGGCACAATGAATGACTCAAATACTTGCTGGAAATTTGAGTGATTCCATTTTAACCTCATTATTACTGCTATTTCATTTATAAATGTATCCAAACATCACACGACATTTTCTCTCAAAATTTGTCAGTCTAGTTTTATTCCCTTCATAATTAATGATTATGCTTCAAATTGCTTCTGAATTTAAAATGTAAGTTTCCACAATAGATTAAAACCACAGTGGTTTAGCAACTATACTACAATTGGTTAAATGCTAAGACAGAGGACTTTGCTACCCTCCAATCTAAAATCTCTTCTGTCCACAAAATTTGAGTGAGGCTCCTAAAAAAAGAGAATAACAACAAAATACAAATACTCTGGAACAAGTCTCAAGGACTACATCTGTGCATGGTAAACTGACTGATGTGCTTTGAATTGAGAGAAAAGATATTCTTAGAAGCCTGTCTCCAAAATGGACATCTATATTTCTTTAATTGAAAAAACAAATTCTATTCTTTTACAAAACATAACTAAATTTATACAAAATAACTTCTTGGTTTCCAGTAGCATGAGAAAGTTTTATAAAACATCTCTTTGAATCAACTAAGGAAGCTCACCTTGCATCAGAAGCAAAGTAATACTCAACTGCTTTTTCTTCAACAGGGAAAAGGCAAGTTGTGCTATCCACACGTGAGAGATTACAACTTCCTTTCTTGTCTTTGCCTACACATAAAATTTACATGAATCAACAAACATGCAGAAAATGATAGACAACATAAAAATATGCATTATTATCTACCAAATGAACAAAACAACAAAAAAAATAGCAAAACAAAATAATTTCAGCAATTTAAAATGCTAGGTAGGTATCTTATTTCCATGCAATGAGCCAATAACAACAACAGACAAAATGTGTAGAGTGAAAGAGCAACTATCAAGAAATTTGTGGCAGATAATAGTGTTGTATTAATTTTTTAAAATATTTTTCCAGGTAAAAGTCAAATTATTGATTATTATCACTCTTTTTTTAATCCTAAGTATATATAGCCTAATCTTGATTTAACTTTATGTCAAACTTTATGGAGTTAATATATATGTCTGTGTAGCTAAACTTATAATAAAAATAACATTAAAAGTATCAAAATTGTCCAATGAGAAATAAAATGAAGGCTAAGGGCACATTCATTTTTATTATTGTATACCAAAAATTCTCTAGATTGCAACAGCACATTGCCATAAGTCAAACTGTAGACTAAATTAACTCTCATTTAAAAACAAAACAAGACAAAAAGACAATTATCACTACTCTAACCAAGATACTGAATATGAGGCAACTATTCCTAGAGACTGAAAATATTACAAACCCAGAGCCACTCCTCTTTTATAACTGTGCTTTCTTACACTTCTTTTAAGTCAGGAAAAAGGATGGACCTTTTGCAATGATAATATCCTCTTAATTCTGGTACTTTAGAATTCTAGCATCTCTACTTAATCTGTCAAGTCACTGATGAAGAATATTTCTTTCCTTTGTGCTCACTCACAGTGAAAGTCAAATCAAAGGAAAAACTGAAAAGCATACTGAAAAAGTTTGATAAATTAGCCAAATAAAGAAAAAATTTACAAGTTGAAGACTATATAAATATCTTAGACACTAAGAGGCACCTTCATGCACATTAAGAATACAGTCACTCTTACAATCTATGGGCACAGTGGCCAGAAATTCATCAGAAAAACACTTGTAAAAACTCATATTGTACTTATCCTCTAAAATAAATGTTTATAAAGACTTGGTAATAATTAGTCTTAAAGATATATACTCAAAGTTCTCCACCATCCGTGATTATGTGATGTGCTTTGGGGATAAAAACAAAATAACTCTTCCCATCCAAATTCAACAGCAGAGAAGGTACCACATTTTAAAAAATACGTATAAGATGACATCCTAGAAAAGGCAATAGTATAGAAAGAGAAAACAGATCAGTTTTTGCAAAGGGCTGAGAATGGGAGCAAGGATTGACTACAAAAGGGGAGCATGAGGGAACTTTTTAGGGGGATGGAATGGTTCTGTATCATGATTGTGGTGGTGGTTATACAACTGTTTGCTTGTGACAAAACTTGTATAAATGATACATCAAAAAGAGGGAATTTACTGTTTGTGGAAAATTGAGTTAAAAAATAGGTAAAAGATAGCCCAGCACTTACAAATACAATTACCTTAGGCTATAAAATGTTTTAATGAGGTTGCAGTTCATTATATGCTTCCTCCAAATATTGGTTATGTCATTCTTCGAGTAACATTTAATTATAAAGTGTTTTAAAATAATTTGAGATGTCACTGTCCATTTAAATAGAAAGAACATTATTATTTGACATCTATAAGGCACATACTATCCACAAAATATTTTCCCATAGCTTGATTATCTCATCATATCTGATTGATATGGAATACTATTATTATCACCCCTGTCTTACAGAAAGATGGCATAGCTAAATTCAGTCAGTGGGCACACTTAGAGAAAATAGTAAAAGCCTGAAAGCTAGTCCAGTGTTCTCCTCTTTACACATTCTCGTTAATAAATATGTTAATCTATTTGTTTTCAACTAACCTTTACCAAGCTACACATTATTTACTACCTAGTAGCTAAAGAAGTAAGAGTTACTAAAACATAATAGCTTATCTCAGAAAGTTCTATCTCATGACTAATTTTTCCTCTCAGCCAATTTTTTTTTTATTATTTCTAAAAGTAGTCCAAGAAAATGCACAAGATAATATATATATAATATATACACGAGCAGAATTATTAACAGAATCTGATCCTCTGGATCCAAATTCTGTATTATCAGGGGCAAATGAGCTTTCCTTCTGGAAAAAGAGGGGAAATATAAGCAATTCTAATATTTCAAGATTGAAAATTATTTAAGGAAATAACTTTGCTCTACATATAGTAATGAATACAGCCTCTATCTAAAAATGACTACACTGCAAGTACTTTCCTAAATTTTTATCAAGAAAATAAAAATTATACATTTAATAATATGAACTTCAATTTCTTGTATTTACCACTCCCTGTCTTTTACATGGAAAGTTTTCAGTAATAAATAAATGTAAACAGCATACTGGTTTTGTTTTGTTTTGTTTTTCTCAATAAAGTGATTCAGAGTTTATAGAGCTGAAAGTCCTAAAGAAAAGTAAATTTCAAATATGAACATTTAAAAAAAAAGAAAAATGACTCCAAATTCAAACAAAGCCAATCAAGATATCAGACATAAATGTATAAAGTAAAACGCAATGCAGAAAATAAAAACCATTTAAATATATTTTGGTTAAAAACTAGGCTACAATTGAAAAGGAAAAAAAAAGTTAGCCTACATTTTTTAAATAAACACCACTTAGTTCTATCTATCATACCCTAGCACATCATGCTGTTTTTCTAATCTAAGCATCTATTTTTAATAATTTATCCTACATGATTTTAACACAAAGAAAAAAAAAAAAACTTTACAATTTCAACTACTGTCTCAAATTGCAGAGATTTTAAGGAAATAAATTATTAAAAGCAGTTTTCTAAATGCCAAAAGCAGACAGACAAAATGTACTCTGCAAATTAGAAAAAATAATATCAAACTATGTTTCCCATAAAATAAGCACAATTTTAGAGGCCCAGCACATTCATTCACTCCAAGAACAATGAATTAGTAAAGATTGAGCAAAAGAGGATAAGATTCCTCCCCATCCATGCACAGTGCATTTCCCACCTCTTTCTCCCTGTGATCCCCACCGTGTGAATTTTGATCCAATCTGAGTCCTAGCTAAGGATATACAACAGAAAAAAAGTCTACTAGTCAGAGAAATCACAAACACAAATCCTTTTCAAGTCTAGACAGAACTACATAAATGTGGATCTGACCAATGGGACATTTATTCAAATGTAAAGAGAACAATTCTTTATTATCTACTGTACTTAATCATAAATTTTCCCCATGGCATGATGTAGGAATAGTTTTTACCTGTTCTGTACAGTATTGGAATGTGATCAGTAGACAGTTTATGTTCACTTCGTACACCAATCAACAGAGGGCTACCCCGTCTATAAGAACAAAATTAAACAATTTTTATAAATAATGTAGTGAGATGAAATTTAAATTTATTGAAGCAATATTTTTCAAATAATGCTTAAAATCTCCCTCCTGTTATACTCCAGAAATGAAAAAAGAAATACATAAGTTGAAAAAAAAATACCTGTAACAGGAGTTTGCAAACTATGGCTCAAGGACCGGTTTTGCCTATTTTTATAAATAGTTTTATTAGAACACAGCCATTTACTTACTGTCTATAAATGTTTTCACACTACAACAGCAAAGTTAAGTAGTTGCTACATGTACCTATGGTCCAAAAAACCTAAAAATATTTACTATCTGGCTTTTTACAGAAAAACTTGACAACCCGTTTTATAACAATGTATTTGAAATTTTCCTCATTTTTAATGTTAAACAGAATCTTTCTTTTGATTGTACATAAACCAAAAACCAAACTCACTGCCATCGAGTTGGATCCAACTCATAGCAACCCCTTCTTGGGTTTCAAGGCAGTATCTCTATGGAAGTAGATTCCCAACTTTCCTTCTGAGGAATGGCTGGTGGGTTTGAACTGCCAGCCTTCCGGTTAGCAGTCAAGTGCCTTAGGCACTACACTACCAGAGCTTCTTTCATTGTACACAGAACCCCATTATAGGAATGTTTAGCTATTTCTTCTTTATCACCCTGCCAGCAGACTAAAGATACCTTTCTCTCACTGAACCTTAAGCTTTGTCACTGTTAAAAAAGGATTTCATGTTCAGGCTAAAATATTATAGTAAATGTAGTGATGGTACAATCATCTAGGAATCTATTGACTGATCAGGTAAACCGACTATTCTTACTCCTGTGGGAAAATTAGTTTTGTCTCCATTTACAATTCAATTCAACATTATTTTACTCAATATAAACGTGGGCCCTTCCTTAGAAGAGACCATAATATCTCCAAGTGTCTTCATGTAAGTATAGGCATACCTCGTTTTATTCCACTTCATTTTTATTATGTTTTGTTTTATTGCACTTCCCAGATATTGTGGTTTTGTTTGTTACAAATTGAAGGTTTATGGCAACCCTGCATCATCAAGCAAGTTTATCAGCACCATTTTCCCAAAAGCATGTGCTCACACTGTGTCTCTGTTTCCCATTTTGGTAACTCTCACAGTATTTCAAACTTTTCCATAAGGCTACTGCACACTTAAGGAACTTTGATGGCATAGTGGGTTAAAGTATTTGGCTGCTAACCAAAAGGCCAGCAATTCAAACTCACCAGCTACTCCGTGGGAGAAAGATGAGGCAGTCTGCTCCTATAAAGATTTACAGCCTTGGAAACTCTAAGGGACAGTTCTACTCTGTCCTATAGACTTACTATGAGCTAGAATTGACTCAATGGCAGTGGGTTTGGGCTTTTGGACTGCACACTTAACAGAATATAAAAAACTGACTGCTGTGGAGTCAGATATGACTCACAGAGACCCCTCCTTAGGTTTCCGAAGCAGTATCACTACGGAAGTAGACTGCCCAACCTTCCTTCTGAGGAGTGGCTGGTGAGTTTGAACCTCCAGCCTTCTGGGTAGCAGCCAAATGCCTTAGGCACGACGCCACCAGAGCTCCCTAACAGAACATAGGATAGTGTAAACACAACTCTCATGTGCACTGGAAAAATAAAAAAAAGTCATGTGACTTGCTTTATTGCGATATTCACTTTATTGCAGTAGTCTAGGACTGAACCTACAATATCTCCGAAGTAAGCTTGTATTAGGGACCAAACACGTTTCCAAAAAATATGGAGAAAGTTAGTATTTTGGGCCTGAACTTATGAAAAATACTTAATATCTAAATTCACAAAGTAACCATAATATTCCACTATGGACAAAAGATTAATTATAAATACCAAAACATATTTGGCTTATTAAAGGATTCTCTTAAGTGGTAAAATAGCCAAGAAAAAGCACGTAAAATAAATACGGTCTTTTATAATGAATAAACTTATATCCCAAATGTTTCAAAGTACACAGAATTATTAGTGATTATTAAATTTGTATGTACCTTGTGACAACTGCTTGTCCAGGAAAATGAACACTTTTAAATACAAGTGCAAAAGCACCTTCCTAAGGAGGGGAAAAAAAATGTTTCAACAGTATTTATTATAATCAATTATCAAAAGTGAAATGTCTCAAACATGCTGACTTCAGCATAGAAATTTTTTGCTCATGCACTGTTCTTTTGCACTCGTTTTTTCAACAAATCTAAATATTCAGTCTGGTGTATCCAAACTCCATTCTTTTAACCAAACCATCTTTCAAAATATGTCTATTTCAAATATGTAGATGACAGACGAGTTTATGAGTCACCTTTGTACATGCTACCAACATTTCACAACAGATACCTTCTCTCTCACATTATGAATTAGTAAAAGTGGGCAGGATTAGAAAAGATCCCAAGTTCAATAACTAAAACTCATTCATTGGCCTAGTACTTGTATAACACTGATAACTTCCATTCTTTTGACCTTAACATTAATCACATACATTAGCATGCACACCAAAATATCTTCTCAGGGATAGACCCTAGGAGATAAGGAATGGATAAAAGAGAAACAAGAAGGAAGGAAAGTTAAGGTACCACCACAGAACACAAACTGGATTATATAACGAGTAGAAAGGAAATCCTATTAGAAATGAGAAAAGCTGGGAAGGCACATACTCTGCCTTGTGGAAAGGGAAGGAACAGGCCTCTGTTGTCTCCATTCTCATTGATTCCTCCTTTAGCTGCAGACATTTTAAGACTTGGGAGGAGGGAGGAGGGAGGAGGTGAGGGTTGGATGTTAGCAGGAGATATAAAAGGCTTTTAAATGGAAAGGCAAGAGTTATGAGTGAGAAAGGGGAATGTGGGCATCACTATGTACTTGGACTTCTGCAGATCTCTATCTCTCTACTCTTTAATCAGGGAAAAAGGGATGAGATCAAAAAGAATACTGCTTTTTTGGTGGACTGGGAAATACTTTTCTACAGAGGTGCAGGGCCAAGGAAAAGTTCCCATAAAGAATAACAAGGAGTTGACTATTGAGACATGCAGACACTATCCCGGACAAAAGAATCTGGATTTTTCTAAAACTACCCTCATGTCATGTAATTGGCTTGGAAAGGACAGCAGGGTAAGGAGGAAGCAAAAAAAGCGATAATTCTTTGTGTGTATTATGTACATGTTTGTGTGGGCTATGTATGTGCTTGTGTGCATGCATAGTTTTTAGTGTATGTGCCTGTGTACATTCACAGTTTTTAAGACAAATTGCTTGATTCAATAACTTTTAATTCCCATGATAATAAACTATAGTGAAAAAAGTACATTTGGGGGTGGGGAGGAGGGCAGTAAGTTAAAAAGTCTCTCAAGTCAAAATAAATTTTATATATATATATATATACATATATATATATATATGGTTTTTAACTTTATAAAAGCCCAAACTATTCAAGAAAATAGCATAGCTCCCTCTTATCAAACTTAAGAAAGTTCATTGTAATTAATGTTGGCAATAATTATCTTTAAAAGTGATATTTAAAAACACAGACATATGAGCTGAACATTTACATTAGGTAGATAACATTCCTTGAAGAAATCAATCATGGGAGAATAGAAGGGTTGTATATACACAGGTAGACACAGCTCAGGGGGCAGGAATGCATCGAGGGAAGGATACAGGGAAGAGGTAACTATGGGGAAGAAGTGGGAAGAGAACTGATGTACTGTGGGAAACTGCAATGTCATGAGACAAAATGTATGTGAAATGCTGTATAGAAAATGAATTTGCTCTGTAAACTTTTACTCAAATAACAATAAAAAGTGTTGTTTAATACCAATTGTTGGATGACTCTCTCTACCAATGTAGTAAAACTGGTATCTTGACTTTCCCGATTGTCATACATATACTTAACAAGCTTTGCAATTGTTTCTGTGTCTGTTTCAGATTCAAAGTCATAGCCTTTGCTTTCCTGTAATCAGAAAAGAAAAATAGTAACACATTTTAGGAACTACTCACAATATCCAAACTTTTCTCCAGAATTTTTTCCTCGAAAATCTCACTAAACAATTTCTAACATTTTTCTGAGCACCATTCCCCATCCCCCATTGTTCAAAATTAACATCACTTTCTTAGTACCAAACCAAACCAAACTCACTGCCATCGAGTCAGATCCGACTCCCAGCAACCCCTCCTTGGGGTTTCCGAGGCAGTATCACTACAGAAGTAGATTGTCTAATCTTCCTTCTGAGGAGTGGCTGGTGGGTTTGAACTGCCAGCCTTCTGGTTAGCAGTCAAGTGCCTTATCCTAGTAAAGTAAACCCAAAATAGTGAGCAATTCTGTGTAATTTAGCATACACTTAACTTACAGTTATATAAATTTATATATGTCACATGAATTAAATAAATTTTAGATAATTAAAATGTAACAAAATATACAGCACTCACAAATCATTGGCTCTGTAATAAAAATAATGTATTCTTTCCTTGATAATGATAATGTTGTCTGGTATAATAGCCACTAGTCACACATGGCTATTTAAATTTTAATTAAATAAAATTTAAAATTCAGTTTTTCGGTCACATGAGCTGAACACTCACATGTAAAGAATAGCTACTGTATTGGACAGCACTGATATAGAACATTTCCATTATTACAAAAATTGTCATTGGATAGCCTTGAGAAGACACTCATGAGGGTCACCATTATGACTATTACAATATAGTACATAAACCAAATCTAACCCACTGCCGTGGAGTCAGATCTGACTCATAATGACCTCTCCTTGGGTTTCCGAGGCAGTATCACTACGGAAGTAGATTGCCCAACCTTCCTTCTGAGAGTGGCTGGTGGGTTTGAATCACAAGCCTTCTGGTTAGCAGTCAAGTGCCTTAGGGGCACTATGCTACCAGAGCTTCCTGATAAAGACTAGCTATGAAAAAAAACAACCAAACTCACTGCCATTGAGTCGATCCTGACTCACAGCTATGTTGTTGTTGTCTGCCCTCGAGTCGGCCCGACTCATAGCTACCCCTCCTTGGGTTTCTGAGGC
>NW_006921652.1:7923409-7924509 GCF_000298275.1 Orycteropus afer afer
AAAGATGCAGAAGAGCTAAACAACACAATCCACCAACTTGGCCTTATAGACATCTACAGAACATTTCACCCAACAGCAGCACAATATACATTCTTCTCCAGTGCACATGGAACTTTTTCTATGATAGACCATATGTTATGCCATAAAGCCTTAATAAATTTAAAAACATCAAAAAAGTGCAAAGCATCTTCTCAGATCATAATGCTATCAAATTAGAAATCAATAATAGGAAGGTCAACAGGAAAAGAGTAAACACATGTGCAGTGAATTACTTGATGTGGCCCTTCTAGCCACTGTTCTCCATTCTGTGATGTTTTGTAAATCTCCTATCCATGCCTATTTGGGGGGGTGTGGTAGTTAAGGTCAGGTATCAACTTGGCTGGGCAGCTGATAGTAGTCATTCCCTATAATGACTGGCAATCCACTCTGTGATGGGATTTAGGTTAATTCTGTTGGGGCAACACAGGTGGAATGTATCTTGAGTCATGCCTTGCTGGAGGGTATAATTCAAATCACCACCCTTAGCTTCCCTGAGGGTATACCTACGAATCTCCTGGGAAGATTCGCTGTCCTTTTGCTCCGGCTTTGTGTCTTGGATCATCCTCATCTCACCCCTGGATCTGGGACAGCAGCCGTCATCTGACCTGCTGATTGAGGTTCATCAAACCCCGAGAGTTGGGAGGATCCTCCAGACCTACTCATGGACCCGGGACTCGCTGGCCTGCCAGCCTCCACCACTACTACGTGAGATGAACCCCTGGGTGTCTGTGAGTTCTGTGAGGCGTTACAGCAAAATACAGAACCCTAAGACTGGGAAATTACTGGGAGGAGGAGGAGGAGTTAATGTCTGAAATGATGGAGTGGCATGGTAGTTTGGACATTTGGGACACCTTCGACCTCCGCCTCATGGGGACCGGCCTTGTGCTGATCTTTCTAAGAGAAACTGTTCAAGCAACATGGATACTGAACAACACCCTCCTTGAGAAAGACTGGGTAAGAGAAGAAATCAAAATTAAAATGCGAAAATTCCTTGAATCAAATGAGAATGAAAACACAACATACCAAAATCTTTGGGACACAGCAAAAGCAGTGATCAGAGG
>NW_006921652.1:7924764-7931677 GCF_000298275.1 Orycteropus afer afer
TGAGTCGGGGCTGACTCGACGGCAAATAACAACAACAACAACATTCTATATTTATAAGGTGACTTTTGAATTACGCTAATATTTTAAATAATTACAAGTAAAATTAATTTTTAACAAAAAGTAGTATCTGGAAATCAAATAAAATGAAAACATATTCATATAATGCTATGTCCAGCTGGTAGCACAACCACACAGAGAAGGATTATTCCAAGTGACTCTAAAACATAGTAATTTAATTATACATCCTGTTGTTGTTGTTATGTGCCATTGAGTCGGACCTGACTCACAGTGACCCCTACTTAGGTTTCCAAGGCAGTATCACTAGGGTAGGACAAACCTACCATAAGGATAAAACAAAACAAATTCAACTTAAAAAATTTAAACTGTTTTCAGTAAATATACCATTAACATGGGTATTACTATTCTACTGTATGTATACTATGGGATAAATCATTAAGTTGCTGGTGTTAAGCATTGAGTTTTTTGGGTATGGTTGAAAGAAGACACAGATTTAAGATTAATGTGCTTAGAATTTGAATTGGAAGTGTTAGTATAAAGTCATGGTGTGTTTTATCTTTAAATTTAAAACACATGCACACACATATATACACATACATAGAGGCACATATATTTCTTAGCTCAGTCCACTGAAAAGTCCATGTCTAGCATTCAGTTTGTAGTCTTTAACTACCATTTCCACTAAATAGAACTAGGGTTCCTTGGAGAAATGGCTGAATAAAGGTCTGAAACAGGATTAGATGAGCCTGGAACATCTTGGCCAATAAGATAATAAAAAAGAGAACTAAGCCTATTGGGGTCATGTCAAAAGGATTCAGGAGCCAACCTGAATAAGCACCCAATAGCCATAGATGGGAAAATTTGTGCATCAGTTCAGATAATTACTTCAATGTTTTGAAACAAATCAAATATACTAAATATATGATTTATAATAACACTCAAAACAAACAACTCATTGCTCATCTTACAATATTAGAAAATTACTCTATTTTTGAAAAATCGTGAATGAAGGGAAAAAATCAAGTACTTATCTTGATTTTCTAAATACTCTGTACCTTCAGGATAACCCAGCAATTGATATGGAAAAGTTTCTCTTTACGGATATGTTCAAGATAACAAATAAAAAGGAATAACAATATTAGTCACTATTTAACAACTCTGAAGAATTAACTGAGGAGTCCTGGTGGCTCAGCAGTTAAGTGCTCAACTGCTAACTGAAAAGTTGATGGTTCAAACCCACCAAAAGCTCTCTGGGAAAAAAGATCTGGCAATCCACTCCCATAAAGATCAGAGCATAGGAAACCACATGAGATAGTTCTACTCTGTCCTATAAGGTCACTATAAGACAGGATCAACTTAACAGCACACAACAATGATGAATTAATCAATCTCGGCAATGATCATCAATGGCTGCTAAACAACATCCAGACTATGTACTTCTTGATGTAAACAAAAACTATACCACTTTATAAAACATACAAGGGACAGAAGAGCATGTTAAATGACACCACACAGAGATGTAGGCGACTCTACAGGACAAACCACCCAGTAAACTGCAAAAAAAGAGAGAAAGAAGGAAAACCTACCGATTAAAAGATTTAACAGACATATCAACTAAGTCTTTGCCTTTTAAAAATGTACATTTCAATATTTATAAATGAAATATCTAGGTATCTGTGATATCTATCTATATGATTTCTATCAGATTCCAAAATAACCTGAGCAGGAGGGATATTAACAAAAAACTCATTTGCCATCACGTCAATTCTGACTCATAATGACCCTACAGGACAGAGGAGAACTGCCTCAAAGGGTTTCCAAGGCTGTGATCTTTATGGAAGCAGACTGCCTCATCTTTCTCCCATGGAGCAGCTGGTAGGTTTGAACTGTCAACCTTTCGATTAGCAGCCAAACACTTAACCACTGTGCCACAAGAACTCCTACGAGGAGTATAGATGAATTTTACTGATCATGATAAATTCTGAAGTTTGATGAGATATATATACTCTCTACTTCTGAGTATGTTTGAAGTGTCCAGATTTCAAACATTAAAAGAACAAAAACATAAGAGCCTTCATGCTTTTCCCATCATCTGACCTTTAGAATCATTCCAAAGGACACAGAATCCATACATACCATTATTTTTATCAGAGCGCTGGGGGTGGCTATTGACTGGATTGGGTTCTCCATGTGTCGCCCAACGGGTATGCGCTATTCCCAGGTGTACATCAAATTCTATATCCAAGTCCATATCTTGTTGTTCTGAAGGAGATAAAATGAAAAATTCCAATATTAAATTATGCTGTAGAGATAATGCTATAAGATATATTTAAATATAATTATTACTATACTGTTCAAATGGAATACAATTATTGGAAGTGCAAATCAGGCATATTCAATATATTAATTAAAAGACATTTTTGTTAAAGACATATATTTGTTAATGTAGGTGAAATATTTAAGTAAAAATGATTCTAATAACAACCACCAAAAACAAGGTAGAGAGAAAGAAAAAAAAAGTGACAAAACGCTAACAATTAGTAAAGCTAGGTGAAGTGCAAAGGGGTAATAAGGGTACTAATCTTTTAATTTTCCTGAAATTTTTAAAATTTCCAAACTTAAGAACAGAATCAATAAAAAAAAGTCTACATTTAATCCTTGCTTTGAATAAATGACTATCATTTTAATTAGACATGTAAAGGTAAATTAATTTTCTCAATACCACACAATCTTATGACTACAATTTCTTTGGTCCCCGATATTTCTCACAACATAAACCGGAATTATGGAGAGCTTCTAGAATCAAAGACTAGACTTTGAGCAATGCTATGAAGTATGGGGTTACTATGGAATAAGAAGGCTGTTGCTCCTTTATCTTGAAAAAAAAAGTAACTGAAAACAGCTATTCCAATCCCTAGTCCCTAAAAATTAATTCTTCTTGCTTCTTCCAGAAAAAAAAAAAAAAAAAAGATAGCTCTAGTTATTAACGGGCAATGCCCCACTCCCAATTTCCTAAATATGAAAATCATTTGGCCAGGAAACCCCAGTTGGCTAAGAAACTGGATCACAATGCTTTCTAGAATTAGGTCTACATTAAAAGCAGATTCCTCAGGAGTCTGAATAGGAAAGTCCATGAAATTTAGCACACAGTCCTTATGGTTTGTATACTGGCTAATCAGAGGTCATTCTAAAACACAAATCTGACTCAGGAATAATGCTTAAAATTCTTGAATAGATTTCCACTGCTTCCAAAAGTGGTATGCAACCCTACCTGCACATTTGAATGATCCTAAACCTGGGCATAGGGATTTGTAAACAGTTCCTCGCAATTCTAATATAAAACCAGAGAACCATTTTCTACCAAGACAAACTCCAATACCTTTTCATGCCATACAAGGCCTGTCTATCTCTGGCCCCACCTAGCTTTCCATCCTTATCTTACACACCTCTCCAATTATTTCTCAAAGTTCTCAATGCAACTTTTACCAATAGCACCTAACATGTCCTGAGAACTTACTTGGTGCCAGGTACTATCACTATGGCTCAGGCTATCATCATCTCTCCCCAGACTATTTCAACAGAATCCTTGTGTCCAATCGTCCCTCCTAACAATGTAGTCTTTGCACACTAGTGACAATAATCCTTTTTCTGAAAGGTTAGATCATGTCCCTCCCCTGCTGTGGTAGTTAACTTTGTGTGTCAACTTGGCTAGGCCTGGCTGAGTGGCTGGCAGCTGGATGTAGCTATTCCCCATGGGAAGATTGGTAATTAGCTCCATGGTGGATGTATTAGAGCAGATGAGTAGCTGCTTTAGGGATGTGGCACGCTTGGACCCTGCATGTAGCTGTGTCGTTCAGCAACCTGACATCTCTGCCGACCTTAAGACTTTCAACGGACTTGAATTAATGGCCTGCCATGTGGTTTGGTAACATTGGGACTGTGCCTTTTTACCTGTCAACCTTGGGCTTGTCAGTCTCAGCAGCCAGCAGCTGTCTGAGTGAAGAAAAGCCTTTAGCTCTGGTGGCATGGGAGCAGGAGACAGAGCTGAACCCTAAGGTTGAGGGGCTTTCACCCAGCCCCTAGAGCCTGGCACTTTGAACTTGGACTTAGAGCCACCAAACTGTAAGAGAAAAAATTCCTGTTTGTTCAAACCTTCCCATTTGTGGTATATTCCTATCAGAGTGGCACTAGGTGAACAGAACAGAATATGGTACTGAGAGAGTGGGGTGCTGCTCTGACAGAAACCTAAAGTGTGGAAACAGGAGTGGAATGCGTCCTTGACCCAAGACCCTGGCAGAGAGACCCTGGCACACGGCATGAGAGACGGCAGGAGCAGAGCCCAGAGACTGGCATGAGAGACGGCAGGAGTAGAGCCGAGACCAGAATGAGACAGTGACAGCCTTACTAGCCCACAAAGGATAAAGGTGGATGCCACTGTGCAGGCAGCTTCCTGGTGGAGTGGGTTGCCTTCGGGTGTTAACTGGTAGAAGAAACCAGCATGAAACGGGAGTAGCAGGTTGGACAGCCCATGGAGCAAGAAAGCCAAGTGTCCTTTGGGGCAGAAAGATTCCTGGCGGAGTGGGTTGCCTTCGGGCATTAATTGGCAGAAGCGGAGAGACCAAGGAAACGGGAAGGAGAGCTGTCTCAGCCTCAAAGGGTAGGACCATGGCCTTTGGGGGTGGAACCACCATAGACCCCTAGGTTTCAAAGAGCCAGACCTTCACCAACTTGGTTCTGGTGTGTGGGGCTGCTCAGTCATGTGAGCCAGTGGGATGGAGCCACAACTGCTGCCCAAGAGTGAGGGGGCAGGGCTGCCATGCCCAAGAGGGAGAGGAACGGGCCCCGCCAGGCCAAGGGGGTGAGGTTGCCACTTAGAGGCACTAGGGGACTGGAGCCACCCAGTGAGAGAGATCTGTACAGATTCCACCCAATGAAGATCTGCACAGGTGCCAAGTTGACAAGGGGTGGAATTGTGGTAGTTAAGTTTGTGTCAACTTGGCTAGACCTGGCTGTGTGGCTGGGCAGCTGGATGTAGTTATTCCTCATGTTAAGACTGGTAATTAACCAGTAATTGGTTAATTTACTGGTAATTAACTCCATGGTGGAATGTATTGGAGCAGCTGAGAAGCTGCTTTGGCTACATAGTCTGCTTTCCACATAGAAGCAGCAGCTTTGGGAATGGTCTCAGCTTATGGCACACTTGAACCCTGCCTGTAGCCGTGTCATTGTTCAGCAGCCTGGCATGCTCTGCTGACCTTAAGACTTTCAATGGACTTGAATTAATGGCCTGCTATGTAGTTTGGTAACATAAGGACTATGCCTTTTTACTTGTCAACCTTGGGCTTGTCAGTCTCAGCAGCCAGCAGCTGTCTGAGTGAAGAAAAGCCTCTAGCTCCAGTGGGCCAGGAGAAGGAGTCAGAGCTGCACCCCAAGGTTGAGGGGCTTTCACCCAGCCCCTAGAGCTTGGCACTTTAAACTCAGACTTAAAGCCTCCAAACTGTAAGAGAATAAATTCCCGTTTCTTCAAGCCATCCCATTTGTGGTATATTCCTGCCGGAGTGGCACTAGGTAACCAGAACACCTACATAAAATCTTCCAGTGGCTTTACATCAGAGTCAAATCTGTCATCCTTAAGACCCTACATACTCCACTCCTCAGCCACCTCTCTAGCCTCATCTCCTGCCACTCTCCCCCTTACTGTGCTCCAACCCCACTGACCTTCAGCCATAAGCATGCTAAGCCCACTGTGGTGGTTAAGTTTGTGTGTCAACTTGGCTAGGCCTGGTTGAGTGGCTGGGCAGCTGGATGTAGTTAGTATTCCCCATAATGAGACTGGTAATCAGCTCCATGGTGGAATCTACCGTGAGCAGCCGAGTAGCTGCCTTTGGTTATGTGGTCTGTTTCCCACATATAAGAAACAGCTTTGGGAATGGGCTCTAGCTTATGGCACGCTTGGACCCTGCATGTAGCCATGTCATTGTTTAGCAGCCTGCCATGCTCTGCCGACCTTGGGACTTACAATGGACTTGAATTAATAGCCTGCTGTGTGGTTTGGTAACATTGGGACTGTGCCATTTTATTTGTCATCTTTGGGCTTGTTAGCCTCAACAGCCAGTAGCTGCCTGAGTGAAGAGATGCCTCTAATTCAGTGGGCTAGGAGCAAGAGGCAGAGCTAAAGCCCAAGATCGAGGGGCTTTCACCCAGCCCCTACAGTCTGGCACTTTAAACACGGACTTCTAGTCTCCCGAACTGTAAGAAAACAAACTCCTGTTTGTGAAGGCCATCCCATTTGTGGTATATTCTTATCAGAATGGTACTAGGTAACCAGACCACCCACTTAGGGTCTTTGTAATTAAGTGTTTCTTCTAACTAGAATTCTCTCCTTGAGATAATGACCCCAGTCTCTGTTCAACCATCACCTCTACAACACTATTTTTTCACAGCACTAATGACTACCCAACCTTATATATTTGTTTACTTATTGTCTGCCCCTTCTAACTAGACAGTAAACTCCAATCAGGACAGAAAATCTATCTTGTTCTCTAGTGTATCTCTAGGGCCTGAAACAGTGCCTGGTATAAAATACCCAAAACCAAACCCACTGTCATCAAGTCAATTCCACACACTATCTGTGATAATCAAGGTGTATGTTAACTTAGCTGGACCATGATTCTAAATGGTTAAAGCAGTTGTGATGTAGTCATCCCCGATGATGAGATCTGATGTAATGCAATCACCCCCATGATGAGATGTTCTATGAGTAGCCACTCAGTTGAAAGGGAGATTCCTTAGAGGTGTGGACTGCTTCCAGCATATATATATCATATATATGTGTGTGTGTGTGTGTGTGTGTATCATATATGTATGTATGTATATACATACATATATATAAAAA
>NW_006921652.1:7931777-7933902 GCF_000298275.1 Orycteropus afer afer
GAAGTAGGATTGCCCAACCTTCTTTCCGAGGAGTGGCTGGTGGGTTTGAACTGCCAGCCTTCTGGTTAGCAGTCAAGTGCCTTAGGCACTATGCTACCAGAGCTCCTGACTCATAGCTATAGTGGTCTTTTAATCCGTCCTGATTCTTATACATATCCTAAAAATGCTTTTTTTTAAATGCCAGAAAGGGTCTTTAACAATGCAATAGGTATCCCCAAAAATTCTAGTTTTATTTGAGCTTTTAAGTCATTTATAATAAACCCAAATAATTATTTCCTTTATACATAAGAAACACAGAATTGTTCCACTGTCACAGAAAAGTCCAATAAAGCACTATAGTCTTCTAATTGTCTTAGGAGCTGCTTGCTCACCCCTAAATGCTGCTGTACATTTCAACAAACAACCTCACTGCTCTCTTTACAAGTATTCTCAAAGACTGGCATCTTTTTTTGCTTACCAAAAACTTTTTCAAATCTTTGTAGTTGGTGATGATTCCATTGTGAATAACAATAAATTCTAAAATAGACAAAAGTATTGAAGAAAAAATTATAAGTCTGATAAATATTCTAAATAACCATTACTGTGAATAGATTTTCCTCAAGTCAAAAAATTCCTGTTACATGCCATGTTTTCAGATTTAAACAAGTACCATCTACTTTTTACTATCCAATTATTCTTAGATCAGCAAGCTGTTTATATGGCTGAAATATGGTGCTAGGGAGGTGGGAATCACAAGGAATGACAGTAAACTGGGAGTCTAGACATCACTTTCAACTGTGGCTATACTTACTATTAATCCAATGTCACCATGAGAAAGCAGCGCATTTACTGGGGCTATTCCCTCATTTGCAAAATGAGAGGATTGAACTGTTAGCCTCACTTCTGTTTATTCACTCCTATGCATAAAATATTGCTGAATATAACTTTAAAGAGGCTTTTCAAGTTAAAATAATTGAGTATAAGAAATAAAGTTATTTAATGAGAGAAAACGGGGAGTTTATTCAGCTCTATAGTTCAGTTCAATTGACCTGTCCAAGGTCTAGACAATTTCTAGAATGCCAGATCAAACCAAAAACCAAACCCACTGCCATTGAATTGACTGTGACTCATAGCGACCCCCACTGGGTTTCCAAGGCTATAAATCTTTATTGAAGCAGACTGCCTCATCTTCCTTCCGTGGAGTAGCTGGTGAGTTTGAACCAGTTTGAACTGGTTAGCAGCTGGTGGGTTTGAACTGATTAGCAGCCAAATGCTTACACACTATGCCACCAGAATGTCATATCAGTGAATGATAAATCATTCCAATATCAAATATCTGTATGATTTGGGGATAATTTTCATCATTTTTGATTAACTGACAACTTTGTAAAATGTAAGAACAGATAATCAGGAGTTGATAACATTATGTGCAGCCTTTGAAATTATATGCAAAAATTACCAAAGTAGATTTACTACTTAGAGTTCATATTATCAGGAGAGAAATTACTAATAAATCAATTTTATATTAAATTATATAAATGCTCCTTTTATATGCCATTTTGAGTTGATATCAAATGAGCTTAAACTGCACTACAAATCAAAAAATAAACATCCTCACTCAATTTTTAAGTGACAGATAAGACCAACTTTGAAAATAAATTTAAGAAAAAAAAGTATTAATTTTAGAACTCAGAGAATGATAAATAGCTGACATAAAGCTTTAACTGAAGCCAAGTCCTCAAAACACATAAATGTACCTTCTAGATATATTTCAGGAAATTTTTCATAAAGGCCTTGTCTGTGTTAAAAGTTGACAGGTTACTAGCATTCTAATCCAATTCAGTAACAATTATGTGAAGCATAAGAAACCTAAATAGGCAGTTTCTACATTAAAGTATAAAACCTTATCTCAAAAGGGTGATTTATTTATTTTGAAACAGTACCTGGTATAAACATATATATACATACATATTTATACACATATGTATATATGTATTTTCTTATTTTCAAGAATGGAAAGGACAGCCTAAATATTTGTTATGTGGTTGTCTATAAGGATAGATAAAGCTTTAAGACAAAAACCACCATACGAGACAAGGAAGGACATTATATAATGATTAAAGGATCAATTGAACATGAAGATATA
>NW_006921652.1:7938152-7942165 GCF_000298275.1 Orycteropus afer afer
TATATATATATATATATATAAAAAACATATATATATATATATATATAAAACATATGGACATCCTGAGAAAATTCTCTGGCTTTCTGCTGAATCCGGATCCTGCACCTAACTCATTATCATCTCCGGTTCTTGGAGTTGATCCAGTGGCCTGCCATACTGCCTGCCTACCTTGGCATTGTTGCCTTTACAGCCTGTGAGCCAGCAATCTGCCATTTTACCTGCTGATGTTGGATTTGTCAACCTCTGAAGCCAGCAGCCTGCTATACTGCCCACCAATCTTGGGTTTGTCAGCCCCAACAGCTGCGTGAGTCAGAAGCTTCCAGCTTGATGATTAACCCATGAACTTGGGACTTGCAAGCTTCTACAAATGTGTGAGCCATTTCCCTGAGATAAATTTCTCTCTCCATCTTTCCTTCTCCTTCTCCCTCTTTGGTTTTGTTTCTCTAGAGAACCCAGCCTAAAACACTATCATGTAATAGGAGCCCTGGTGGTGCAGTGGTTAAAGTGCTTGGCTGCTAATCAAAAGGTCGGCATTCGAAACCACCAGTTGCTCCATGGGAGAAAGAAGTGGCAGTCTGTTCTCATAAACATTATAGCATTAGAAATTCTACGGGCAGCTTGATTCTGTTCTATAAGGTCACTATAAGTCAGAATAAACTCAGTGGCAACGGGTATGTTTTATTCTTAGCTTTAGCCCAGCTATTCTGCTCAGAAGGCCCTCCCTTCTCACCTTCACTGCCCAAATATAACCAGCCACTGTTCTCTATGTAACCTTAGTCTCTCCAACCTAGTGGACCTCTCCCAGACTCATAGCTCTCTGTTTATTCTCTCCTGTAAAACCTACTATATTTGACCTGGTATACAGAGTGTAATATTCACTGTATATAGAATATTTTTACCATAGTTTTTGAAATATAGTTTTTGAGCGTCTGCTTTATCCCTAGCTAATGTTACCCACAATACAGGCAAAATAAGTATTAATTTTATTTATTAGACAATTACTACACAGCTAAATATGAGGCTTATGTGCCAAAAAAAAATTATTAAATCAATTATTTTCATCTTCTACCTCCACTCTTTTACAATGATTATGACAGCATTCATTTTGAGTGGGTACAAGACACCTACTGTTACTTGGTTTTCATAAATAATTTTTAAAATATTTTTTATAATCAATCTAAGTTTTTGTTTTATTTTCACGTTTCTTATGAAAAAATAAATTGTATAAGCATAATGTTATGAATTAAATACTGAGAAGCATATCCTCTTTAATGGCGCTTGTGCTTGTATCTCTGGGCAACTACTTTATGTCAGGGAAGTAAGAAAATAGTGAAAAAGGAATGAGATACTTAGCTGACTACATCAGACCTGCTAAAAGGTGTAACATTCAGATCAACTATACATCCAAATTCGGCATTTAGTCCAAAATGAAGACAATCACCAAGTGAGGACACTTGAATAAGACTACTACTAAAAATATATTCTGTTCTATAAAAGGTCCTTCCTCGTTATGAAGCAACTTCATTTTAGCATAACTGAGTTTACATAATGTACCTAATTTCCTTCTCTAGTTACTACGATCATTTCTAAAGTCACAGATTTTAAAATTAGTTCAGGCAGTAATGAAACTCTCTTTTCTTCCCTCCTCACAACTTTAAGAATCATATTCTTAAAATAGGAGCCCTGGTGGTACAATCTTAGTTGAACACTGGCTGCTAAGTCAAACCCACCAGCTACTCCATGGGAAAAGGATGTGTCAATTTGCTTCCGTAAAGATTTTCAGCCTTGGAATCCTATAAAACACCAAACCTACTGTTACCAAGTCAATTCCAACTCATAATGAACTCCACGGGGTTTCCAAAGTGGTAAATCTTCACAGAAGTAGGTTGCCCCATCTTCCTTCCATGGAGAGCCTGGAGGGTTTGAACTGCCAACCTTCTGGTTAGCAGTCAAATGCCTTAGGCACTGTACTACCGGAGCTCCTTTGGGGCAGTTCCATTCTGTTCTACAGGATGACTATGAGTTAGAATCAACTCAACAGCAATGAGTATTCTTAAAATGGGTCCCAAAATTTTGGGGGAAAATTAATTTGTGGGGGAAGGGAAAAGAAGGGGAAGGGTGACAAAGATCAAATTAAGTACATTACTGTGAACTTCTTCATCCAGTGCCTTAACTTTCCCCTTCTTCTTAATAAGCTGGATTTTGCAGGCATTGGCTTCCCAATCTTTGTCATTGCCTCCATCAACTCCCACACCTAAAGCATCAAGAGGTGGAAAAGCAAGACAGAAATGGTTATTGCTTAGATTATCAATTTGAGGCAAAATCTTTAATTTAGAAAATTACATTTTCATCTAATTCATTCATTTATTATTTTAACATATACTGAACACCTTTTATTGCCAAGAACTATGATAGCTACAAGAGACAAAAATGAAAATAATTCCTGTCCTCAAGTTCTCAATAGCCTATTGGGAAAATATTATTATAATACAGCATTGATTATAAGCTGTAATAAAAATACCATAGATTGCAACTGGAGTATGATAGAGAAACAAAGAAGATGGGCATCATTTCAGAAGGAAGATAAGAAGGAAATGTCAGGAAACACATATCTTGAGATTAAACAAGTTTCGAGGAATTTGAAAAAATTGCCAAGAAGTACTAAAAAATCACTGAAGAGTTCCAATCAGAGAAGAGACATGACAAAAATGTATTTTTAGAAAACTCTTTGGAAACAAAGTAGAATATGGATTGGAATGGAAGAAACAAGAGGAGGAAACCAGCCATCAGAAGTTATAGCCATAGCAAAGCAAAAATGACAAGGGTCTGAACTAAACAGTGGTAATGAAAATAGAGATTAGTCATCTTTAGAAAGTGAGAAAATGGGACAAGTCTGGGATATCTCCTTGGCTCAAAGGACTTGCTGAATGATCACTGATTGTAAGAACACAGAAGGTAGAACAGATTGCGGATTGGGGTGAAGACTTAAGTACATTCAGTTCAATTCTGAAAAAAAAGTTTAAGATATCATGGTCTAACCATGAGATCAGAACTAGATGGTGCCCAGCTACCACTGTCAACCACTTGTTGGGGATGTGTGTAGGAGATCCTGGATAGAGTAGGAGAACAGTGTGGAACAAAACTCAAAATCATAAAAAAAAAAAAAAAAACAGGTTTGCTGGTCTGACAGAGCCTGGTGAAATCCCTGAGACTATGGCCCCTAGCTGCCCTTCAGGTCTAGAATTGAACTCACTCCTGTGACTGCCAGCCACATGTTCAGCATACAGGCTGAACATTTACATCAGGTAGATATACTCCTTGGAGAGATCAATCATGGGAGAACAGAAGAGCAGTGTATGCACAGAGCTTGGGGGGCAGGAATGCATGGGAGGGAAGGGCACAGGGAAGAGGTAATATGGGGAGGAAGAGGGAGGAGAGCTGTTGCATTGTGGGAGATTACAGTCAATGTCATAAGACAAAGTGTATGTGGGACTGCTGTATGGAAAATGAATTTGCTCTAAACTTTTACTCAAATCACAATAAAATTTCAAAAAATAAAAATAAATGAAAAGATATCACGGTCTATCTAAAAAGAAATTTCTATAAGGCAGATGGACATACAGGTCTACAGCTTGGGATATATATTTGGTTTGGAGGTGGAGATTCCAAGTCACTAGCATATGGGAAGATGTTAAATTCAGAGCTCACCAATGAAGACATACAAAAGAGTGATTTTAAGAGAACCTAGATGACTGCAACCTCTTAAAAATTAAATTCTTAAGTGCATCTAAAGACTTATCCAAAAGGGTAAAAAGAGAACCTACAGAAATTGAAACAACCTAAATGCCCAACAACAGATGGTTGGATAACCAAACTATAGTACATTCACACAATACTATATATTAAAGAATAATGAAGATGCACGGGGGCAAGATGGCGGACTAGGCAGAAGGATTGCACAGACCCTCTTCAACAAAGAAAAGGGAAACCAATTAACACAGACACAGAAGATA
>NW_006921652.1:7949015-7952846 GCF_000298275.1 Orycteropus afer afer
AAAAAGAATAATGAAGAATACTTGAATCATCTCAAAACGTGGATGAATTTAGAGGACGTTATGCTAAGTAAAATAAGTCAATCACAGGACAAATATTTTATGAGCCCACTATTGTAAAAAGTTAAGGAAAATTTATTCAGGAAAGGAAACACGCTTTGTTGGTTACCAGGAATGCGAGGGAAAATCTTGGGCTATTTGTTGTTGTTGTTATGTGCCATCGAGTTGAACCCGAGTCATACTGACCCCTCCTTGGGTTTCCGAGGCGGTATCACTATGGAAGTAGATTGCCCAACCTTCCTTCTGAGGAGTAGCTGGTGGGTTTGAACCACCTGCCTTTTGGTTAGCAGTCAAGTGCCTTAGGCACTATGCTACCAGAGCTTAAAAAAAAAAAAAAAAGTAATTTTAAAAGAAAATTCAGAGCTAGAAAAGAATTTTGAAGAACATTAATATTTAAGCAATATGAGAGAGAAGCTCCCAGATAGAAAACAAGTAATCAACATCTTAGGAAGATAATGAGATGTGTTGTCAGAGAAGCAAAGGAAGAGAGAATTTTAACAACAAAAGGGTAGTCAATAGCATCCATTACTGAGGAAAGTAAAAGATGATGGATGTTCATTATATCCAGCAATGGTTAAGGGTACAGAAAATAGTGAACACAGTTGGTCTGAGACTACAATCCTTAGAAAGGCTGTATATCCATGTCCAGGTATATAGTAGAGTTAACAAGGGACAAGGTTGTGATGACTTCTTGGCCACACCTTGCTACCCGAAGAGAGCAAGCAGATGGACTGTGGGCTTGGGACTAGAGGGCATCAAGCTCAATTGGCAGAACATACTACACAAAAATATTGTTCCACAACCTACTTTGGTGAGCAGCAACTGGGATCTTAAAAGTTGCACGTGGCCATCTATATGCAATGATGAGTCTCTCCTTGTCCAGACCAAAGAATAATGAAGAAAAACAAAGACACATGGAAACAATCAGTCCAAGGAACTGGTAGACCATGCAGTCCTCAGCCTATATGACCATGAGACCAGAAGAACTAGATGGTTCCCAGCTACTACTGCCAACCACTCGGCGGGGGATCTGTATAAGAGATCCTGGATAGAGTAGGGGAACAATGTGGAACAAAACTCAAAATTATAAAAAAAAAAAAAAAAAAAAGGACCAGGTATGCTGGTATGATAGAGCCTGATGAAACCCCTGAGACTATGGCTCCTACCTGCTCTTCAGATCTGGAATTGAACTCACCGCATGTGGCTTCCAGCCAAATAAAAGACAGGCCTATGGGATGAACATCTACATCAGGTAGATACACTCCTTGGAGAGATCAGTCATGGGAGAACAAAAGGGCAGTGTATGCACAGGGAAACAGCTTGGCGAGGCAAGAGTACAAGGGAGAGGAGGACAAAGGGAAGAGGTGACTATGGGGAGGAAGTGGGAAGAGAGTTGTTACACTGTAGGAATTTGCAGTCAATGTATTGAGACAAAATGTGTATGAACTGCTGTATGGAAAATGAATTTGCTCTGTAAACTTTTGCCCAAATCACAGTAAAAATTAAAAAAAAAAAAAAGCTCCTTTCATGGTTAGCCCTTGGCTGTTGTCTAAAATCTCGATTTTAGTACAGTTCTCACCACCATAAATGATTAAGAGTGGTTTGCTGTACCTAAACTGTTTTTGCAAACAATATGAACTATGTTAAACACTTGTTTTCCTTCTATAACTCTGGAATTTTGATATATGCTAGACAGAGGTGCTTATGTGACAAGCCCCAATAAATACCCTTGAAACTGAGTCACTAACGAGCTCCCAAGTACGTAATGCTTCACATGTTATAATTTGTTGTTGAGATGCGAATTAAGCACATCCTACATGACTCCAGAGGAGCTCTGGTGGCACCATGGTTAAAGCAATGGGCTGCTAACCAAAAGGTCAGCAGTTCAGACCCACCAGCCACTCTGCTGGAGAAGGATGAGGCAATCTGCTTCTGTAAAGATTTATAGCCTTGGAAACCCTATGGGGCAGTTTTAGTCTGTCTTGTAGGGTCACTATGAGTCAGAATCAATTCAATGGCAGTGGATTTGCTTTTTGAGTTTTCTCTGACCCATTGGGTGAGGATTCTTGGAAATTTACTCTTGATTTCTTCCAGACTTTGCCCCAAGAGCCTTTTCCCTTACTTGATTTTGCTTTGTATCCTTCTGCTGCAATAGCTCACATCTGTGAATACAACTATATGTGGAGTCCTGTGAATTTTATTCTCAAATCATCAAACTTGGGAGTGGCCTTGGGAATCTCCAACACAGTTAAAGGAAGGAAGCAGAAATAGAACATAAAGTTAACAGATGTTTATTTCTTGTTTGTTTGTTATTTATTTAAAGTAGACAAGTTTTAGCAAGTTTATATGCCAAAAGCATGAAATCCATGGAGTAAAAGAAACGAAAGATAATTTATACAGTAAGGACCCCAAGAACTTTGTTCTGCCATGAAAATGCCCTAGATGATATGTGTATGAATGATACACATTTTTATTGTAACATTCTTAATGAAGAATAAGATCTTCCTAAGAAGCAACACTCTACATGAACGATAAAACCCAAAACCAAACTCACTGCTGTCAAGCGGATTCTGACTCATAGCGATCCCACAGGACAGAGTAGGACTGCCCCACAGGGTTTCTAAGGCTGTAAATCTTTACAGAAGCAGACTGCTACATCTTTCTTCCATGAAATGGCTGGTAGGTTCAAATTACCAACCTTTTGTTGGCAGCTGAGTGCTTTAATCACTGTGCCACCAGGCTCCAGCAATAAACACTTCAAACATGATAAAAGAAAAAAACTCTTCAGATTTTTAAATCACTGGGAACAATAAAACAGGAATTATTAAGGAATCTAAATTGTCATCTTGAGGGGAAAAAAATTAATTCAAGAACCATCCAAAACTCTTAATATTTTTTCAAAGGAAATACCAGCAGAATCATATCCTCTGTACTCCAGTCTCTGAAGGCCTTTGATTAGGGTCTCCAAGATTTCTCGTCTCGTCCGAGGAACATGGTAGTTTAAGTAAGCAAATATACCTGCAAATAAACAAATACTTAATGGAAAATTCTGATTAAACTATGAAAACACAATCTTCATTGACATAATTAGGTCCAAGTACAAAAACTATGCAGCTGAATTCCACCACTAAAAAAGAAAGAAATCCTCACTTCAAATTGTTTAAAAGCCATGAGCTTTCTTTCAAAGAAACATAAAACTGACCTCTAATCTTCCATGCCTGCTATTTAGTCAAGTTAAATTACTGAAAAATTAACCAATCAACAAATTTATGGTTTATGTCCTAGGAACTCAGCAGTATGTTTAAAGGACAATATTTTCTGAAATAAAGGAGCCTAGGTGGTGTGAGCAGTTTTCAAATGGAAGGCCTGGCAAGCTATTTCTGTTAAGATTACGGCCAACAAAACCCCATGGAGCAGTTATACTCTGTAACACATCGGGTCACCACAAATTAGGGGTCAATTCAAAGGTCTGTTGTTGTTGTTGTTGTTATGTGCCATCGAATCGGACCCAACTCATAGCAACCCCTCCTTGGGTTTCCGAGACAGTATCACTACAGAATTAGATTGCCCCATCGTAGCTAACATCATTTTCTGAAACATATTTTACGTAACCTAAGGGCCCTACAAAACTATACAAATACAGTAACTTTTTTTACTTCCAATGACCGATAAAACCCAAAACCAGTAACCTTTAGGAATAAATAACTTATAAATAGCAATTTTTAATTTTCAAACCCTAATAATTTTAATAGGAAAAAAAATTACTAAAAAGAT
>NW_006921652.1:7956029-7994863 GCF_000298275.1 Orycteropus afer afer
AATGGTTTCAGTCTCTCTCCATTGAGGGTAATGTTGGCTGTTGGTTTTGCATAAATGCCCTTTATTATGTTGAGGAATGTCCCTTCTATTCCTAGTTCGCTGCGAGTTTTGATCAGAAATGGGTGTTGGATTTGGGTTATTATCTTTTTAATAATAACCATTTGCTTAGTGTATGTGCTGCCGAAATGAGCACATAAAAACCATTTTTAATAACCATTTGATTCACGAGATACTAGCAAAACAGTCAGATATTTCCTCCCTCTGATATCTGAGAACATTTACAGTCTTCACCAGCTTGATGTTCTAAGATGTCTGGGGATTCTTCTCTGATTGTTTTAGATCCACTGCTGATGAAGTTGATACCTTTACTTTTTAATACTGTTATTAGTAACTCTATTTCTCTTCTGGGCCTCATTTCTTTGGTAAAATGTTTTACTGTGATTTTGTTATGTGTGCAACTGTATTTACCAAATTAAAACTGTAAACCTAGTGAAGGATCCTATTATTTTTAGAGTATATTGCTAAGAATTAATAAAAGCACTATCAGGCCACATTAGGTGGATATTTACAGAAAAGGAGAAAAATGTGGACAGATTTGAATTCTTAAAAAGTCCAGATTTACTGGACCAGTTGAGATTAGAGGACTCCCCAAGACTATCATCCTAAGATAAACTTTAAACCTTCCCTAAAAGAAGACATAGGGCCATAGAATCTATTCCAACTCACAGTGAACCAGTAGGACACCGTAGAACTAACTGCCCCTTGTGTTTCCAAGGCTGTTATCTTTACTGAAGCAGACACCACAACTTTCTCTGTGAAGCAGTTGGTGGGTCTGAATCACAAACCTTTTGGTTAGCAGCCGAGTGCTTCATCACTGTGCCACTGGGACTCCTTACTCTAAATCTTATATCAAAGTTATCCTTTGAGGTCACCTGTTAGTAATAGCAGACTGAACCATAAAATAAAGATATCAGTCGTGAGTTATGAGATTCTTAAAAAAAATCAACTACAGGAGACCAAATGGTCAAAAATTTCTCTAAAGCAAAGATGGGGATGTAAGTGGGAAGGGAAATTAGAGTACTGGAAATGGTACACCCAGAAAGGAATGAATGAGAATAATGCAAAATGTAAATTGTAACACTGAAAACTTCGTCAGAAATTGCTAAATGGGAACCTAATCTGATGTGTAAACTCTTGTCTTAACCACAGTATTAAAAAAAAAAAAAAGAATAAAACAAAAGTAACACAAAAAACATAATTTCCACAAAATCCTAATAGTATCTGGCAAATGTATAGAAACCATTTACTAGTGTTACTAGGTGCAAAAGGGAGGGGGGGAAGGAGGGTTTATTGCTTAAGGAGTACTGAGTTTAAGTTTACTGTAAAGGAAAAATCATGTTGATTAAGGGTAGGGTTGCACCTACCCTTAACTGGGTTTCCAAGGCAGTAAATCTTTAGGGAAGTATATTGCCCAGTCTTTCTTCCGTAGAGGGGCTGGTGGGTTTGAACCACTAACATTCAGGTTAGCAGTCAGATGCCTTAGCACTGTGCGACCAGAGCTCCTTAATTAAAATAATTGCTATCAATTAGTTATACACTTATAAAAAGCTGAGTTTTGCTTACAGACAACCAAATACCTCATGAGATTTGGTTCCTTGGTTTGGAGGTTTAAGGTCATGGTTTCATCCCAGGTAACTGGCCTAGTATCTCCTTTAGTGTTCTACCTCCTAGTTCACTGCATAATGCCTTAGGTCTTAAAAACTTGCAAATGGCCATTCAAGGTACAACTGGTCTCTATTCCCCTGGAGCATCAGAGGAAGAAGGAGAGTGAAGAACAGAAAGAATATGGAATGTGTGGCTACATGCCTCCATGAACAACTGCCACCTTTGCCACGAGACAAGAGAACCAGAGTCCATTACTGCATGTTTTGATCAAGAATCTTTGACCAAAACGGGGATGCAGAAGAGAATTTCAAGTTCTTAATGTAATCCAGATTTTCTGGACCCATGGAGGCTAGATGAGTCCCTAAACTACTGCCCTGACATAATCTTTAAACCTTAAACCAAAAATATCCCCTGAAGTCTTCTTTACACTAAACAAGTCTACCTTAACTAGTAAAAAAAATGCCTGCCTTGAACATTATGCTCTTTTAAGAACTATCTATATGGGGTCAAATTGACAACAGCAACAAGATTAGACAGGGTGAACCTTAGGAGGCAGTAAGCTTATGTATAATGGTGGGGCAGCAACTCAGAAAATGAGGGTGAGAATGGCTATACAACCTGAAGCACTTATGAACACCTTGTTTAACAACATATCAGAGAAGACTTGGATGACAGACTTGGCTAACTCAGTTAAATGTAACCTAGTTGCAAGTAAAGACTTTCACACCTTACTGAAATCAAAAGTGAACATAATTTTAACTCATTAATTAAATTATTAAAGTTCCTATTCTTGGTTGAATTTATGTCCTTATGAATAATTTTATTTTTACATTTTTTTATTACATATAGAAATTGTTAAATCAGTGCATGTTCTATGTATATTCTCAAAAATAACAAAAATAAATTGTTTAAAAAACTCATAATAGTCTTATTGCACCTAAGAAGATACTACTACTAAAAGATCATCCAGGACAATGTCCTTATTTAACTTTTCCCTATTATCCTCCAACCTGCCTTTTACAACTAGTTTCTTCATTTCAGGCTGTAATCAAGGATCACTGTTGTTGTTGTTGTTAGGTGCTGTCAAGTTGTTTCCTACTCATAGCTACCCTATGCACAGCAGAATGAAACACCGCCTGATTCCGCACCAGTTCCGTGATCCTTGCTATACTTGAGCCCATCGTCGCAGCCGTGTCAATCCATCTCATTGAAGGCCTTCCCCTCTTTCATCGACCCTCCACCTTACCAAGCATGACATCCTTCTCCAGGGAATGATCTCTTCTGACCACATGACCAAAGTAGGTGAGACGAAGTCTGGCCATTCTCACTTCCAAGGAGAATTTCGGCTGCACTTCCGCCAGGACAGATCTATTAGTTCCTTTAGCAATCCACGGTACTTTCAGCATTCTTCACCAGTACCACCACTCAAAAGCATCAATTCTTCTTTGGTCTTCCTTATTCACTGTCCAGATCTCACATGCATATGAGATGATTCAAAATATCATGGCTTGTGTCAGGCACACCTTAGTCCTCAAGAAGACATCCTTGCTCCTCAGCACTTGAAAGAGTTCCTCTGCAGCCGACTTGCCCAGTGCTATACGTCATCTAATGTCCTGATTGCTGCTTCCACTGGCGTCGATTGTAGAACCAAGCAATGTGAATTCTCTGACAACCTCAATCTTTTCTCCATTTATCATGATGCTGTTTATTGGTCCAGTTGTGAGGATTTTTGTTTTTTTTATATTAAGATGTAATCCATACTGCAGACTGTATTCTTCAATCTTCATCAGTAAGTGCCCCAAGTCATCCTCACTTTCAGCAAAGTTGTGTTGTCAGCATATCGCAGGTAAATGATTCTTCCTCCAATCCTGATGCCACATTTTTCTTCATATAGTCCATCTTCTTGAATTATTTGCTCAGCATATAAATTGAATAAGTATGGGGAAAGGATACTACCCGGATGCACTCCCTTCTTGATTTTAAACCATGCACTGTCCCCTTGTTCTGTTCGAACAACAGCCTCCTGGTCAAGGTAAAAATTCCTCATGAGTATAATCAAGTGCTCGGGAATTCCCATTCTTCTCAATGTTATCCATAATTTGTCATAATCTACACAATCAAATGCCTTTGCATAGTCAATAAAACACAAGTAAACATCTTTCTGGTATGCTGTGCCTTGAGCCAACATCCATCTGACAGCAGCTATGATATCCCTTGTTCCACATCCTCTTCTGAATCCAGCTTGCACCTCTGGGAGTTCTGTCAATATACTGCTGCAAACGTTTTTGAATTATCTTCAGTAAGATCTTACCTGCATGTGACATTAATGATATTGTTCAATAATTTCCACATTCTGGGGATCACCTTTCTTTGGAATGGGTGCAAATATGGATCTCTTCCAGTCAGTTGGCCAGGTAGCTGTCTTCCAAATCTCTTGGCATAACCAAGTGAGTGCCTCCAGTGGGGCATCTGTTTGTTGAAATATCTCAGTGGGTATCCCATCAATTCCTGGGAGCCTTGTTCTTAGCCAATTCCTTCATTACAACTTTGACTTCCTCCTTTAATACCACTGGTTCTAGATCATATGCCACCTCCTGAAATGTATGAACATCGACCAGTTCTTTTTGGTACAATGACTCTGTGTATTGTTTCCATCTTTTTTTTTTTTTTTTTATGTTTTCTGCATCACTCAATATTTTGCCATAGAATCTTTCAATACTGCAACTTGAGGCTTAATTTTTTTCCTCAGTTCTTTCAGCTTGAGAAATGCCAAGCATGTTCCTCCCTTTTGGTTTTCTAACTCAAAGTCTTTGCACATTTTATTATAGTGATTGGCTTTGTCTTCTCGAGCTGCT
Source organism: Orycteropus afer afer (assembly GCF_000298275.1). Classification (NCBI taxonomy): domain Eukaryota; kingdom Metazoa; phylum Chordata; class Mammalia; order Tubulidentata; family Orycteropodidae; genus Orycteropus; species Orycteropus afer. The sequence continues at coordinate 7,960,550 of NW_006921652.1, forward strand.
CTTTGAAATCTTCAGTTCAGCTCTTTATATTGTCATTTCTTCCACTTGCTTTAGCTACTCTCCACTCAAGGGCAAGTTTCAGAGTTTCTTCTGTCATCTACTTTGGTCTTCTCTTCTTTTCTCATCTTTTTAGTGACCTCTTGCTTTCTTCATGCATGATGTTCCTGATGTCATTCCAAAATTCTTCTGGTTTTTGGTCATTGGTGTTCAATGCATCAAATCTAGTCTTTAGATGGTCTCTAAATTCAGGAGGATCACTGTTACATTGTGAAATCTCTTTGAATCTAGAATGATCTCCCCTAGTGCCCTATTCCCCCAAGATTCTCATCTTCTAGCCATGTCCTAATTGTATCCCCATGGTGTGATCTAATCAGTTCCTCTATCCTTTGTATCTCCTATAAACTGGAAGATAAAGCTAATGGCTTGATTGAGTTAAGGTTAAAAATCTAGGGCAAGAATCATTCACAGGAATGTATTTTATGTATACATGTGTTTTATATTGTCTGGTGGTCCCTTATTATTGATTCATCAACAGTGACAGATCACTGAGCCTATGATATTCTAAAAGTATCTTCAAAATACTTTCTAGAGCTTTAGAAATTGACTGCACTGAATCTATGACATCCATATTTTCTTTTTTTGTAGTTTAAATAGTAAATGTGCATTTCTCAATTATGGCATCTTAGATTCAATGAAATACCATATACCTACTTTCAATTCAGAACTTATCTTTTCTTTGAAAGAAAAAATACTTCTATTATACACACATCAGTAATTATTAGTGCAATTATTGGTATTCTTTGGGAGCTCTGGTGGCGCAGTGACTAAGGCATTTGACTGCTAACTAGAAGGCTGGCAGTTCAAACCTACCAGCCACTCCTTGGAAGGAAGGTTGGGTAATCTACTTCCATAGTGATATCGCCTCAGAAACCCAAGGAGAGGTCACTATGAGTCGGGTGCAACTCGAGAGCAACGAGTTTGATTTTGGTTTTGGTATCGAACAAAGAAAAGGAGCACAATAATTGAGGAAGTAGAAATAGGAGTGACATTTTCCTGACACAAAGGAGCATGAACTAAAGGAATTGAAAAGGATGATAAAGAAGCAAGAGGCAGGACACAAAAAGATATATGCACACTCAGGTTCATAGCAGCACTATTCACAATAGCAAAGAGATGGAAAAAATCTAAGGGCCCAGCAACCAAGGAATGGATAAACAAACCGTAGTACATACACACAATGGAATACTATGCAACCCTAAAGAATAATGTAGAATCTGCAAAACACAACATAACGTGGACGAACTTGGAGGGCATTATACTGAGTAAAATAAGTCAATCACAGAAAGACAAATACTCTATTAGTCCACTATTGTAAAAAGTCAAGGAAAGGTTTACACATGGAAGGAAACTTTCTTTGTTGGTTACCAGGGATGGGAGGGAAAATTTCTAGATAGGTTGGGGGGAATAAAGACTACACATACACACACACACACACACACATGCCAAAGATCATTAGTTCATTAGTGGTTACTAGGAATAGGAGAGAGGGAAAAAAGGGGAGCTTTTATTTGGGGGGCACTGAGTTTATGCTAATGGTGGGAGCATATTTTAGAAAAGGATAGTAATTATGATGGCACAACATGAAAAATGTCATCAATGTCCCTGAGCTGTAAATGTGGAGGTTGTTATTATTATTGTTATGTTGGCTAATGTCTTGTTGTGTATGTTTTTACCACAATAAAAGTTTAAAAAAAAAGATGAGACACTGAGAAATATGTAGAAAAATTTTCTAACATCAACATAACAGAGCTAGGACAAGGAAGATAGACCATTAGTCTAAGTTCTGCCAGGATAGAAAAAGAGGAGACAAAAGGAGATAGAGTCTGTAAATTTTACAGAGCAGCCTCATGACAGCACTACTGACCCAGGACAGTCCACCAGCAGGGACACAGCTGGGATAAGGGGTTGGGTGGAGTGGTGTGTTGTTGTTGTTAGACACTGTTGAGTAGGCTCTGACTCATACTGACCCTATGAACAACAGAACAAAACACTGCATGGTCCTGTACCAGTCCCACAATTCTTCCTATGTTTGAGCCCATCATTACAGCCACTGTGTCAATTCACCTCACTGAGGGTCTTCCTTTCTATGCTGACCATCTACTTTACCAAGCATTATATCCTTTCCCAGTGAATGGTCCCTCTGACAACATGACCAAAGTAAGTGAGACATTCTGACTTCCAAGAAGCATTCCCACTGCACTTCTCCCAGGACAGACTTGTTTTTTGTTCTGGCAGTCCATGGTATTTTCAGTATTCTTCGCCAACACAATTCAAAGCAATCGACTTTTTTTCAGTGTTCCGTATTCATTGTCCAGCTTTCACATGCATTATGAGGCAACTGAAAATACCATCACTTGGGTCAGGTGCACCTTAGTCTTCAAAGTGGTATCTTTGCCTCATAACACTTTATAGAGGTCTTTTGCAGCACATATGTCTGATTTCCTGACTGCTGCTTCTACGGGTTTTGGCCATGGATCAAAGTAAAATGGAATCCCTGACAACTTCAATCTCTTCTCCACTTATGATGATGTTGATTATTGGTCCTGTTGTGAAGATTTCTGTTTTCTTTATGTTGAAGTGTCATCCACACTGAAGTGTAGTCTTTAATCTTCATCAGTAAGTTCTTTAAGTTGTCTTCACTTTGAGCAAGCAAGGCTGTGTGATCTACATACTGTAGGCTGTTAATGAGTCTTCCTCCAATCCTGACACCATGTTTTTCTTCATATAGTCCAGCTTCTCGGATTTGCTCAGCATACAGATTGAATAAGTATAGTGAAAGGATACAACCCTGATGTACACCTTCCTGATTTTAAACCATGCAGTATCCTCTTGTTCTGTTCCAACAACAGCCTCTTGGTCTACGTACAGCTTCCTCATAAGCACAATTAAGTATTCAGGAATTCCCATTCTTCTCAATATTGTCCATCATTTATTATGATCCACATAGTTTAATATCTTGGCTTAGTCAATAAAACACTGATAGACATCTGTCTTGTATTCTTTGCTTTCAGCTAAGACTCATCTGACATCAGCAACGAAATCCCTCATTCCACATCCTCTTCTGAATACAGCTTGTATTTCTGGAAGTTCCCCATTAATATACTGTTGTAACCATTTCTGCACAATCTTCAGCAAGATCTCTCCTTGCATGTGATATCAATGATACTGTTCAATAATTTCCATATTCTGCTGGATCACCTTTCTTTGGAATGGGTACAAATACAATCTCTTTCAGTCAGTTGGCCAGGTAGCTTATCTTCCAAATTTCCTCACAGTAAACACCTCCAGAGCTGCATTTGTTTGTTGAAATATCTCAATGAGTATTTGGTCAATTCCTGGAGCCTTGTTTTTCACCAATTCCTTCAGTGCAGCTTGGATTTCAGTATCATTGGTTCTTGATCATATGCTATCTCCTGAAATAGTTGGCAGCAACCAATTCTTTTCTATACAGTCACTGTATATTTCTTCCATCTTCTTTTGATGCTTCATTTGATGTTTTGTCCATAGAATTCTTCAATATTGCAACTCCAGGCCTGAATTTTTTCTTTCCATTCTTTCAAGTTAAGAAATGTCAAGCATGTTCTTCCCTTTTGGTTTTATAATTCCATGTCTTTGCACATTTCATCACAATACTTTGTCTTTTTTAGCTGCCATTTGAAATCTTCTGTTCAGTTCTTTTCTTTCAGCATTACTTCCATTCACAGGAGCTCTGGTGGCGTAGTGCCTAAGGCATTTGACTGCCAACCAGAAGGCTGGTGGTTCAAACGCACCAGCCACTCCTCAGAAGGAATACTGGGCAATCTACTTCCGTATTGATACCACCTCAGAAACCCAAGGAGGGGTCACTGAGTTGGACCGACTCGACGGCAGTGAGAGTTTTTTAGTTCCATTCCCTTTAGCTACTCAATATTCAAAAGCAAGTTTCAGAGTCTCTTCTGACATCCATTTTGGTCTTTTCTTCCTTTCCTGTTTTTTTTTTTTTTTTTTAATGCTCTTTTGTTTTCTTCATGTATCATGTTCTTGATGTCATTCCACAACTCATTTGGTCTTCAGACACTGGTGTTCAATGTTTCAAATCTACTCTTCAGATGGTCTCTAAATTTAGGCAGGATATAATCAAGGTCATATTTTGGGTCTCATGGACTTAAGTTAATTTCTTCAGCTTCAACCTGAACTTACATAAGAGCAGTTGATGGTCTGTTCCACAGTCAGCTCTTGGCCTTGTTTTGACTGATGATACTGAGCTTTCCCATAGTCTCTTTCCACAGAGATAGTACATATGATTCCAGTGTATTCCCTCTGGTGAGGTCCACATGTATTGCACCTGTTTTTGTTGTTCAGAAAAGATATTTGCAATGAATAAGTAATTGGTCTTGCAAAATTCTATTGTGATCTCTGGCATCGTTTCTATCACTAAGGCCATATTTTCCAACTACCAATGATTCTTTTTGTTTCCATCTTTCACATTCCAATCACCAGTAATCGTCAATACACCTTGATTGCATATTTTGTCAATTTCAGATTGTAGAAGTAGATATAAATCTTCAATTTCCTTGTCTTTGGCTTTAATGGTTGGTATGTAAATTTGAATAATAATAGTATAACTCATCTTCCTTGAGGACATATGGATATTATCACTGACAGCACTGTACTTCAGGATAGATCTTGAAACATTTTTTTTGACGGTGAATGTAACACCATTCCTCTTCAATTTGTCATTCCCAGCATAGTACACCAACTGTCTGATTCAAAATGGCCAATATGAGTAGTCTATTTCAGCTCACTGATGCCAAGGATATCGATCTTTATCCATTCCATTTCATTTTTGACTACTTGCAATGTTCCTAGATTCATACTTTGTACATTATACATTCCAGTTATTAATGGATGTCTGCAGCTGTTTCTTTCCATGATGAGTTCTGCTTCATCAGCAAGTGAAGGTCCCAAAAGCTTTACTCCATCCACATCATTAAGGCTGACTCTACTTTGAGGATGCAGCTCTTCTCCAATTTTATGTTGACTGCCTTCCAACCTGATGGGTTCATCTTCCAGCAATGGATATCAGACAATGTCTCATGGCTCTTCATAAAGTTTTCCAATAATATATCAGACATTGTTTTGCTGCTATTCGTAAGATTTTCAGTGGCCAGTTTTTTCAGAAGTGGATGGCCCCATCATTCTTCCCAGTCTGGAAGCTCCACTGAAACTTGTCCACATAGGTGACATGCTGGTATCTGAAATACCCGTGGCATAGCCTCTAGCTTCCCAGCAACATGCAAGCCACAGTGTATGACAAATTGACAAGACGAGTGGAGTGGCTGGGAACATAAAATTGCAACAAATAACTAGCCAACCAGCCGTACAGGGCATGTTCACAAATAAAGCACTCAAAACTCAAAATGGTATTTGTGAGAGTTGAAATTTCTAGCATCAATTCTTATTTTCAGGTCTTACACTTGTCTTATCAAATCTCCTAATAAAAAAAAAAAAAAAAAAAAAAAGTTCTGCTTAATAGAACTACCAAATCCTAAAATTAAGTCTTTGCCACTCTTTGGTAATTGCTCCAACACCTCATATAGTAGTTATATACAGCTTAGGAGATTTTGTCCTGTCAAATCAGCATACACTTCCAAAGTGTAAGTTTTCTTATTAATGGAATGTACCTGGAATAAAATATCTAACTGAAGCAGACGTTTGCATCTATGGGCTCAGAAAATGGTAAATTAAATTCAATGACATAAAAGCACTTTTGAGCACTCTGCTTAACAAAATATCAGAAAAGACCTAGATGACAGACTTGACTCATTGGGTTAAAAGCAACCTAGTTTCAAGTAAAAACTGTTGTGATGGTTAAGGTTATATGTCAACTGAACTAGGCCATGATTCTCAGTATTTGGGCAGATATTATGTAATTATCCTCCATTCTGTGATCAGATGTGAAGAGCCAATCCATTAAAAGGAAAGTGCCCTTGGAGGTGTGGTCTGCATCCAATATATATGGACATTCTGGCAAAGCTTGTCTTCTCTTGATCTTGCAACCAATTCATCATCTTCTGACCTCCAGTTCTTGGGATATGAGCCAGCAGCCTGCCGTCTGACCTGCTAATTTTGGGTTTCATCAGCTCCTGTAACCCCATGAGCCAGGAAAAGATTCCAGCCTAATGCATGATACATGAATTTGGGACTTGCCAGCCTCCAAAACTGCATGAGCCATTTACTTGAAACAAATCTCTCTCTAGGTATATTATATACACATTTTACAGGTTTTGTTCCTCTACAGAATCCAGCCTAAGACAATTGTTAAACCTTACTGAAATCAAAACTGAATACAATTTAACCTAGTAATTGAATTATCAAAATTCCCATGGTTGGCTGAATTTATAATAAATAATTTTATTTTTACCTATTTTTTTCTATTTGGCAACTTCAATATTTTAAGGCCCTAGACACTGTAACATTTCAGATTCAGTCTCTAAATTTTATACCTACTAATCAAAATAAAGGAGCTCTGGTAGCACAGAAGTTAAAGCATTCTGCTGCTAACCAAAGGTCAGCAATTTGAACCCACCAGCCACTCCAGGAAAGAAAGACGAGGGAGTTTTTTCTGTAAAAATTTACAGCCCTGGAAACCCTATAGGACAGTTCTACTGCGTCCTATAGGGTCGCTATCAGTCAGAATTGACGCAATGGTAGTAGGTGGTAGTAGGAGCCAAAATGTATGTACAATACCAATTAACTTTAAATTTATAAATTTTCTTGTAACACAAGTTACAAATTAATTCACTCTCATCATTAGATTCAAACTACACAGATGCTACAGAATGAGTTGTGAAAAATCTTTCTACCTTCTCATACATAGCTCCACACAATTCCAGTTTCTTCTTCAGAGACAACCAATGTTAATCCCATATACATAATCCAAATCCTCCAATTATGAATTTTTCTACAGATAATGAATCTAGACATATATAATTTTAACTAACTCACTCACTGCTGTGGAGTCGGATCCGACTCATAGCAACCCCTTCTTGGGTTTCCAAGGTGGCATCACTACAGAAGTAGATTGCCCAACCTTCCTTTCCAAGGAGTGGCTGGTGGGTTTGAACTGCCAGCCTTCTGGTTAGCAGTCAAATGCCATAGGCACACCACAACCAGAGCTCCTTATATGGTTTTAGAGGGCTTAATTTTTTAACACATAAATGTGATGATACAATATATTTTGTTCTATACTTTTTTTCTCTTAATATTTTGGAAATCTTCCTATGCCAGTACACACATACATGCATTATTCTATTTAAGGACTATATATATCTCTTCTGCACATAAAAAAAACTTTCTGGAGCTCAAAGTACTGCTTAAACCTGAGCTCTCTAATTATACACTCTCACTGTCTACCTAGGTTATCAATCTTTCAATCAAATCTGTCTACCTATGTCATCATCTTTCCCAAGATAAAAACATGAACTTCATGCTCACAAACTTTCAAACCTTCCATTTCTCCCACTTCTGACCATTTACATTCATGCCACAATTTTCCATCATCCTGCCAAGTCAGCCTTTCTAGGCCTTTTTGTGCTCTTACTCCTGTGACACTGAGCACCTATACAACAAAGTCAAAGAGACATGCAGAAATCACTCATTCATTTCAGATCCATTTTCCTGTGTACCATCCCAACTGCTAAGCAACCCTATTAACTCACTGCTTGCCTAATATTTAAACTTCCTCCAGAATCTAGACTACTAGTCCAGTCTAATCTAGTCTAGCAGTTAGGCTACTCTCAAATCTCCATTTCTCTCATCCCAGCTTCTTTCTCATTTTTGGTAGATTATCACATTACAGAATTAAGTCTTTATCTTCAATTCACCCTACATACTTCACATCCTTGGGTATAAGCTCAAAAAAAGAGAAAAGCGTATTCACAAAATACTCTCTGGAGTCAGCCTCTTCTACTTGTAATTCTTCTGTGATTCCCAGCTTTGTAAATACAGACCCCTTTGTTAATATCAAAACATTTTGAGGATTGTAATAGTGAGTTACCTTCTCACTATTCAATAATGTACAACAATTTTTATTCAATTTACAGACAATGCTTAGAGTATAAAACAATCAAATGGACATCCTTTAATAAGTTCATGGCTTATAGGTCAGCAACTATAGCTCTAAAACTCAAATTTTCAACTCTCCCAGGAGACCTCAGTCCTACAACATTCTCTCATTTTTGGTATACTCACTTTCCTCCTCAACACAAACTCAGGCCCTCTGCCTTCAGATATACAAATTCTCTAGTGATTAATTTGTTGCTGTTATGTGCTGTCAAGTCGGACCCAACTCATAGCGACCCCTCCTTGGATTTCTGAGGCAGTATCACTACGCAAGTAGATTGCCCAACCTCCCTTCCAAGGAGTGGCTGGTGGGTTAACCAGCCTCCTGGTTAGCAGTCAAGTGCCTTAGGCACTACGCTACCAGAGCTCCCCTAATGATTAATAGTCAAATCCAATTACTTCTCCCTGCAATATGAAACATGAATGACCTTTTCTACTTTTGCAAACTCTGTTCTAGTCAATATACTGCCTTGGAACTCTTCTATGTCTATCTAACCACTCTTTTTTGGTCTCTTTTCCTAGCACTTCTATTTCTTATTTCAACCCCTCTACTGGTGGTTCTCAATCTGTTTTCACCTCCACTCACTGATGTGGAACATATGCTATCAGTGACATCACTCAAGGCACAGCAATTCTCTACCAGTGGGCACTATTCCTCAGCATAAAAGTCCTGCCTTATTATCTGGAGTATTCCTGGCCTAACTCAGATACTAAAGTTCAAGTGTATGAACTCCTCATCATTCCCCATGTGGGCTATAACATGGCAATGCACAGGGACTGTGCTATCATCTGTTCCATGCATATTCATCCTGTTGGCTCCAACCAGACAGCAAATTCCTTGTAGGCAATTCCCTTATTTTAGCTATCTCTCCAAAGGGCAGAGTGTGAAAGTACAGTGAGAGCTGGAACTTAAAGGGACTGCCGTGCTTTTCCAGGTCTCACAAGTTTTCCATCTTTGACAGGGCCAGTCTTACAATTTTTTCTATTGTTCTCTATTAGCGGAAAATAAATATTTGAGTTTTCCTTCTCTGACAGGGTACAACCTTATGTATGTTCTGGCTTTCAGAGGTTTTACTGTACTAGTTCCTTATTTATTCTTTGTAACCTGCCTGTTTCTTCAGCAGTAAAATTGGGTCTAACAATTCACACATTGTGGAATGGGATGTTGGTTATGTGAAAACTCCCAACATTTAATCTTCATCCTAAAAGCCTCTCTCAACTGAATCTTTTCTAAATCAGTTCTGATCTTTTCTTTTATAATACTTTTAACTCATTTTTCCTGGAAAAAGATGAAGAAAAAACCTGCAACCAGAATGCCAAGTACGTGGCTCAAAACACACCATGTCATTCAGGTACAATTACCAAATGAAGCACACTGGGGATTAATCAGGTTGAAAATTCACTACTTCACAGAAGCAAATTAAATGATGTATTTCATTAAATGACTAGAAACTAGACAAAAGTATAACTGATTCTAAAGTCAGCTCCATTACAATATTTTCAACAAGCTATTTATAGGTGTTTCTGCTTTTGTGTAGGTTTCTTTCACAATCTACTCTAAATTTAAACATGCTCCTCACTTTCTGATTAAATTAGCATAAATTTAAATACAAGAAAAATACACACTAATGAGTACACTCTATCATTGCTCAGTTTCTTACTGCAAAAGACTACATAGATTGTTTCCATTATTATAATCATTCCTCCCTTAAAAAAAAAAAAAAAAAATTGTCTTCCAGAGGGTAAGATCAGTGGTAAATTTCAATTAGAAAAGGTAAGAATGACAATGACCAAGTTAATACCAATTTCAGAACATATATCAAACGTGTAAGATATTAATCTGACAATTCCTTTCATTAATACTTTTAGGAAATAATAAAATAACTAACCCTCAAAATACAGAGTACAAGGGCCTAACTATATTTTTGAAATATTCTGAAAAAGATATTGGTCAAATGGAGATCAACATTTTTCATTGACAGTTTTTCAAATGCGTGCCCATGCAAGTAATAAAGAATGTATAATCTATGTCACAGTCATTTCCGGGACTTTTCCACCAGGGAAATCAGGTCTTAAGATCACGCCCATTCACCAAGTTATTGATTAGCACTGGTTTCTGTAGAGACGGGGTGGCAGTAACTAAGGTAATGTGTAATGCCATTGTCGTAGCTCTAGATATAACTGTTTTATCTTGAGCCAGCCACAGAGAAAGGAACTGAAAATAAATTTTTAAAAATTTAAGGTAATTCTAAAATGTACTATAAATTGAAGAGACCTCACGCTATGTTCCACAGGTGCCTCACTTCTGAAGGCTCCCCCCTGCACAGCCCATTTATCTCAGCCATGTCCACTTTTCCAGTACAGACATTTCTCTCCCCTCTAGGTTCCCTTCGCGCAAAGCCGTCCCAGTCTACCCCTCAATGATCTCCTTTAGGGCCTCCCTCTCAGGTGTCCTTGGGGGCCCCCACCTCACTGCTCTCGCACGGAGAGGCCAGCCCCCGACCCCAACACCCGCAGCCACAGCTGGATGCCCCGGCCCATCATCCAGACTTGGTCCCTCCACAACCCTGCTCTCGCCGGCTCCTGGGGCCTCGGCGGCACCCACACCGCATCCCAGCACCGCCCTGCAACACGCCCCCCGGCCCCAGATTCCCTTACCGCACATGATGCAGGAGGCACGATCCGCAGAGCCAGTGATAGACGGCTGGCGAGACTGGAAGAGCACAGAGGAACCTCTGGGGCGTCAGTGGGGCCGGGAGGCCAGGTGGCACCTACGCGATTCCCTCTGGGGATGCGACGACGGAGGCGCCGGGCAGAACCTCTCTCGGGTTCAGCAGCAACTGCTGCCGTACCCCGCCCCTCGGCGCGCAACGCGCCGCCGCCGTCGCCGCTGACAATGCCGGTTGGGCCGTGTTCACGCCACTTAGGCGCAAGTCCCGCCTCCCCGCTACGCCCCGCCCCGCCCCGCCCCACTGACCCACGCAGGCGCTGGCCTGCTGTCGGCGAAGACGTGGCACCGGCTAGTGGCTGGATCCGCTAGAAGTTCCTGGAGCCGCCCGGCGCCGGAGTCGAACGCAGGAGGGATTGGGCTACCGGGAAAAAGCTGGGCTTGGCAGGGAGTGATGGAAAGATAGGAAGGAGGAGGATGTAATAGTTTGCAAAGCAAACAGCCTCGGGGCACGCGCCCTATACTAAGGTCCCAAGAGCCTCATGGAGCAGGGAAAAGAGGAGAAACAAAGCAGGAGGCCTGAAAAGGGGTCTTAGGAAACATACAGTTTGGGATTGAAAAAAGACCTAAGGCCACTTAAGAAAAATTGCAAGGAAATGGGTGCGGTGCGTGTAGGAAAACATCAAAATTATTGGCTACAAACTTCCTTTCAGATTACACCTTCTGTTGACAATCCAATTTCTGACATAAGCTCTGAAGAAGAGCAGTGTAAAACTACAGCTCTTGACATGGCTGACAGTTATGTCTGACACCTAGACTAAACCTCATTTTGCCTTAAGAGACTCCATTTTGGATTTTTAAATGCAGCTTCTGTTAAACAACGCAGGTTGTCATTTCTGTAAAATTTACACTAAACTTTTAACCTAGAAACAAGGAATTCTACAGAAAAATGTGATTTTGCCCACTGTATTCTGCTTGTCCAAAGTTCTAAGATGGGCTTGTGGTTAGAAATGGCCTATGTAAAAAGACAGATTACTCATCTAGTACGAGTGTTAAGCACATGGCTTTAGTGCTAGGCCAATTCTCAGATACCTCCTTTGCTCCCCCTCAAAAAAAGTTTTTTCTAACCTGTGCCTAGGTCTTTACAAAGCCCTGTACTTTTCTATAACCTTGTTCTAGCCCCAGTCTAAGTTCTGTAAATGTCAACCCCATCACAAGTGTTTTAGCTGTACCCTTTTGTTCGTCTTTATAACCCTTTGTAAATGAACAGCTTTCTGGAGCTTCTTGACTCTGTTCCCATGTTTTGCAAAACGCCTTTTTTGCCATTAAGAAAATTTTTTGATGTTTTCCTTTCCAACAGACTCAGTCCTTTTTCCAGTGTGACAATTTTGGTGTCAGAAATCATGGGATCTAAAGACAACATGCTCCGCTGGCAGCAGCACTGGGAGAGCTGGGAAATCAGGCTCTGATGGAGCTGACTGATTGGAATCTCCTTTTTCCATGGCCCTTGTGGAGCCATCTGGATGAGTTCCTCTCAGATTTTAGAGCCTCTATCTTTGTTGCATGGGAGGCCTCTATCTTTGTTGCATGGGAGGCTCTCCAAGAGGAGCCGTGGTAGCATAGTGCCTAAGGCATTTGACTGCTACCCAAAAGGTTGGCAGTTCAAACCCACCTGCCACTCCACAGAAGGAAGACTGGGCAATCTATTGTGTAAAGATTTACCACCTATGAAACCCAAAGGAGGTCACTATGAGTCAGAATCAACTCAATGCCAGTGAGTTTGTTTTTTTATTTTATTTTTATATTGTTGTTGTCTTGCTTTCATTTTTAGGAGCTCTGATGATGCAGTGGTTAAGGCATTCAACTACTAAACAAAAGATCAGAGAATGGAACCCACCAGCTGCTCTGGGGCAGAAAGATGAGGCAATCTGATTCCATACAGATTTACAGCCTTGAAAAACCCTATGGTGCAGTTCTTCTCTGTCCTAAAGGATCACTATGAGTTGGAATTTACTCAATGGCAGTAAGTTTGATTTTGCTCTCATTTTTAACTAGGCCTGGATTTCTTTTCCCTTTTCACATTGTTTTGATGTTGGAGGTAATTCTACTTCTTCTTGAGTCTTAAAAGGAGCTCTGGTGACATAATGGATAAGGCATTTTGGTTGCTAATGGGAAGGTCAGCAGGTTGAACTCACCAGCTGCTTCGTGGAAGGAAGATGGGGCCATCAACTTCTGTGAAGATTTACAGTCTTGAAACCCGATAGGGGGTTGCTGTGAGTCAGAATCAACTGGATGGCAGTGAGGTGTTCGGTTTTTTTTTTTTTTTGGTCTTGAGTCTCAGGTGAGTCACAGAGGATAATTCTACTCTCAAACAGTTCAAGTGATTTAGATTTATTGTAACCCTGATATACCCGAAGATAGTACTCAGTTTGCTTATTTGTGAGCCTTGAGCTTCCTCTACCAGGATGTCAACTATCCCTAAAGTTTTCCACCTGCAAATTCAGGTGAAAGTTTTTCAGCTTGCAAGCTCAGGTTAAAATTTGAGACTCTAGTAACAACAGAATCCCAACTCCTTTTGGATTTTGGTGCTGAGGCAGTAATCAAGAGTAGTTCTCTGATCTGGTTCATGGACACATTTGTTTTAACAGGGCAATGGCTAATAACAAATCCAAAAGCAGAGAGTACACTCAGGGATTTCCACACAATTTATGAGCAAACATTATTGTCCTGTTAGTTCATTTGTGAGGCAATGGCATGATCTGACTAAAGACAGTTTGAAAATTCAATAGCTATTTCAATGTACTTTCCAATTGAAGAAACTATTTTGTTTAAGATCTGAAATAAAAGACTAGGTCTTCAGCTGCCAAAATAAATTTGTTTCAGAAGAGTGAAATGAGGTATCATATGACTGTTATGGAGGAATCTCAGAATCTTTAAGCCACAAACCAACAATCCTGCTGCAAACTCTGCTAAGAATTTTATTTGACATCTTTGATAAAGGAACTTGGATTTCCTCCTTAACTGGGATGATGGTTTGGGGTTTATGATCAAAACTGTAAGCTGAATATATTTGAAATAATTAAAAATCTTGTTGTTGTTGTTGTTATGTGCTGTCGAGTCAGACCCGACTCATAGCGACCCCTCCTTGGGTTTCCGAGGCAGTATCACTACGGAAGTAGATTGCCCCATCTTCCTTCCAAGGAGTGGCTGGTGGGTTTGAACCACCAGCTTTCTGGTTAGCAGTCAAGTGCCTTAGCCACTACGCTACCTGAGCTCCATTAAAAATCTTAGCAATCACTTAAAAAAAAAAAAAAGTTTCCACTCTTGCATTGTCTTTCCTTTGCTCTGGGGAATTTTTGTTTAGTGCTCAGCTTTTGTTATAGACTCTAATATTCTTCCAGCTGAGACCCCAACAAATTAATAAGTTTATCTAAGACCTATTTTTCTGTTACATTAAATTGGTCTTGTCAAAGAATTGCTGTATGCATTAGAAGAAAAAAAAAAAACCTGAGTTCCTTATATATTTATCTTATATGATGTGAAATATATAAAAGCCTAGCTTTAAGCTAGCTTTGGGAGCTCTGGTAGCATAGTGCCTAAAGCACTTGACTGCTAACCAGAAAGCTGGCAGTTCAAACCCACCAGCCACTCCTCGGAAGGAAGATGGGGCAATCTAATTCTGTAGTGATACTGCCTCGGAAACCCAAGGAGGGGTCACTATGAGTCAGGTCCGACTCGATGGCACATAACAACAAGCTAGCTTCACAGACTGGCAACTTTATGTGTGTTTCAAATCTGTCTTTTTCAAGTTTCCTGTCTTCTTTTTCTAATTATATCATCTGTTCAGTTAAAATGTGGCTGTTTAAAAGAAAAAGGAAATTGAACATTTTCTACAATTAAAACTTTTAAATAATGTATTCTGCATTACTGTATAGATTAAAAAGAATTAGAAACTAGTATTTTGCTTTCAAAATTTTTCATAAAAGATATCAGAGAAAACAGTAACACCCAAATGTGCCAATGGTTTTCATAGTTGTAATATATGCCTAAAGTTTAGCTTGGCTTCTTAACGGTATATGAGGTTTTTGTTTCATTTTATGTCTGAGTTTTAAGTTACCTTAGGAAGTCATGATTCCTAGTCACAAGTTGTTTTGTTCTGTTTTATAAAGTTGTTTTGTTCTGTTTTTTCCTCTCATAAAGTAGTCTTTAAGTCTTAGTTTTTTCTTCCAGGAAAAACTGCTTTTTGCTCCTATTTTTAAATCTAAACTTTTAATAATTACTCTAAGAAATTTTAATATAAACTAGTCTATCTGAAAAGTACACTAAAAAATAGACTACTTATTTTGATTGACATAACAAGGCCTAAAAAGGGATACATTATTCTAAATTGCTTCCTTAAAGGATCCTATAAAACTTGCTGAAGAGCAAAGATGTCTCTTTGAAGACTAACGTGCGCCTAACCTAAGCCATGGTATTTTTAATAGCCTCATATGCATGTGAAAGCTGGACAATGCATAAAGAAGACTGAGGAATAGTTGATACTTTTGAGTTGTGGTGTTGGCAAAGAATATTGAAAGCACCATGGACTGCCAGAAGAAAGAACAAATCTATCCTGGAAGTGTATCTGGAATGTTCTTTGAAAGCAAAATGGCCAGACTTCATCTCACCTACTTTGGTCATGTTGTCAGAAGGGGCCATTCCCTGGAGAAGGATATCATGCTTGGTAAAGTAGAACAACAAACGAATGCAATGCACTGCTGTCGAGTTGGGTCCAACTCATAGCAACCCCTCCTTGGGTTTCTGAGGCAGTACTACTATGGAAGTAGATTGCCCAACCTTCCTTTCAAGGAACAGCTGGTGGGTTTGAACCACCAGCCTTCTGGTTAGCAGGCAGAGCTCCCTGGTGAAGTGGAGAGTCAGCAAAAAAGGAGAAGACCCTCAATGAGATGAATTGACACAGTGGCTGCAATGATGGGCCCAGGTATAGCAAGAATTGTGAGGATGGTATTGTTTTATTCTGTTGTACATAATAGGGTCACTATGAGTTGGAGCCAACTCATTAGCACCTAACAACAATAAGATAAAGCATGCAAAGACAGAATTATAACAAATGTAATAATTTCTTATCTCCAGATGGTATTATTAAGTAGATTATAATGTTGTCTCAAAGAACTTACTCTAAACAGTTTAATAATAAATGAGCACTTATATAAATTAAATAGTCCTAACATTCCCAGGAATTAATGAAAATATATTTATTCTAACCAAGATACGTTTATGTCAACTGTAAAAGCAAAGCCTTTGTAAGTAACATTCTAAGTGTGGTAGTTAAAGTTGTATGTCAGCTTGGCTAGGCAGGTGGTAGTAGTCATTCCCCATGATAAGACTGGCAGTCAACTCCATGGTGGGATCTACCACAAACAGCTGAGTAGCTGCTTTAGGGATGTGGTCCACTTCCCATATATAAGCAGCAGTTTTGGGAATGGGCTCTAGATTATGACATGCTCGAACCCTGCATGTGTGTGTGTCGTGGCTCAGCAGCCTGCCATGCTCTGCTGACCTTGGGACTTTCAATGGACTTGAATTAATGGCCTGCCATGTGGTTTGGTAAACTCGGGACTGTGCCTTTTTACTTGTCAACCTTGGCCTTGTCAGCTTCAGCACCCAGCAGCTGTCTGAGTGAAGAAAAGCCTCTAGCTTCAGTGGACTGGGAAGAGGAGGCAGAGCTGAAGCCCAAGGTTGAGGGGCTTTCACCCAGCCCCTAGAGCCTGGGACTTTGAACTCAGACTTAAAGCCTCCAAACTGTAAGAGAATAAACTCCTATTTGTTCAAGCATCCCATTTGTGGTATATTCTTGTCAGAGTGGCACTAGGTAACCAGAACACTAAGTAACTTAGTTAAAAAAAAAAAAAAAAAAAAAAGTGCTGTCAAGTTGGATCTGACTCATAGCAACCCCTCCTCGGGTTTCCAAGGTAATATCACTACGCAAGTAGATTGCCCACTCTTCCTTTCAAGGAGTGGCTGGTGGGTTTGAACCACCAGCCTTCTTGTTAGCAGTCAAATACCTTAGGCACTACGCCACCAGAGCTCCTACTTAGTCAAAGGCTATCATAAATCCATTAATAACTGTAGGCTAAAATAAAAACTTGCATGGCATACAGAACTCTTGGAGACATCTGTTGAAGGGTTTGGCCTTAACTCCACTACTGCTATCATCCTATCATACCTTCAACCCCTTTACACTCCCACCAACCCTGAACAGGTAATTCCCCAGTTGAACCAACATTCTCAAACCTTTTGCACACATTGGTTATTCTGTATTGAATCACTTCCCCCATCTTTGTTGAAATGCTGCTTTTTCAGGAGGGCCCTTTCCATCTCCCCCTGTCACATTCAGGGACATACGTTATCCTTTCATTATTCTTTTAACTGCCCCCCTTTAAAACAACACACCTTGATATTTTATGACTTTTCAGGTGTCCCCACTAGTTTATATGTTTATTGAGTCTAGAGTAAGTCTTTGCATATCCAGCACCTAGTACAGACACAGTCACAAAGGGATCAAGAATGTTTGTTGAATGAAAAAAGCCATTATGTTCATAGCATAATTAACGTATGGCTGGTTATATGATCAAGTGAGCAAAGGACTTACAGTTTTCCTTAAAGAAAAAACAAAACCAATAAAACTCACTGCCGTCATGTCAGATCCAATTCATAGTGACCCCTCCTTGGGTTTCCGAGGCCCAATTGTCCTTCTAAGGAGTGGCTAGTGGTTTTGAACCACCATTCTTCTGGTTAACAGTCAAATGCCTTAGGCACTATGCCACCAGAGCTCCTTTAAAGAAAAACAAATGTCTTATTATTGGCCTCAAAGAGAGGCCAGAAAATGGCACATTTAACCAATCAAAATATTTTTCTCATCTGAAAGCCCTTTAACATTTCAGACCCTTAAGCATATCCTTGGATTACTAGATCAAAGTTAAAAGACAAAAATCTTGTGAGCTGTTTGTTAATAGCAACACATTTCTTATTTCAAAAACAAATGACTCTGTGGATATACATCTTAGTCTCGGAACCCTCATGTAATACATTCTGGTAAGAGCTCAGTGATGTTTCTAAGGAGTCACGTTATGACTCCAAATGCTTAAGAAACACCTTTGGACAGTGGGAGCAACCACAAAGAATATGCCAGCAATACCACCAAAGTTCTCATGTTCAAACTATAATAATCTATTAAACCCTTGCTTTCTTCACTGCTTGTTACTCCATCACAATGACTATCAATTGGTTTTGTCTACCTCCACTCTACAACTATTTTGGAATATCTTTATGTACCAGTTGAGAGGAAGAAAGTTTGAATGCTAATTTTCCCAACCCAACCTTGAATAATCTCACTAACCTACCACAATAAAGAATCCTTTGTCCAATGTACCAGTCAAGGTATTGATATGGAAGAACCTTGTTTATCTGACCTATCTGTAGGAGCTTTGGTATAGCTGGGCCTTTGGGAATAAGGTATAGAGAGGAAGAACATAAATAATCTATGAAAGAAAAGGGATGTCTGGGTCTAAGTCAAACATGTGACAAAATAGAAAGGTTTTTTTCACCTAATCAAAAGTCCTGAACGAACTGAAAACAACAGCACAGTAATGATAGTAAGTAGGTGTCATTTGTCATCTCTTTATGGAAGTTCATTTCACTGTTCCCACATTTAGCCCTGTCACATTTGAAGGGTCTCAGAGTCCTCGTTGCCATGCAGCCTAGAAGGCCATCAAGGCTTTCAGTTGCCATTTCAAAAGGAATGAAGAACCATAATTGAAATAACTTTATAAGATTTAAAAATTTTCCTAAGTTTTTTTTTGTTGTTGTTGTTGTTCTTTATCTGAATTACAATAATAATTAGTAATAAAATTATTAAAATAAAAAAGGCCTGTTCATAATAAAAATATGGACAGCTGGGGCAAGTATGTCCCACTTTTTAGGGAATTCTGTGGAGAAACATACACCAAGAGACAGAGAAAATGGTGGCAAGTATTAAAGGAAAAAAAAAGCAGGTTGGGCCCCTGAGAGAAGGAAGAAATCAAGACAAGAACAAAAAGGATTAGTCAGGGCCTAGAAAGATCCCTTGAATGGATCCCTTTAACTACATCCCTGTGGTAGTTAACTTTGTGTGTCAACTTGGCTGGGCCTGGTTGAGTGGCTGGGCAGCTGGATGTAGTATTCCCCATGGTGAGACTGGTAATCAACTCCATGGTGGGATCTACTGTGAGCAGCTGAGTAGCTGCTTTAGGAATGTGGTCTGCTTCCTGTATATAAGGAGAAGCCTTGAGGAATGGTCTCTAGTTTATGGCACACTTGAACCCTGCATGTAGCCATATTGTTGTTCAGCAGCCTGCCATGCTCTGCCAACCTTGGGACTTTCAATGGACTTGAATGAATAAGCCTGCCATGTGGTTTGGTAACATTGGAACTGTGCCTTTTTGTTTGTCAACCTTGGGCTTGTCAGTTGAGTGAAGAAAAGCCTCCAGCTTCAGTGGGCCGGGAGCAGGAGGCAGAGCTGAAGCCCAAGGTTGAGGGATTTTCACCCAGCCCCTAGAGCCTGGCACTTTAAACTCTGACTTAAAGCCTCCAAATTATAAGAGAATAAACTCTTGTTTGTTCAAGCATCCCATTTGTGGTATATTCTTGTCAGAGTGGCACTGGTAACCAAAACAATACCCCATAATTAATTTTACACAGCTTTACATTAAAGTGATCTTTTTAAAACACAGATCTGGGGGAGGGCAGTACACATGACCAAGGCAAAGGAAGACACTGAGAGGAACACAAGAATAAAGGGCAACTATGGTAATTACAATAACATATGCAATCCTGCAACAATAGTATTAACAAACAGTAATTTATTAATGGATACATAGATAGATAAGTATACTAAAGGTGTGTGGGAGAGTTAAGGGAGCACATTCACCTGCAGATATAAATTTGGTTGTGGATATTTCTACAAATACGATTACAGGTGCTGCATGTATATTAATAGAGACAATGGAGCACAGAAGGGGCATAATCATGAAGACTTCTTAAACATAACTAAACACCTCATGGGACAAAGTTCCTAGGCTCAGAGGTGAGGGATCATAGACTTAGGGGACATCTATGTAAGTGGATAGTTCATAAAGTTCATTGTTCATAAGTTCATAAAGACAATGTTCTACATCCTACTTTGGTGAATAGCATCTGGGGTCTTAAAAACTTGTGAGTGGCCATCTAAGATACAACTACTGGTCTCTTCCCATCTAGAGAAAATAAGAGTAAAGAAAACCAAAGACTAAAAAAAGCAATTAGTCTGAAGGACTAATGAACTACATGAACTGCAGCCTACAGGACTCCAAGACCAGAAGAACTAGATGATGCCTGGCTACCACTGCCAACCACTCTGACTGGGATCACAACAGAAGGTCCTGGGCAGAATGGGAGAAAAATGTAGAACAACAAATCAAATTTAAAAAAAAGACCAGACTTACTGGTATGACAGAATTCAGAGGAACCCCCCAAGATATGGCCATAAGACACCCTTCTGACCTGGAAACAAAGCCATTCCTGGAGACCTTTTAGCCAAACAATTGACAGGCCCATGAAATAAACAGTAACACCTGAGAAGAACGTGTTCCTTAGAACAGTCAATTTCTACTTTTGATAAGAAATCAAAACTATAACATTTGCCCAGATGCAAAGATGAGAAGGCAAGGAAGGGATAGAAAATCTGATCAAAAGAAATGTGGAACCCAGGGCAGAAATGGGAAGAGTGCTGATGCACTGCAGGGAATGCAACCAATGTTATGAAACACTTTACGTACAAACTATTATCAAACGGGAAACTAATTTGAAACTAGCTTTAACCTAAAGCACAATAAAAAATTGTTTTTTAATTAAATACAAATCTCATCCCGTTCTCCCTGCTTCTAATTCAGTGGGTACGCTTCCTCTACAGAACCAATCCAGAGTCCTATGTGCACACAGTTATCAGGACCTTACTCCTGCCAGTTTTATTATCTCCCAACAATCTTATTTTAGAGTTCAGCTATATTTAACCAATGACAGTTCCCTGAAAAAAGCTGCACATAGCCTTTCAACTTTTGCATCTTTACATTTGCCCCTTTTTGAAAAGAGACATGAAAAGAGGATCTAGGTATTAAATGGCTAGGGTTTAACTGTAAACAAATGTTATGTGCTGTCGACTCGTCTCCAACAACTGTTAAGTACAACAGAACAAAACACTGCTAGGTCCTGTGCCAACTCCATGATCCCTACTACACCTGAGCCCATCGCTGCAGCCACTGTGTCAGTCCATCTCATTGAGGGCCTTCCCCTTTTTCATTACCCTGCACTTTACCAAGCATGACATCCTTCTCCAGAGAATGGTCTCTTCTGACAGCATGACCAAAGTAGGTGAGATGAAGTCTGGCCATTCTCGCTTCCAAGGAGCTTTCCGGCTGCACTTCTTCCAGGACAGATTTTTTAGTTCTTTTAGCAATCCACAGTACTTTCAGTATTCTTCTCCAACACCACAACTCAAAAGCATCAACTCTTCTTCTGTCTTTCTTATTCATTGTCCAGCTGTCACATTCTCCATCACCTCTTGCCACAGATGTAGTCAGTATGATTCTTGTGTACTCTGTCTGGTGAAGTCCATGTATATAGCTGCCATTTGTGTTGTTGAAAAGAAGTATTTGTGATGAATAAGTTGTTGGTCTTGCAAAACCAAGATTGAAAGTACCATGGCTTGGTTAGTCTTCAAAGCAACATCTTTGTTCTTCAACACTTGGAAGAGGTCTTTTGCAACAGATTTGCCCAATGCAATACATCTTTTGATGTCTTGACTGCTGCTTCCATTGCCTCTGATTGCAGAACCAAGTAATAGAAGTTTTTGACAACTACAGTCTTCCCCATTTATCATGATGCTGCTTATTGGTCCAGTTGTGAGGATTTTTGTTTTCTTTATATTGAGATGTAATCCATACTGCAGACTGTAGTCTTTAATATTTATCAGTAAGTGCTCCAAGTCATCCTCACTTTCAGCAAGCAAAGTTGTGTCATCTGCATATCTCAGGTTGTTAACGAGCCTTCCTCCAATCCTCATGCCACATTTGTCTTCATATATAGTCCAGCTTCTCGGATTATTTGGTCAGCATACAGATTGAATAAGTATGGTGAAAAGATACAACTTGACACACTCCCTTCCTGATTTTAACCATGCAGTATCCCCTTGTTCTGGTCGAATGACAGCCTCTTGGTCTATGTACAGGTTCCTCATCAGTACAATTAAGTGTTCTGGAATTCCCATTCTTCTCAATGTTATCTACAATTTGTTATAATCCACACAATTGAATGTCTTTACATAGTCCATAAAACACATGTTTCTGGTATTCTTTGCTTTGAGCCAAGATCCATCTGACATCAGCTATGATATCCCTTGCTCCATGTCTCCTTCTAAATCCAGATTGCATTACTGGAAGTTCTCTGTTAACATACTGCTGCAACCATTTTTGTTTTGTTTTGTTTTGTTTCGTTATCTTCAGCAAGATTTTACTTGTGTGTGTTATCAATGATATTGTTTGATAATTTCCACATTCTGTGGGATCACCTTTCTTTGGAATGGGTAAAAATCTGGATCTCTTCCAGTCAGTTGGCCAGCTAGTTGTCTTCTAAATCTCTTGGTGTAGGCCAATGAATGCCTCCTGCATGGCATCCATTTGCTGAAACATCTCAGTATTCCGTCAATTCCTGGAGCCTTGTTTTTCACCAATTCCTTCAGTGCAGCTTTGACTTCTTCCTTCAATACCATTGGTTCTTGATTATATGCCACCTCCCAAAATGGATGATCACCTACCAATTATTTTTGTATAGTGACTCTGTGTATTCCATCCATTTTCTTTTGATGTTTCCTGCATCATTCAACACATTGCCCATGGAATCTTTCAGTATTGCAATTCAAGGCTTAATTTTTTTCCCCCAGTTCTTTCAGCTTTAGAAATACCAACCATATTGTTCCCTTTTGATTTTCTAACTCCAGGTCTTTGCACGTTTCATTATAATAATTGACTTTGTCTTCTCAAGCTGCTCTTTGGAATCTTCTTTTCAGCTCTTTTATCCTGATTCTTCCATTTGCTTTAGCTACTCTCCATTCAAGGGCAAGTTTCAGAGGCTCTCCTGAATCCATTTTGGTCTTTTCTTCTATCTTTTTAATGACCTTTTGCTTTCTTCATGGATGATGTTCTTGATGTCATCCCACAGTTCTTCTGATTTTCAGTCATTGGTGTTCAATGCATCAAATCTATTCTTTAGAGGGTCTCTAAATTCAGGAGGGACATAATCAAGGTGTTACTGTTTATTTCTTGGGCCTGTCAATTGTTTGGCTAAAAGGTCTCCAGGACTACTTTTAATTGTCTTCAGCTTCAATTTGAACTTGAACTTGAGAAGTTGATGGTATGTTCCACAATCAGCTCTTAGCCTTGTTTTGGCTGAAGATACTGAGCTTCTCCATCACCTCTTGCCACAGATGTAGTCAGTATGATTCTTGTGTACTCTGTCTGGTGAAGTCCATGTATATAGCTGCCATTTGTGTTGTTGAAAAGAAGTATTTGTGATGAATAAGTTGTTGGTCTTGCAAAATTTTATCATGTGATGTCCAGCGTTATTTCTATCACCAAGGCCATATTTTCCAACTCCCAATCATTCTTCTTTGTTTCCAACTTTTGCATTCCAATCACCAGTGATAATTAGCACATTTTGATCACATGTTCAGTCAATTTCAGATTGCATAAGTTGGTAAAAATCTTCAATTTCTTCATCCTTGGCTTTGGTGGTTGGTGTGTAGGTTGAATAACAGTAGTATTAACTGGTCTTCTTTATAGGCGTATGGGTATTATCCTATCACTGACAACATTGTACTTCAGGGTAGATCTTGATACATTCTTTGTGATGATAAATGCCATGCCAGCCTTCTTCAATTTGTCATTCCCGGCACAGTACATCATATGATCATCTGATTCAGAATGGCCAAAACTGGTCCATTTCAGCTCCCTAATGCCTAGGATATGATCTTTATGCATTCCATTTCTGACAACTTTCAATTTTCCTAGATTCATACTTCGTATATCCTGTGTTCCAATTATTAATGGATGTTTGTTTGCATCTGTTCCCTCTTATCTTGAGACATGCCATATCAGCAAATGGAGGTCTTGAAAGCTTTGTTCTGTCTACATCATTAAGGTTGGCTCTACTCTCAGGAGGCAGCTCTTCCCAGTCATATTTTGAGTGCCTTCTGATCTGAGGGGCTCATCTTCTGTCAAACATATCACACAATGTTTCAGGGCTATTCATAAAGTTTTCCAGTAATATATCAGACCATGTTTCACAGCTATTCATAAGGTTTTCACTAGCCAATTATTTTAGAAGTGGATGGCCTCTTCCTTCTTCCAAGTCTGTCTTAGTCTGGAAGCTCTGCTAAAACCTGTCCACCATGGGTAACCCTGCTGGCATTTGAAACAGCAATGGCATAGCCTCCAGCATCACAGTAGCATACAAGCCACCACAGTATGACAAACTGACAGACAAGTTTGCCTCCCTTAGCTGTTCCAAACTACTCTGCTCATTTCCTGGTCTCCCCTGCTCTGCCAGCTTACCCAGCCTGCCCCCCTGGGGTGCTCCACACACACAGACATCCGCCTTCCACTCTTCCCAGGCTAGCTTACTGCCTGCCGCCTGCCCCCCCAGGGTGCTCGCTCCACACACACACACACACCTGCCTTCTGCTGGTCCTGGGCTGGGTTACTGTGGCCTGCTCCCTCACCCCCACCCAGGCACTCACTCCAGGGACACAGACACTTGCCTTCCATCGGTCCTGGGCTGGCTTACTGCAGGCTGCCCCCTGAGTACCTGAACAGGGCAGAGGCCAGGTTGAGGGGCTAGGGTCCAGAGAGAGACCTGGCTTCAGTCACAGCTCAGGGAGGCTATCCTTATCGGGGAACTGTAACCTTATCGTTCGTGATCCTGAATTGTAACCTGTTACTTCCCTAATAGAGCCTGTCATCATGAATTGTAATAGTCCATGAGTTCTGTGCAGCCATCACAATGAATTATCAAACCCAGCAGAGAAGTAGAGAGTACATAGCAGGGACAGTTGGTGTCAGAATTGGTAAAATGGTTGGAGGATGGTGGCATGTCTGATTTCTGCCTCATAGAAATCAGCCTTGGGCTGTGTTGCTGAGGGTGATTCTCTCTTCTCTTTTGAAGTTAGAGGAGGTGAGACAACACCTCCTTCATGCCCTTTATGCAGAAGTACAGCCAGAATGCTCCCTAGAAGTGAGGATGACAAGACTTCATCTCATACACTTTGGATGTTGTCAAGAGGAACCAGTCCCTGGAGAAGGACATCATGCTTGGTAAAGTAGAGGGTCAGTGAAAAAGAAGAAGACTCTCAATGAGATGGATTGACACAGTGGCTATAACAATGGGTTCAAACATAGCAACAATTATGAGGATGGCACAAGACCAGGCAGTGTCTCATTCTGTTGTACACGGGGTCACTATGAGTTAGAACCAACTCAATGGCATCCAGTAACAATAAAAAGGCATGATCAGAGCCAGAATTAAGGGTGGACCATTCAGAGAGCTGCCTAGAGCTGAAAGAACAGAATGACTACTATTTTCCAGCATTTCTTTCAGGGGACACCAAAGTCACTTCTGCAAACTGCCTGTGGACTGACTTATCATAGGCTAATAACTCCAATGTGGATGAAATGCCAAGTCTGGGATTTCCCAAAAAGGATAGAGATTCCTATTTGGACTAAAGACTAGCCAGCTTCATATTCTTGTATAAAAAACAGACATATATGCATGTGCACACACAACTGCTTTTGCTCATTGTGGTTATGGAATAAAGAAGAAATAGAAAAGACTCTTGCCCACTAGAAAGTAGCACCTATGAAGATAAGGAAAGTTTCTCTCCTCCCTTAGGCCAGGAATTCAGGAAGGTTCTCAAGAATCTATGTACTTTCTTTTTCTTTCCT
Organism: Orycteropus afer afer; assembly: GCF_000298275.1. Taxonomy (NCBI): domain Eukaryota; kingdom Metazoa; phylum Chordata; class Mammalia; order Tubulidentata; family Orycteropodidae; genus Orycteropus; species Orycteropus afer. The sequence continues at coordinate 7,986,449 of NW_006921652.1, forward strand.
TTATGTCCTTCTTATTGGACTGGGTTTTTGTCATGATTAAAAGATGACTGTAATAGCCTCAAACGTTAAGCCTCACATTATAGTGTACCAAATAGGAAGGAAAAGTGGGAAAAGAGTGCTCTTTCTGGGGATTAATTAATTCTCTTTTTGCCTCAATGAAGGAAGGAAATGTTCCCAGAACTCTCCAACTGATTTTCTGTTACATTCAGCTCATTAGCCAGAGCTGAGTCATATGACTCATGACTAAAGGAGTCCCTGGGTAGTGCAAACAGTTAATCGCTAACTGAATGGTTGGCAGTTCAAACTCACCCAGAGGCTTCTCAGAAGACAGAGCTGGCAATCTGCTTCTGAAAGGCCACAGCCTTGAGCAGTTATACTTTGCACACACGGGGATACTGAGAGTCAGAATTGACTCAATGGCAAATAAGAGAGTAATGACTAGGCTCCCCTGGATGGTACAAATGATTGTGGTTGGCTACTAACTAACAGGGTGGCAGTTCCAGTCCAAGGGACTCAAAGTGCCTCAAAAGAAAAACCCTAAACTACTTCTGAAATATTAGTCATTGATGTGACTGTGCTATGGCACACATTTCTATTCTGACATATCTGAGGTTGCCGTGAGTTGGGGTTGCCATGAGTCAGAATTGACTCAATGGCAAGTACTCTGTAGGTTTTAGACTAATGACTGGCCAAGAAAAATGGAGTTAAAATGACTGTGTTAAAGGTTGAATTGTGTTCCCCAAAAAAGTTAAAACCTTGAATTAGTAAATATGACCATGTTTAGGAGTTCTTTTTTTTTTTTTTTTTTATGCTAAAAATGTCATGGCAGAGTAGGATAGATCATAAATCTAATCACTTCTGAGTGGTGTCTTATTAAAAGACAATAGTTGCAGACATACCCGGGGGAAGAGATTATGTGAGGAACTATAAGCTAGTAGGCATCAGAAGCCACCAAACTTCACTAGTAGGAGAGAGGAGAATCAACATTATCATCAGCCCAAGACTGCTTTCTATGAGGTAGAGGTCAGGCATATCTCCACTCTCCAACTCTTCTAATTCTGGTGCCAGCTGTCCCTCCTACAGCACTCTTTCTTCTCTGCTGTTTGATAATTCATTCCAGTGGTGTGGTACAGTCAATTACTTGGTATAGCTCTCCTAGTAATGGTCTTTCTGACTCCCACCAGATTATTGGGTGGAAGTAGCAAATGTGACATGCTTGTGGCCCACCAAAGGGATTGGATAGCTTGCTAATAATGTAAATATGGTACATGGCACCCTTGTGGGTGTGGCACTATACAACTAAGGTGTATGGAACCCAAATGTTGGGATTGTTTAGTTTTGTCATTCTGCCACGCTTAAGTGAGCCCTCCTAGAGGCAGAAGGGGAAGATCCCACTGCCATCGAGTAGAGCCTGAGGTGGAGTGGAGCACATCCTTGGACTTGAGATCCCTGAGCTGAACCTCCCTGGCAGAGAGATGGGAGAGATGACTGGCTGAGATGACCAGCTGAGGAACCAAAAGGCACAAGACAGAGCAACAGGCTTGCTGGCCCATGGAGCGAAAAAGCTGAGTGCTTTGGGCAGGAGGCTTGCTGGCAGAGTGGGGTGCACCTATTGGCAGAGCTAAAAGAGCTCTGTAATACTCGCCAGAGCAGGGCAGAGGCCAGGCTGAGAGGCCAAGGGTCAGGGAGGCTTGCCTGAGGGCATAGTAGACAGGAGACTGTCCTGACTAAAGAACTGTATCCCAAGAGCATTCCTGAACCTGAATTGTAGCCTGCTACTTCCCTAATAAACTCCATAATCATGAGTATTGTCTGTGAGTTACATGTGGTCCTTGTAATGAATTAATGAACCCAGCAGAGAAGTAGTGAGTGCTGTGGGAGTGACAAATGGTGTCAGAAATGGTAAAAAGCCTGCAGGATGGCATGTCTGGCTTCATAGGAATAAGCCTTAGGCTGCTGATGGCAATTCTTTCTCCCTTTCCTGAAGTTAGAGGAGGTCAGAGGATGTCGCCCCCATGTCCTTTTTGCAATGGCCACACAGAACTCAAAGACCACAATTATGATTATTGGATTTATTAGGGAAGTAAGAGGCTACAATTCAGGATCAGGATCAATTTGGAAGTATACAGGAACAGCTTAGGATAATTTGTCAACCAGAACAACTTTCAACCAAGATAGCTTTCAGTTCCTTCTTGGCCATGCTAGCTGGAAGACTATGCTCAGGTCTTTGTCACCAGCCCCTACTTGAGCTGGGCCTACTGCCATTGGGTCCACTTGGGAATTACAGCTCTTTGGGCTTAGCTGTCAAGGGCCTGAAGGCAATTCAATCCACCAGCAAGCCTCCTGCCTGATGACATTCAGTTGTCTTGCTCTGTGGGACAGTGACCCCACTATAGCCACTTTGCTTCTTGGGTAGGGAAGTCCACTACAGCTGTTTTGTGCCAGTCTCCTGGTTCTCTTTGCTGGAGCCATCTTGCGTGGTCTTGTGCTATCTCTAGTGTTACAGCTTTCTGTCTCCTGGGTCTAGGAAGTTCTTAGCATAGGGTCCCAAGTCCAAAGGACATGCTCCACTCCTAGCTTTCCTTCTTGTTGGTAGTGAGGCTCCCTCTAATCTCTGTGTAATAGGTTCTTCTAACACTAGCAGAATGGCAAAACTGACCAATCCTCTAGGTAAGTCACAGTCACTTATTCTGCATAGTAACCAACCAATCTCTGTAAGAACTGTACATACTTTATTTGCATACCAAATTGTCCAATCCCTTTGCAAGAGTGTGGCCTAGCAAATCATCTTGGCATAACTACAAGCACAGTGCCAGAAAGGCAATATATAAAGAGAAACCTGTTGCCCTGCAGGAACCTTCTACAGGCCAAGAAATGTCATGGAATGCACAGTTACTGAAAAGGAGAGACTCTCCCCTAAAGTCAATGCCCTAATTAGGACCTCTAGCCTCCAAAACTGTGAGACAATATATTTCTGTTCTTTAAAGCCACCCACTTTTGTTATTTGTGTCATGGCAACACTAAGAATCTAAGACAGACTGGTTTAGACTCTAATTTGTCCCCTGGGACTGGGGTGGAATGTACCTTCCTTGGGCATATTACTACCAACTGATAACTGAGAGGAACTCTTAGTATGAAAAAATGGGGGACTGGATGTTGGGAAGACAACCAAAAGTATCTGTAGTACTCTCCATACTCCCCAATACCTACTTCTACATCATTTCCAGCTAAGATCTTTCACTTTACACGGTATATTTAGCTTCTTACAGTTCTCAAATATATTTTGCACCTTCTAAATTCTGATTACATTGCTTCTTTCTTATGCCTAGAATATTCTTCCCCACTGTGGTACAGTGAATTACTATGGCTTTTCTAGCCATAGTCTTTGTGACTCCCACCAGATAACTGAGTGAGACCATGCAAAGAAGGTATTCTGCCAGGCTTAAAATGAGGCCTCCTAGAGGTAGAAAGGGGCTCTCACTGCCATCAAGAGAGAAGAGCTGGAGGTGAAGTGGAGCATGTCCTTGGATCAAAGAACCTTGTGCTGGACGTCCTTGGCAGAAACATCCAAGCTGAGAGAGAGAAGCAGTGGAACCAAGAGGCACGAGACAGCAGTGGCCTTGCCAGTTGATGGAGCAAAAAGCTGAGAGACTTGCTGGCAGAGTGGGGTACACCTTGGTGTACATATCAGCAGAGCTAAAAGAGCTTTATAACATTTGCAACAGCAGGGCAGAGGCCAAGGGCCTGGGAGGCATGCCTGAGGGCATAGCAGACAGGAGACTGTCCTGTTTGAAGAACTGTATCCCGAAAGCATTCTTGAACTTCAATTGTAGCCTTTTACTTCCCTAATAAACCCCATAGTTGTGAGTATTGTCTGTGAGTTCTATGTGGCCACTGCAATGAATTATCAAACAAGAAGAGAGGTCATGAATGCTGTGGGAGGGACAGTTGGTATCCAAGTTGGTAAAAAGTTTGGAGGGTGGCAACAAGTCTGGCCTCATAGGAATAAGCCTTGGGCTGCTGATGGTGATTCTGTGGCTCCTTCTTGAGGCTGGAGAAGGTCAGAGGATGCTGCCTTCATGCCCCTTTTTGCACCCATTCTTCCCCTTTTCTTTTTTTTCATGGGTGCTCCCTTTTTTAGAAATTTTTCCCAATACCTTTACCACTCAGTTCCATGATTTTCTCTCTTCTAGTAATCTAATCCTCTACCTACTTCACCCACTTTTCATGGTCATACCCCAAAATTGTAACAATTGCATCTCTTCCACAATCTAAATTTTCTATAACTAAAGAACAGGTTCCACCAGTCACTCCTTGGAAGGAAGACTGGGCAATCTAATTCCATAGAGATACCACCTCGGAAACCCAAGGAGGGGTCGCTGAGTTGCCTAGTTTGCAAAGCAATTCTCAGTGTCTAGCCTGAATTCTTCTATAACAGCGCTGTAATTCTCCTATCTCACTGTCCAGTGCACAAAAATAAAAACTTCAATTCCAGCATTCACAACTGTTGGAATTCTTCCTTTCTCCATCCTTATCTTAATTGCTATACTTTTGGGGACTACCACTCTAGAGATGCAATATATCACTGCTATTTCCCATTTTCCTTTCTCAGTATTTTCTGTGAACTGACATCTCTGAAATACTACAGAAAAATGAGAGAGATGGATAATTCACTATTTTGGCTGTCTGAAAAAGCAGCATCCCGATGCTAGAAAGATAACTATCTACATTTCCGACATAGCATAGATTACAGATCTCTAAGTTAGGAGGAACAAGTAGAAGATGGACCAAAGCATCCCTTCATCATTTATCAGAGAGGTAAAGCCTGGGCATACTTGGGTAGTTTTTTTCAATTCAACTCTTTCCATCTTACAGTCAGTGGAAATTTTCTCCAATTTTGGAAGTTGGTGGCATTTTTTGGTTGGTGTTTTTTTGTTTTTAATTAAGCATTATGATTTGTTGCTATTGTCTTTTTGAAAAGACGACAGGAGCTACTACCGTGGGGCTACTATCTAGATACCATTTTTAACTGAGAATTACGTCTTTTTTTAAAAAAATCTATCTTAAAACTTCAGTAAAAATAGTTTCAAACATCTCACAAAAAGCAAAGCCATTTTTACATATTTTAAAAAGCATTCTCCATTTACTTCTCTATTGAAAAAGTAAATAAATAAGATGGGAAAATGTATTTTTAATTGTATGACACATTATATAAGGAAGGAGCTATGAGAAAAGAAAGAACAAAAATAAAAATATCCCTGGATAAAATCTACGTGTACAGATGATTCAGGATGTTATAAATAACTCATATGAGGTCAAGCAAACATGCAGTATTTATATCATTCTTTAAAGAAGGACATATTTTATTAATTGTCAAGTTCTTTAGCAGATTAATAATAAACGATTAGTGCATATATTATCAAGATATACACCTCTGTGGGCTCAAAGAAAGTCCAGATTATTTTAAGGTGAGTTTGCTTCTTTTTCTTCTGATTCATCATCCATGACCTTAAACCAAAAAACAAAGAAAATTTAAAGATTAAGAAAAAGATTGGAAATTGGTATTTTCCTGATTTTAATCTTATATAATTTATGTTGAATACACTACAATATTATCAATGCAAGCAATGTAGTAAGAAAAAATCTATGACAGCCACAAGGCACATTTTAACCTGGTATTCTAATAACATAAATGAAAATTAAATATCAGAAAATTAATTAAACCACAAGTTACTTTTCCTTGTCTCAAAAGAGGTTTCTAATAGCAGAGTCTCAAGTGATAACCCCTAGTCATAAGATTAAAGTAACTGACTTTGTCTTTTTTTTATTCCCCCAAAGCATCTTACTTATTTAAATCTATTCTGAGGAACTATAGTAAACTATTTTTATAAAAACATGTGTTAGAAAAATGACTCCCTAAATAAAAAAACACCTTATTAGCAAATAATTATTTTGATCTTATTCAGAAAGAAAAGTACTTTAAACCTTAAAAATTAGTAAAGAAAAATACTCATGAACATGTGAAGAAAAAATAAGAAAAATTAATACCTTTCTATGAGTTAATATATTACTCACATAATAAACTCATTTGAAGGCAAAAGGAGTTACAAAATTTGAGAACTTTTTTCTCCTCACCACACCTACTACAATTAAAAGGCCAATTCAAGTTTATTAAACTTAAGGATTTGTTTTCTCTTCACCACACCTACTACAATTAAAATGCCAATTCAAGTTTATAATCTGATGGCCAGGCCAATTCATCACCCTACCCTGATCAAGTGAATAAAAATGTTCCTTTGTTAATCCACCAAAGTGCAAACTAAGATAATGTTTTTTTAAAAGCAACTGGAGTATTAAAAAAAAAAAAAAAAAGCAAAGAAGAATCTGGTTCTAATCTAATACAATCAATCAATCAAAAACAACTCTCAAATTTTCCCTTCTGGGTTGAGTAAAAATGAGTATTTATTCCAAAGAATTAATATTTTATATCTACTCTTAGCAACATCCAATCAAAAGAATTTTGCCAACTGACTTCTATTTTAGGCAGAATTACTGCTAAATTTGGACTAATAGTCTCAAATATTTATTTAATACAAACTATATATAACCAAAAAAAAAAAAACCAAACTCACTGCCATTTAGCCGGATCCAACTCATAGCGACCCCCCCTTGGGTTTCCAAGGCGATATCACTATGGAAGTATATTGCCCCATCTTCCTTCCGAAGGGCTGGTGGGTTTGACCAGCCAGCCCTTCTGGTTAGCAGTCAAATGCCTTAGGCACTGCGCCACCAGAGCTCTCAAACTATATACAGAACATGTTTAAGACACAGAGCTGTGTTTTAGAGGATAAAAGACTTAGATATGATTTCAGATCTCTCAAGAAGCTTATACATAAAGCTGAAACTGAGAAAGAGGCTTTGGACCAAAGTAAAGCTTAATTCTAAATATGGTATTGATTAGGACTTCAAAGAGGAGAGGGCATGTGTTGGATGAAAAGTATGGACTTTAATACTACCTAGAGGTAAGAGCTGGACTATATGAAGAAAAACGTGGTATCAGGATTGGAGGAAGAATCATTAACAACCTGAGATATGCAGACGATACAACTTTGCTTGCTGAAAGTGAGGATGACTTAAGGCACCTACTGATGAAGGTTGAAGAATACAGTCTGCAGTATGGATTACGTCTCAATATAAAGAAAACAAAAATCCTCACAACTGGACCAATGAGCAGCATCACAATAAATGGAGAGAAGATTGAGGTTGTCAAAGAATTCACGTTGCTTGGTTCTACAATTGATGCCAACGGAAGCAGCAGTCAGGACATTAGATGATGTGTAGCATTGGGAAAGTCAACTGCGAAGGAACTGTATCAAGTGCTGAGGAGCAAGGATACCTCCTTGAGAACTAAGGTGCGCCTGACACAAGCCATGATATTTCCAATCGCCTGGTATGCATGTGAGAGCTGGACAATGAATAAGGAAGACCGAAGAAGAGTTGATGCTTTTGAGTTGTGGTGCTGGCGAAGAATGCTGAAAGTACCATGGACTGCTAAAAGAACTAACAGATCTGTCCTGGAGAAAGTGCAGCCAGAATGCTCCTTGGAAGCAAGAATGGCCAGACTTCGTCTCACCTATTTTGGCCATGTTGTAAGAAGGGACCATTCACTGGAGAAAGATGTCATGCTTGGTATGGTGGAGGGTCAACGAAAGAGGGGGAGGCCTTCAAAGAGATGGATTGACACGGTGGCTGCAATCATGGGCTCAAGTATAGCAGGGATTGTGGGGCTGGTGCGGGATCGGGCAGTGTTTCGTTCTGCTGTGCATGGCGTTGCTATGAGTCGGAAACGACTCGACGGCACTTAACAACAACAACAACAGAGGTAAGTGATTCTCAAAGGAACTGAGAGGAGATGCTCTGCCCTTTAAGGGCACAGAATTACCTGAAGAGGTTTTCAAATTTCTGATTTCCACACAGCTTTTTCCTCTTTGATAATTTCTCCCCATTAGGCTATGACTCTTGAGAATCACTGCAGTAAGTCACCATCACTGTCGAGAAGGGGCTCTGTTATACTCCTTAGGTATCTTGGGGCAGAACAAATGTTGACATCATGCCATAAAGGTCTATTACTATATGCAGTACTCTGTTTTACTGCATGTTGTTGTTGTTGTTAGGTGCCGTCTGTTAGGCCGAAGCAAACCTAAGCCCCAATATGTCAGTTGGCAGCTTCCTCCAGGTGTCAGGCCTTGAGGAGACAGCCTGATAAGACAACCGAAGTGACAGAATCCACCCAGGCTGGAAAGTCCCATGCAATGACAATCTTCCTCCTGTGAAGCCCCCTCATGCTAATTAAGTGCAGACCCATGCTAACAGCTAATTGGACCCTGCCATTTCCTTAGAGGACCCTGTCATTTC